>NC_136419.1:76457500-76832500 GCF_052625555.1 Lactuca saligna
TTGGAAGAACTTATGAGAGAATACTCACTTCACAAAATCGGCCAAGCCCTCTATATTCTTCGTGTAACCGATTTGGGAGGAGATCATATTACTTATATAGTGTTGACACATCTAGGGTTAAACCCTAATGTGTCATGACTCTTCATTTCCATGACCCATGGGTTTGTAACTCCCATGGAGCATCCATGGAGCATCCTATGGGTGGAACCCAACTTGATGATCCATGGAGCCTTTTAGCCCACTATACAAGATATGGATGATTTACTTAATCAACCCATATATTTAATTAGTTATCTTTTGATCACTTAATTAATTCTAAATTAATTCTTGATCAAACTAATCAAATAATATTATTAATATATTAGAACTTATAATATATTAATAATCTCCAAGCGTTATTTCTCTCATTTAGTCTATCCAATTGCATGGTGCCATGCAACCCAAATGGACCATGCCGGGTCGGGTCAAGTACATACCAGAAATAGTTATGGACTTAGACACCTTATCCAACAGTTATGATGTGCTACATGTGGTTATGATCTGTTATATCGGAATCAGGATAGATAATATATTATGCTCTTATGATCCGTACGGATTGCTATGTTAGTGACCTAATAGGTCGGTACTCTAGTTACGATGGGTTTATATGATCGATGATTAGTGAGATAAATATGTTTGATGTTTGTATATGCAGTATATGATAGTTATGCACACTCGGTTATTTTCTTGTTGGTTGGGTTGAGGCGGTCCTGCTTTGTGCTGAATGCCAACATACCCTATGAGTGGTCTGGGGAGACTGAAGGCCCACGGGCAGTCCAGTCTGGCCGATGGCCCAGTATGCATTTTGTTAATTATCTGTTTTTGATATGGTATTATCAGTGTGGTATTGGTATTTTGGGGGTATCTCACTAAGCTCTCGGGCTTACAGTTTCCGGTTTATTGTTTCAAGTACTTCAAGATATCATGGTAAGGCGAAGGCGTGACCGTACCGCTCATCATCCTTTTGATCTAGTTTTTGGAACACTATGATGAATAATGATTTGAAAGCATTTAGTAAACAAATACTAATTGGTTTTATTTATGATTTAAAAAGTTTAAATTTGGCGTAAAATTTTTCGATGTTACAAGTTGGTATCAAAGCCTTGGTTTGGGTGAAATTGAGGAACACTCGTCTAAATCCAATTTCAAATTAAGGGAATTTTCGGAATAAATACTGAAATGGTTTTCAAAATAAGGATGGAGGTACAATCATCCGGAGCCTGTAAGTAAACCCCAAAATACCATATAGTTATTTGATATTATGATATGATAGAACAGCATGCTAGTGTTAGGCTAGGAGTCTTCAGGTTTCGCATGATTAGACTTTCCTGATTATATGATGCCTACTAGCTTAGGGTTTCTTGTATATGCAATTGACATCATAATTGTAGATGTTTAGTGTGTGCATCACGGTTATGTATAATCAAGATCTTATAGCCTAAGAATGTCTGATTCGACCTTAATGTAGGATTGGATATTCAAAAGTCTATTGCGTCCAGCGTTATGTGTGGCTAGCATACGCTAGTACTGCAGGGTTGGTGAAAGTTCCATGGATGTGTGAGCTATGAGAAGTTGTAAGACCAATTGCGAGATAGTCGATATTCCCTTAGGAACGAAGGTTAAGCGCATATTATGTTGATGATAGTGTTAGAACGTTGTGATGATACCTGAGACAAATATGGGTAAGTGTGGAAGGTTTTATGGGCCCGTACTACTGAAAGCATAGGACACATACGCGTAGCAAGGAAGTCACAACCCCTAGGGTTTTGAGAATTGGTCTCCCAATATCATGTCAATTATCTAATGTCTTGGTTATATTTTTCAATATGGTGGTGACGAGACATTTTGCTACTGGATCCGGTTCAGGGTCAGGATCAGGATGAGGATCAGGAGACGGGGGGTCGGAGGTGCCAGTAGCATCTGAGCCCGTGGTACAGATAGGGACAAAGGAGTTGAATGCCAGGATCCGGGAGATTATGCACGATGAGATGCTGCGACATTCCAAGCGCAGCTGTCAGAGATGTTTTGGTCGATTAAGACCGCGATGGTTGAGTACTTTGATGAGCGGTATGCAGCACTAGCAGAGACAGCAGGCGCAGCAGCCACATCGGTTGTAACTGCGACATGGGTTGGAGGAGGAGCCATTGGGGCTTTCCAGTATCGGGACTTCGATAACACGAAGCCCCCAACGTTTGATGGTATGTAGGATGAGATCAGGGATATGAGGTGGTTACATAACGTGGAGGGCTGTTTCTTCACGTGTTCATGTCCTGTTGACCAAAAGGTCAGGTGTGCCCTGAACCTGCTGAGGCTTGGGGCGAAGGATTGGTGGAGATTGACGACATGGTCGTACACTAATGATCAGCGAGCTGTTGTTACTTGGGAGCAGTTCTGAGATATGTTCCGCACCCGCTACATTCCACGTGTTGAGAGGGAGAGGCTTACTCATGAGTTTTTGACTTTGAGGTAGGATGGGGAGTCAGTGATGGAGATCACTCGTATATTCACAGAGAGGGATATGTTTTGCCCATAGTTTGCTTCAGAGTAGTCTCAGATGACACGTTATCTGAGTATGCTCAACACGAATGTTCGATAGTTTGTTGATACGCAATGTTGTGAGACTCTTTTGGATCTTCAGGAAGCCGCGAGGCGGCGTGAGTTAGAGATAGAGTTGCACTTGAGGGAGCAGCTTCAGGCTCAGGCACAGTCTCAGCCGGCACCTAAGCGGTCCAAGACTGCTGATACTCGGGTCGGGGGTGAGTAGAGCCGCACTTGTGGAAAGTGTGGAAGGGGTCATTCTGGGGTTTGTCGAGCAGAAGGTGGTTGCCACAAATGTGGCAAGGAGGGGCACTATGCTAGGCACTGCCGCCAGTCCGCCCCTCCGGCAGATATGAGGATTTGTTACAATTGTCATCAAGTTGGTCACGTGAAGACCAACTATCCACAGCTCACCGCCAAGCCGGCACAGGGATCCGCATCAGCTACTTTGAGGATTAGGGATGGTAGGCCAGTCAAGGTGGAGCCTCCGAAGGCTCAGGGGAGTACCTTCCAGCTTACGGCCGAGGAGGCCAAGGCAGCATCGGATGTGGTTGCAGGTACGTTTGTAGTAAACTCTTTGCCTGCGTTGGTTCTATTCGACTCGAGGGTGAGTCAGTTGTTTGTATCTCAGGTTTTCTGTAGAGAATTCAGGGTGTCGGTAGATGAGCTTGAGTGCCCGTTACGAGTTTGGATCACCAACGAACATGGGATTTCTGCTTCTTCGGTCTACCGGGGATGCGAGTTGGAGATTTTCGGGGTATCCTTCCTGATATATTTGATTCCTATTCCCATTGGGGATGTTTGTGTGATCCTAGGGATGAATTGGCTCAGTCGGTTTGGCACTATGATTGACTGTGAGGGACATCAAGTGGTAGTTCGAACCCCAATTGGGGGAGAACTGGTGGTGTATGGTGAGGGCACCAGAGTGGGAGCAGGGTTTTGTTCAGCCGCTAGGGCTCGGCAGTTTATTCAGCATGGGTGTGCTAGTTATTTAGCATATGTGATGGATACACGGATTAGAGATCATGCTTTAGTTTAAGAGGTTCCAGTGGTTAGAGAGTTTGACGTGTTTCCAGAGGATCTACCTGGAGTGCCTCCACGGAGGCAGGTAGATTTCAGGATTGATCTAGTGTCGGGTGCAACCCCTATTGCTAAGGCGTCATACCGTCTGGCACTGCCAAAAATGTAGGGGTTGGCATCTCATTTGTAGGAGCTACTAGGTAAGCAGTTCATTCACCCAAGTAGTTCTCCTTGGGGAGCACTAATCCTTTTCGTCAAGAAGGACGGTTCGCACATGATGTGCATTGATTATAGGGAGTTGAACAAGTTAATGGCGAAGAACCGTTATCCACTTTCGTGCATAGATGATCTTTTTGATCAGTTGCAGGGTGCATCTTGGTTTTCCAAGATCGATTTGAGATCCGGATATCACCAGGTCAGCGTGAGGGAGGAAGAGGTGGAGAAGACCGCGTTTCGGACTCGTTATGGTCATTACGAGTTCGTGGTGATGCCGTTTTGGCTATCCAACGCACCGAAAGTGTTCATGGATTTGAAGAACTGTGTATGCAGATCGATGCTTGATCCCTCGGTCATTGTGTTCATACATGATATCTTGGTATATTCCAAGACTCGAGAGCATCATGAGGAGCACCTCAGGGAGCTACTGGAGGTTCTGCGGTGAGAACGGATGTATGCCAAGTTCTCGAAGTGTGAGTTTTGGTTACGAGAGGTCTAATTCCTCGGACATCTCGTTAACCAGGAGTGGATTTTGGTCGACCAGGCCAAAGTCGAGGCAGTTATGCAGTGGAAGATTCCGAAATCTCTCTCGAACATCAGGAGTTTCTTGGGATTAGCAGGATACTACTGGAGATTCATTCGAGATTTATCAAGATTGTAGTACCCCTCACTCGTTTAACGGGGAAGGGGGTGGATTTTCGGTGGGTCCCTAAGCAGCACAGGGCGTTTGAGACCCTCCGGCAGAGTTTATGCGAGGCGAAAATATTGACAATCCCCGAGGGAGTCGAGGATTTTGTAGTATTTTGTAATGCATCCATCACGGGCTTGGGGGCAGTCCTGATGTAGAGGGGATGAGTGATAGCCTATGCATCACGACAGCTGAAGCCGCATGAGACGAGATATCCTACGCACGATCTTGAGTTGGGAGCGGTGGTATTCACTCTCAAGATCTGGAGGCATTATTTGTACGTGGTCCATTGCACTATATGCACGGATCACAAGAGTTTGAGACACATCATGGATCAGCCGAACCTGAACATGAGGCAACACCGGTGGTTGGATGTTGTTAAGGACTATGATTGTGAGATCCTTTACCATCCTGGTAAAGCGAATGTGGTTGTGGAAGCTTTATGCCGCAAGTCAGTTGGGTTTTCTACCCAGGTGAGGTGTACGAGGATAGCGTTGGATTCCCCGCTGATGAGCTTGATTAGGGATGCTCAGGTTAAGGGTATGATAACAGAGAGCTAGAAGTTGTAGAGGATTAAGGGAGAGAGTGCCCGGTTTGTTCAGGATAGCCGCGGGTTATTAACCCGACATGGTTGGGTTTGGGTTCCGATGACTGAAGGGGTCTGACAGACAGTGATGGAGGAGGCTCATAAGTCTCACTTTTCTATACACCCGGGGGCTACCAAGATGTACCACGATCCAAGTTTGAGTTACTGGTGGCCCAGTATGATGCAAGAAATTGCTTGGTTTGTTGAGAGCCGCCTGACCTGTAGGATGGTCAAGGCTAAGCATCAGAGGCCGCATGGTAAGCTGCAGCCTATGGAGATTCCCATGTAGAAATGGGAGCAGATCACGATGGACTTCTTTACGAAGTTGTCGAGGGCAACAAAGGGGTTTGATGCCATATGGGTCATTGTGGATCGGTTGACCAAGAGTGCCCATTTCTTGGCCATACAAGAGAGTTCATCGGTTGAGAAATTGGCCGACATGTACGTTAGCAAGATTGTGTCTCGCCATGGAGTTCCGGTATCCATCATTTCTGATCGGGATGTCAGGTTTACTTCTCGTTTTTAGCAAAAGTTCCATGAGGAACTGGGTACACGGTTTCACATTAGTACAACGTTCCATCCGCAGACCGATGGACAGAGTGAGTGAACCATTCAGACCCTCGAAGAAATGTTGAGGGAGTGCGTCATTGATTTTAGAGGGAGTTAAGATTCCCACCTGCCGCTTGTAGAGTTTGCTTACAACAACAACTATAATTCCAGTATTGGTGCCTCGCCTTTTAAGTTGTTGTATGGTAGGAGATGTAGAACCCCGATTTGTTGGGGTGAGATTGGACACAGAGTGATGGGTCAGTCGGAGGTAGTCCTGCAGACTACTGAAAAGCTCTAGTAGATCAGACAACAGCTGCAGACTGCTTAGAGTCGGCAAAAGAGTTATGCTGATAGACGCTGATCAGATTTGGAGTTTCAAGTTGGTGACATGGTACTTCTGAAGGTCTCTCCCTGGAAGGGCATGATCCGTTTCAGGAAGAGGGGAAAATTGGGTACCCGTTACGTTGGGCCATTCAGGATCACTGCCAGGTTGGCAAGGTGGCATATAGGCTAGAGCTACCGGAGTAGCTCAGCCGAATTCACAACACATTCCATGTTTCGCAATTGCGAAAGTGTGTTATGGACCAAGAGGCGATAGTATCACTAGATGATATTCAGGTCAAAGAGCGCCTGAATTACATGGAGAGGCCTGTGGCCATCTTGGTGGTGAAGATGAAGATTTTGCAGAACAAAGAAATACCTTTGGTGAAGGTGCAGTGGGAACATAGGAGGGGATCCGAGTGGACATAGGAGCCGGAGGCAGAGATGCGCGAGCATTACCCGGCATTATTTTCTCTAGCAGAATTCGAGGGTGAAGTCTAGTTCAAGTGGGGGAGAATTGTAACGCCCTGATTCTTAGGTATGGGTTTAAATGGAAGTTATTTCATTTCAAGACCTACTCAACGAGTTATTTCCCTACTCTTCGAGTAGGAGCAAGGTGGGATCGCATATTTAGTGGCCTACACGCTGAGTCCATAAAGGGACTCGACGAGTAGAAGCTGGCAGATGAAACCCTAAATCCCTGAGTTTTGCACCCTATTTAAAGAAGCATAAGCCCTTTTTAGCCTCTTTGCAGTACATTGAGAAACCCTAATTCGTGTGGTGTTCATTAATTTGTGTCTTGAGCTTTAGAGAGGTGTTTTTAGGTAGGAAGAGATTGAAGAACAAGAAATTAGGAGCAAGGAAGATGTGGGAATCAGAAATCTACCTCAGTTGGCATCATTTGAAGGTATCGAGTCGCCACCTTTACTTCATTTTCCTCCTGGACCTCATTTGGTTGAGATTTGGGGCTTTTATGGCATATTTGAGATGATAAGGTGGAGTATAAGCTATATCTGAAGTTCTAACTTCAGATCTGGACCTTTCTTGGGTTCAAGAGTCAGAAAGCTATGAACTTGGCCATGTATGAGACCTTTCTTGAGTATGAAACCCCATTGTAAGCTTGGATTTGTCATCTAGAAGCTTGGATCTATAATTTAGAGCCACTTCATGGCTTAAAAAGAGTCTGTGCGACTTATAAACTGAAGGAACTCGGCGAGTCATATGATGATAGGTCTGGATCCGAGAGTTGGAGTTCATCTACCGAGTCGACATCTGCAAGGTGAGTTATCCTCAATATATCAATAGGGTCTGCGGCACCAATGCCGACCCTTAAGTTGTTATTTTTATGATGTGTTACATGTGGTTATGATATGTTAGATTAGAATCAGGATAGATAATATATTATGCTCTTATGATCCGTACGGATTGTTATGTTAGTGACCAGATAGGTCGGTACTCTAGTTACGAGGGATTTCTATTATCGATGATCAGTTAGATAGATATGTTTGATGTTTGTATATGCCAGTATATGATAGTTATGCACACTCGGTTATTTGCTTGTTGGTTGGGTTGAGGCGGTCCTGCTTTGTGTTGAAGGCCAACATACCCTATGAGCGGTCCGGGGAGACTGAAGGCCCATGTGGTGGTCCAGTCATACCGAAGGCTCGGGACAGATTTAGTTAGACTGTAGGCCCCACCGAGCGGTCCAGTCAGGCCGATGGCCCAGTATGCATGTTGTTAATTGTCTCTTGTTGATATCGTATTATCAGTGTGGTATTGGTATTTTGGGGGTAGCTCACTAAGCTCTCGGGCTTACAGTTTCCGGTTTATTGTTTCAGGTACTTCAGAAGATCATGGAAATGCGAAGGCATGACCATAATGTTCCTCATCCTTTTCATCTAGTTTTTGGGACACTCTGATGAATAATGATTTGAAAGCATTTTGTAAAGAAATAGTAATTGGTTTTATTTATGATTGAAAAAGTTTAAATTTAGCGTAAAATTATTGGATGTTACAAGTTGGTATAAAAGCCTTGGTTTGAGTGAATTGGAGGAACACTCGTCTGAATCTGGTCTCAAATCAAGGGAATTTTCAGAATAAATACTGAAATGGTTTTCAAAATAAGGATGGAGGATGCAGAGGGTACGATCAGCCGGAGCCTGTAAGTAAACCCTAAAATACCATATATTTATTTGATATTATGATATGATAGAACAGCATGTTAGTTCTAGGCTAGGAGTCTTCAGGAATCACATGATAAGAGATGCTTGATTATATGATGCCTACTAGCCTAGGGTTTCTTGTATATGGAATTGACATCATAATTGTAGATGTTTAGTGTGTGCATCACGGCTATGTATAATCAAGATCTTATAGCCTGAGAATGTCTGATTCGAACTTAATGTAGGATTGGATAATCGAAACTGTATTAGGTCCAGCGTTATGTGTGGCTAGCATACACTAGTACTGCAGGGTTTGTGAAAGTTCCATGGATGTGCGAGCTGTGAGAAGTTGTGAGACCATTTGTGAGATAGTTGATATTCCCCTAGGAGCGAGGGTTGAGTGCAATTATGTTGATGATAGTGTTAGGGCGTTGTGTTGATACTTGGGACAAATATGGGTATGTGTGGAAGGTAGTATGGGCCCATACTACTGAAAGCACATGACCCATATGCATAGCAAGGAAGTAACAACCCCTAGAGCTGTGTGAATTAGTCTCCCAATATCATGTCATTTATGTGACGTCTTGGTTTTATTTTTCAGTATGGTGGTGACGAGACGTTTTGCTACTGGATCATGTTTAGGGTTAGGGTTAGGATCAGGATCGGGAGACGGAGGGTCGGAGGTGCCGATAATACCTGAGCCCGTGGTACTAATAGGGACAGAGGAGTTGGATGCCAGGATCCGAGAGATTCTGCATGATGAGATTGTTGCGGCATTTCGAGAGAAGCTGTCAGAGATGCTTGGGTCGATTAAGACCGCGATGGTTGAGTACTTTGATGAGTGGTATGCAGCTCTAGGAGAGACAGCTATCGCAGCAGCTACATCGGCTGTAACTGCAGCAGGGGTTGGAGGAGGAGGAGTCAGGGCTTTCCAGTATTAGGACTTCGAAAACACGAAGCTCCCGATGTTTGATGGTACGCAGGATGTGATCAGGGCTATGAGGTGGTTAGCTGACATGGAGGGCTGTTTCTTCATTTGTTCAAGTCATGCTGACCAGAAGGTCAGGTGTGCCGTGAACCTGCTGAGGCTTGGGGATAAGGATTGGTGGAGATTGACGACAGGGTCGTACACTGATGATCAGCGAGCTGTTGTTACTTGGGAGCAATTCCGTGATATGTTCCGCACCCGCTACGTTCCACGTGTTGAGCAAGAGCGACTTGCTCAGGAATTTTTGACTTTGAGGAAGAATGGGGAGTCAGTGATAGATATCACTCGTATGTTCACGGAGAGGGCTATGTTTTCCCCGGAGTTTCCTTCAGAGCAGTCTCAGACGACTCGTTATCTGAGTATGCTCAAGATGGATATTCAACAGTTTGTTGCTATGCAACGTTGTGAGACTCTTTTGGATCTTCAGGAAGCCGCGAGGCGGCATAAGTTAGAGATAGAGTTGCATTTGAGAGAGCAGTGTCAGGTTCCGGCATAGTCTCAGCTGGCACCTAAGTGGTCTAAGACCATTGATACTCAGACTGGCACTCAATAGAGCCGCACTTGTAGAAGTGTGGCAGGGGTCATTCTCGGGTTTGTCGAGCAGAAGGTGGTTGCCACAAATGTCGCAAGGAAGGGCACTATGCTAGGGACTTCCGCCAGTCCGCCCCTTTAGCAGATATGATGATTTGTTACCATTGTCATCAAGTTGGTCACGTGAAGACCAATTATCCGCAGCTCACCAGCAAGCCGGTGTAGGGATCCACATCGGCTACTTTGAGGATTGGGGATAGGAGGCCAGACAAGGTGGAGCCTTCGAAGCCTCCGGGGCGTACCTTCCAACTTACAGCCGAGGAGGCCAAGGCAGCACTGGATGTGGTTTCAGGTACGTTTCTAGTAAACTCTTTGCCTGCATTGGTTCTATTCGACTTGGGGGGCGAGTCGGTCGTTTGTATCTCAGGCTTTCTGGTAGAGAATTTAGGGTGTCGGTAAATGAGCATGAGTGTCCGTTGAGAGTTTCGATCGCCAGCGAACACGGGGTTTCTACTTCTTTGGTCTACCGGGGATGCGAGTTGGAGATTTTCGGGGTATCCTTCCCGATAGATTTGATTCCTATTCCCATGGGGGGTGTTTGTGTGATCCTAGGGATGGATTCGCTCAATCGGTTTGGCGCTATAATAGACTGTGAGGGACAGCGAGTGGTAGTTCGAACCCCAAGTGCGGGAGAACTGGTGGTGTGTGGTGAGGGAACCAGAGTGGGAGCAGGGTTTTGTTCAGTCGCTAGGGCTCGGCAGTTTATTCAGCACGGGTGTGCTAGTTATTTAGCATATGTGATGGATACACGGATTGGAGATCATGCTTTAGTTTCAGAGGTTCCAGTGGTTAGATAGTTTGATGTGTTTCCAGAGGAGCTACCTAGAGTACCTCCAAGGAGGCTGGTAGATTTCAGGATTGATCTAGTGTAGGGTGCAGCCCCTATCGTTAAGGTGTCGTACCGTCTGGCACCGCCAGAAATGCAGGAGTTGGCTTCTCAGTTGCAGGAGCCTATTGGGTAAGCAGTTCATTCGCCCGAGTAGTTCTCCTTGGGGAGCACTAATCCTCTTCGTCATGAATAAGGACGATTTTCACAAGATGTGCATTGACTATAGGGAGTTGAACAAGTTAACGGTGAAGAACTGTTATCCACTTTCGAGCATAGATGATATTTTTGATCAGTTGCAGGGTGCATCTTGGTTTTCCAAGATCGATTTGAGATCTGGATATCACGAGGGCAGGGTGAGGGAGGATAACGTGGAGAAGACCGTGTTTCGCACTCGTTATGGTCATTATGAGTTTGTGGTGATGCCGTTTGGGCTCACCAACAGACCAGCAGTGTTCATGGATTTTGATGTACCGCGTATGCAGAATGATGCTCAATCACTCAATCATTATGTTCATAGATGATATCTTGGTATATTCCAAGACTCGAGAGTAGCATGAGGAGCACCTTAGGGAGTTGCTGGAGGTACTTTGGTGAGAACGGATGTATGCCAAATTCTTGAAGTCTAAGTTTTTGTTACGAGAGGTCCAGTTCCGCGAATATCTTGTTATCCAAGAGGGGATTTTGGTCGACCCGGCCAAAGTCGAGGCAGTTATGCAGTGGGGGATTCCGAAATCTCCCTCGGACATCAAGAGTTGCTTGGGATTAGCAGGAGACTACCGGAGATTCATTCGAGATTTATCCAAGATTGCAGTACCCCTCACTCGTCTAACGAGGAAGGGGGTGGATTTTTGGTGATGCCCGAAGCAGCAGAGGGTGTTTGAGACCCTCCGAAAGAGTTTATGCAAGGATTTTGTAGTATTTTGTGATGCATCCCCGAGGGAGTCGAGGACTTTGTAGTATTTTGTGATGCAGCCATAACGAGTTTGGGGGCAGTCCTCATGCAGAGGGGACGAGTGATAGCCTATGCATCGCGACAGCTGAAGCCGCATGAGACGAGATATCCTACGCAAGATCTTGAGTTGGGAGCGGTGGTATTCGCTCTCAAGATCTCGAGGCATTATCTGTACGGGGTCCGTTGCACTATATAGACGGATCACAGGAGTTTGAGACACATCATGCATCAGCCGAACCTGAACATGAGGCAACACCGGTGGTTGGATGTTGTTAAGGACTATGATTGTGAGATCCATTACCATCCTGGTAAAGCGAGTGTGGTTGTGGAAGCGTTAAGCCACAAGTCAGTAGGGTTTTCTATCTAGGTGAGGTGTATGAGGATAATGTTGGATTCCCAGCTTATGAGCTTGATTAGGGATGCTCAGGTTGAGGGTATGATAACAGAGAGCTAGAAGTTGGAGACGATTAAGGGAGAGAGTGCCCGGTTTGTTCAGGATAGCTGCGGGTTATTAACCCGACATGGTCAGGTTTGGGTTCCGATGACCAGAGGGGTCCAACAAATAGTGATCTACGAGGCTCATAAGTCTCACTTTTCTATACACCCGAGGGCCACCAAGATGTACCGCGATCTGAGTTTGAGTTGTTGGTGGCCCGGTATGAAGCGAGAAATCGTTTGGTTTGTTGAGAGGTGTCTAACCTGTAGGATGGTCAAGACCGAGCATCAGAGGCCACATGGTAAGCTGCAGCCTCTGGAGATTCCCATGTAGAAATGGGAGCAGATCACGATGGACTTTATTACAAAGTTCCCGAGGACAGAGAAGGGATTCGATGCCATATGGGTCATCGTGGATCGGTTAACCAAGAGTGCCCATTTCTTGGCCATACGGGAGAGTTCATCGGCTGAGAAATTGGCCGACATGTATGTCAACGAAATTGTGTCTCGCCATGGAGTTGTGGTCTCCATTGTTTCCGATCGGGATGTCAGGTTTACTTCCTGTTTTTGGCAAAAGTTCCATGAGGAAATGGGTACACGGTTTCACTTTAGTACATCGTTCCATCCGCAGACCGATGGAGAGAGTGAGCGAACCATTCAGACCCTTGACGATATGCTGAGGGTGTGCGTCGTTGATTTCAGAGGGAGTTGGGATTCCCACCTACCACTTGCAGAGTTTTCCTACAACAACAACTATCATTCCAGTATTGGTGCCCTGCCTTTTGAGTTGTTGTATGGTAGAAGATGTAGAACCCCAGTTTGTTGGGGTGAGATTGGACACTGAGTGATGGCTCGGACAGAGGTAGTCTTGCAGACTACCAAGAAGATCCAGCAGATCAAACAGCTGCTACAGACCGCTCAGATTCGGCAAAAGAGTTACGCTGATAGACGCCGATAAAATTTAGAGTTTCAAGTTGGTGACATGGTACTTCTGAAGGTCTTGCCCTGGAAGGGCGTGATCCGTTTCAGGAAGAGGGGAAAATTGGGTCGCCGTTATATTGGGCCATTCAGGATCACTGCCAGGGTTGGCAATATGGCTTATAGGCTAGAGCTACCAGAGGATCTGTGCTGAATTCACAGCACGTTCCATGTCTCATAATTGCAAAAGTGCTTTATGGACGAGGAGGCGATAGTATCACTGGATGATATTCAGGTCGATGAGCGCATGAATTACGTGGAGAGGCCTGTGGCCATCTTGGAGAGGAAGATGAAGATTTTACGGAACAAAGAAATACCTTTGGTGAAGGTGTAGTGGGAACATCGGAGGGGATCCGAGTGGACATGGGAGCCGGAGGCGGAGATGCGCGAGCATTACCCGAAATTGTTTGCTCCAGCAGACTTTGAGGGCGAAGTCTAGTTCAAGTGGGGGAGAATTGTAATGCCCCGATTCTCAGGTATGAGTTTAATTCGAAGTTATTTGGTTTCGAGACCTACTAGACGAGTTGTTTCCCTACTTTTCGAGTAGCAGAAAGGTGGGATTGCGTATTTAGTGGCCTACTCGCCGAGTCCATAAAGGGACTCGGCGAGTAGGAGCTGGAAGATGAAACCCTAAATCTCTGAGTTTTGCACCCTATTTAAAGAAGCATAAGCCCACTTTACGCTCTTTGCAGTCCATTGAGATACCCTAATTCTTGTGGTGTTCATCCTTGTGTGTCTTGAGCTTTAGAGAGGAGTTTTTGGGAAGGAAGAGCTTGGGGGACAACAGATTAGGAGCAAGGAAAGTGTGGGAATCATAAATCTACCTCATTGGGCATCATTTGAAGGTATCAAGTCGCCACCTTTACTTCATTTTCCTCCTAGACCGCATTTTGTTGAGAGTTAGGGCTTTTATGGCATATTTGAGATGATAAGGTGGAGTATGAGCTAGATCTGAAGTTGTAACTTCAGATCTAGACATTTCCTGGGTTCTAGAGTTAGAAAGCTATGAACTTGGCCATGTATGAAACCTTCCTTGAGTATGAAACCCCATTGTAAGCTTGGATTTGTCATCTAGAGCCTTTGTAGCCATGCATGCATGTAAAGTTTGCAACTTTACGTGTAATGCATGCCTTAGAAGCTTGGATCTGGAATTTGGAGCCACTGCATGGCTTAAAAAGAGTTTGTATGGCTTATGGAGTGAAGGGACTCGGCGAGTCGCAAGGACGACTCGATGAGTCATATGTAGATAGGCCTGGACTCGACGAGTTGGATGAACAACTTGGCGAGTCCGATGAAGATTGCCATAGAACTCGACGATTGGTATAAACCACTCGGCGAGTCGGATCAGTTTTCCCCTATTTATGTATGCGTGTGTAACCGTCGATTTGCAAGAAGGAAAACTCAACGAGTGGCCTTAGAGTTCGATCGTAAACAAAACGAAATCGACGAGTCACTCTGTGACTCAGCGAGTGGACAAGTACTTAAAGGAACTCGGCGAATAGTCGAGGGTACTCGGCGAGTTAACGTCAACATGGACTGTTAACCTTGACTGATGACTTTGATTTTTGACCAGGGATTTGATTAGTTGACTGTTGGGGTTACCTAGTAAGGTTATGAATTTATGGGTATAATTATATTATGGTAATAGGCGGTGGAGCTTTTGATAGTGATCCGAGATTTGGAGTTCATCTACGGAGTCGACATCTGCAAGGTGAGTTATCCTCACTATATCAATAGGGTCTACGTCACCAAGGCCGACTCTTAAGTTGTTATTGTTATGATGTGCTACAACGTGTGGTTATGATCTGTTAGATCAGAATCAGGATAGACAATATATTATGCTCTTATGATCCGTAAGGATTGGTATGTTAGTGACCAGATAGGTCGGTAGTCTAGTTACGAGGGATTTCTACGATCGATGATCAGTGAGATAGATATGTTTGATTTTTTATATGCTTGTATATGATAGTTATGCGCACTCGGTTATTTGCTTGTTGGTTGGGTTGAGGCGGTTTTGCTTTGTGCTGAAGGTCAACATACCCTATGAGCGGTCCGGGGACACTAAAGGCCCACGTGGCGGTCCAGTCATACCGAAGGCTCGGGACAGATTCAGTTAGACTGTAGGCCCTGTCGGGCGGTCCAGTCAGGCCGATGGCCCAATATGTAGTTGTTGATATGGTATTATCAGTGTGGTATTGGTATTTTGGGGGTAGCTCACTAAGCTCTCAGGCTTACAATTTCTGGTTTATTGTTTTAGGTACTTCAGGAGATCATGGCAAGGCGAAGGCGTGACCGTACCGCTCCTCATTCTTCTGATCTAGTTTTTGGGACACTCTGATGAATAATGATTTGAAAGCATTTTGTAAATAAATACTAATTGGTTTTATTTATGATTGAAAAAATTTAACTTTGGCGTAAAATTTTTGGATGTTACACTTTTATCTACAACAGATATAACAGATTCACTTCCAGATTTTTGCAATCATTGGAGAGGTTCCTAGGAACAAAAATTAACATGAGTACTGCATATCATCCACAGACAGATGGACATAGCGAAAGAACGATACAAACTCTAAAAGACATGCTCCACGCTTGTGGGATGGACTTCGGTAATGCATAAGATACTCACTTACCGCTAGTCGAGTTTTCATATAACAATAATCATCACACTAACATAAAGACCACTCCATTCAAGGCCTTATACGAACATAGGTGTCATTTATCCGATATGCTAAGCAGAAATTGGAGATACCCAACTAGCAAAAAAGGCATGCTAGAGATACTCTGCTCACTCGTACAACTATCATTCATGAAACAACGAAAAAGATTGTTCAGGTAAAGGAATAATTAAAGGTCGTTCGTAGTAGTCAGAAAAGCTATTTTGACACAAGACATAAACCCTTAGAATTCCAAGTAAAAGATCGTGTCCTACTAAAGGTAGTACCATGGATAAGTATCATTAGATTTGAAAAATGAGGTACACTAAATCCCTTTCACATTGTACATTTTCAAATCCTGCCAATGGTTGGTCTGGTGCCTTACAAACTCAATTTACCTCAAGAACTGAACCAAGTTTACAATATCTTCCACGTGTTAAATCTTAAGATGTCTCTCTCTATTAAGAGCCTTGTATTTCCTCTGGATGAGATCCAGCTCAATGTTAAACCTCACTTTGTTAAGGAACCGGTGGAGATCAAGGATTTTGAAATCAAAAGCCTCAAACAAAGTTGCATTCCTATAGTAAACATCTGATGAAAATGTTGTAAAGAGCCGTAGTTTACTTCAAAATGTGAGGATCAAATGAAACAAAAGTATTCGTAATATTTCAGCATTGCTTCCTCCACTACTGGAATGAAATACTAGTAGAACAAAATGATAGGGAAACAAAATATTCTAGAACATAATAATATTGGGACATAATTCCATTAACGAGGAGGTAATGTGACATCTCAAAATTTAGGTTATAGACTGTGAAAAGTCAAGTTCACAGTAAATCTTTTGATAGTTTGACTTTTTAGTTTTAGAGCCTCTTATGTGAAATAAACGACTTCATGTCAACTATTATAATATATCAGATGGTATCTTACTTCCAAATATGTAACCTTACAAATAAATCAAACACCTCAAACTGCAACCATATGAATGCGCCCGAAAAACTAAAATTGTGTGTTAAGTAGTTGTGAGCAATAGAAACATTCTAGTCTCATAGTACGTGTTTCCCAGATTCCAAAAATATAAAAATGTCCAAAACGGAGTTCGTATGCAAAAGATACGACCGTTTTAAGAATCCAAAGCAAATATAATACTGATTTTCTTAAAACCACTAAATATGTTTCTAACCATTAAGGGACTTGCACACTTCAAAGGGGAATTCTGAAAGCATTTTTGAACTCAAGCTATAGCCTAATATTAAATTTCATATTTGAAATATTTTGTTAAAAATATTTATAAAAAGTGTAAAATCAGATATTTTAAGATTTATTAATCGCGAAACCTTAAACTATTGATTTCGAGATGATTTCAATTATTGTCAGTATATTCTGGAAATAATATATTGTTATCCAATGTAGTTATGGTGAATCTTAACGAAGAGATAACCCAAAATTTTTAGAATTATGTACATCTACATACATATATGTGTGGAGAACATATTTTTCAAAAATCTATTTTTTATTTGTTATAATTTTTATAAACGCATATTGTATATAACAAATAATCAATCGTGTAATCACAATGTATATATGTTTTATAATTTTTATATAACAACACTAAATATATAAATATTTATATGTCATATATCATTTTCCATACAACAATTCCTAAAATATATGACAAATTGGACACTGATTTTGTAAAAATCTCGAATCCTTGGTACATTTCACAAAAATACATATTAAACCCTTATTAGGAGACTGCATAAATATTGTGTATACATACAATATTATTAAATAGAATAAAAAGAATATACATTAAATCTATGAGAAACACATAACAATCAGTAAATTTATATACAAATACATACTTAATTTAATCAATACACACATTTAGTACATATTGAAACAAATACAAAATATAAATTCATACACAAATACATCTATTTAATCTACAAAATAGAAATAATTAAACAAATAAATAAATTCTAATAAATAAATAAAGACAGCCATATTTTCTTCCAAGTTACATCCTAAACAAAACCAAACCACATGCAAACACTTCTTCTGTTTGTCCTTCCCATCTACTGAACATTCACACCAGGGCCGGTCCTAGCCAATTGAAGGCCCGGGGCTAATATAAAAAAAATTGGACCCTTTCGGATTACTATATGTAACATACACGTTTTGAAATTGTGTTTTGTAATGAATAAAATTGTGAAATACTATGTGAAATTGAGTGTTGAGTTCTAACATATGGTTTTTACTAGAAATGAAGTAAAACTATGTTTAGAATTACTCAGAAAATATTGGAAATCTTATGAGATTCCAATTAAAAGCCAAATAGTGAAATTTAGCGAAAATATAAAATTTTAAATAAGTAAAATTTTATTATTTTATGTTGTAGAGAATCTCGTTAGAAACTTGTAGGTGAAAACCTCGTCGAGATCCGAGTTATAACGAATAAGTTATGACCAACCGAAGATCCGCGACAAAACCGACATGGCACCGAACGACGTAAAAAGTGAGTTTTTGATAAGCTTCTTTTTAGCCTTATTAACCTAAATGAAAGTCTTAGTATTCGTTAAACCGAGAAATTCGATAAAAAGAACGCCAAAATCTGACTTCGTATGAGGAAGTTATGATTTTTCGATGTTTCAACTTAGCAGTAGACAGCTAAAAACTCGAATTTTAGATCGAGCGATATTTGACCGATACATCCTGAACAAGAATCGAAGGTCTCGTCATTTGTAGTACAACGGTAAAAAGTCTGACGAAAACGGATGCCGGATGAAGTAGTTATGAATTTTTAACGGTTTTTCCTATCCCGGTCTGTTAAAAATAATAATATAAAATTAAAATCAAAATTAGCCGACGAAGTCTAAACGAAAGTTGTAGAGCGTAATTTTAGCTACGTGTGCATATAAAGAACATCAAAACGGATCTCGTATGCGAAAGTTATGGATTTTAGAAGTTTGGGACACATTTTCCGAGAAATTCGCATGAATAGTACCAGCCACCGGAGACCTACGTCACAGCCATGTCACCTTCGCACGAAGCAGCAGCGTCACCGGAGATGTGGCCAAATCCGAAGTCGGCAAGTGTCGCACGCTGATTCACCGATGCCGAGGTCCAGCAGGAAGGAGGCACGTCTCGCATCGGTGGCCAGTCCGACGCGAGACATGTCTCGCCTACCCACGTCGCTTCTGAGCCACCAAGCTGCTTCGTCATCACAGCGTATCCGAGCATCGCACCACCTCTCGCTTCGTGGCCTTCGCTCCAGCAGCCACGTTCTCGCTTCTCAGTCCTCGGATCCGAGCCTCTCACCCTATAAATAGAGGACTTGCGAACCCTCCAGGCTAAAATTGGAATTTTGCCATTTTTCACCACTAAATCCATATTTTCACTATTTTGACTTTTCCCGAAGCCCGAGTATCAATTTTAGTACCCGAAACACGTCCCGAGACACCCGAGAATTCGGTAAATTTATCTTTTCGGTTTTGAATCCCTACCTTCACAGAGCCCAATTTTCAATTAAGCTCCCGGTTTTCAACATAGAAAGACATATTTAAAGCCGAAGTGCTGTCCAAATTACTATTTTAACCCCCGGTTAACTTAAGGTGAGTTCAATATATAGGAACAATTGTATTTTATGTGTTATATATGCTATGTGCTTTTCAGTGTTATTATTCTGAGTTATTTTCCCGTTTGATTTTATTCGTTATGTTTATAGAAATTGTAATACCTTTGACCATGTGATCAGTGAAAGCACTTAGATTCAGATTGGTACTGGTACGTAGCCTCTGGCCATGTATGGCATGTCTCCGTAAGAGAATAACTTCTATTCTATGGTATTGGAAAATGGTTAGACAGGACTATAAGCCTGAAATCGAACAAGATGTTAATCAGAAATTTCATGTCTTCTATGTCATTTGGGCCAAAGCTTTATTGATGTATATCAAGAATTGAAAAGTATATCTTTGAATAAAGTCTTTGATTGATATGAACGCTTGTCACATGATCTCACATACATCTTGTTGTTCCTCTTTGCTTTTGCCACATTGAAGTATATATATATATATATATATATATGGCATAACGTTATATTGTATCTATTATTGAACTCACTAAGTGTCACCGCTTAACCTATCAATGTTTAACAATTGCATGTGATAAGTAACTAGTATGTTCACATACTGTTGAAAGATTTAGAATAGTTTGTAATAGTACTTTTGTACTACAGTTTATGTTTGTATAAATTACAATATCCTAGGTAATTATGTAATATATATATATATATATATATATATATATATATATATATATATATATATATATAACACTTTGTAATAGACGGTATGTATCCAATAGTTTGTAATTCCCTTATATCAATGTAAAATATTGCTTTTATGAATATGCAAATAGCATGTTTTGGAGTAATGATATTGTGAAGTATGAAAATTTGGGTCTTTCAAAAATACGAAAGTTGGGGTCGTTCAACCATGGTATCAGAGCAGTAGTTTAAGCGAACTAAATTCCACGGATTGGTATTTAGACTTATTCTATACGAAGTTCAATATATGAACTTAATAACTGTAAGTACAGGGATACAAACCATAGGACATATATAAGTAAAAGTATTAGGTAATAGTAAACCCTAATATTCTAAAATACTATCTTACTCCGTATTTTAGATCGATGGCTGAACAATTAAGTAGCCATACCCCTGAGGTTGGTGGAGATCCTCAACCCGAGGAAGTGAATAGTCCAGTATCTCCTCGTGAGGAGCGACTCTTAGGTAAACTTACCGGTGTTATTCGACAGACTCTCGAAGAACACAAAAAGAATGATGATAAAGGAAAAGAGAAAGTCACTCGAGAATCTTCAAGCGGAAAGGTGAAGTGTCCCTCGTTCAAAGATTTCAAGAGTAGTGGTGCTACAGAGTTTTCTGGTGTCCTTAATCCTATAATTGTTCTAACTTGGATTCAGAACATCAAGAAAGTATTTCGTGTTTCTCATGTGGATGATGAAGACAAGGCTCTCTATGCTTCTGAAATGCTCATTGGAGAAGCCTTAGGATGGTGGGAAGCAACATATGAAGCTCTCGATGGATGTGACCAGGAGAACTTATCCTGGGAGTTGTTCAAGACTCATGTGCTAGAGAAGTATTGTCCTCTAGATATGAGGAGAAGATTGGAGAAGGAATTCCTCGAGCTTAAACAAGGAGGAATGATTGTGAATGAGTATGAAACTTAATTTAATCAAAGAGCAAGGTTTGCTACGAAGTATATTCCAACTGAAGACGAGAAAATTCAGCTATTCATGGAGGGACTACGACACGAAATCCATGATTTCATTGTCAATCGGGATGTTCTGTCATTGGATAAAGCTGTTGAGTATGCTCGAAGACGTGAGCATGACTTAGAAATATGTGGTGCCATTCTTATTGTTCCAAAGCATCCACGTACTGAAAGAACTACTCCTGCTTCCATTATTCCACCAGCTCAATCTATTCGAACTGATCCTAGCAAGCAAGCACAATCTCAGAGTGCTTTTCGTGGCCGTGGTAGGTCACAATCTTTTTCTATTCAATCCCCTTCATATCACGTTTGTGGAAGGAATCATCCGGGTCAATGCAAAATAGACAAGGAATCCATTGTCTATTATGGGTGTGGAGAAACAGGTCATATCAAGCCAGCTTGCCCAAGGAAGGATGTGACTTGTTATGCATGTGGTATTACTGGCCACAAGAAGTGTTTTTTCCCTACTCTTACCAGCCAAGTGATGGGAAGTCAAGCTTCTGTTCAACAACCAGCGAGAAGTCAAGTCCCTATCCAACAACCGAAGAGTACTCCAGCTAAAAAGGAGGAGGTGCCAAAAGCTAAGGGTCGTGCATTCCAGATTACCGCAGAAGAAGCACTTGAGGACCCGAATGTCGTGACGGGTACATTTCTTGTCAACTGTAGACCTGCTCACATCTTATTTGATTCTGGTGCCTCGGATTCTTTCGTATCTTATGAATTTGCGTATTCTTTTCAAAGTGTTTGCTATGCATTCGCGCAACCATTTCACGTAGATAATGTAGGAAGTATATCATTACTTGCTGATAAAATCTATAGGGATTGTGTCATAGAAATTGAAGGCTATAATTTTCTTGCTAACCTAATCCCTATCTCCTTGCCTAATTTCGATATTATTCTCGGCATGGATTGGTTGTCAAAGAACCATGCAGAACTCTTGTGTTACGAAATGATGGTACGCATTCCTATTGAAGGGGAAGATCCTATTCATGTCTACGGTGAACAAAGGATCTTAAAAATAATCTCTTTCCTCAAAGATTGTAAATTCATATCGAAAGGTTGTCCTATCTATCTGGCCTATACAATTGACATCTCAAGAAAGGAGAATAAAACTGTAAATGATATTCCCATTGTTAACGAATATATCGATGTTTTCCCCGATGATCTGCCTGGACTTCTTCCGGACAGACAAGTAGAATTCCAAATTGACCTTGTGCCCGGTGCTGCTCCGATTGCAAAGACTCCTTATCGTCTTGCGCCAGTTGAGATGAAAGAAATGATGATCCAACTGCAGGAATTAATTGACAAAGGCTTTATTTGACCGAGTACCTCTCCCTGGGGTGCTCCAGTATTGTTTGTCAAGAAGAAGGACGGATCGATGCGAATGTGCATTGATTATCGTGAGCTGAATAACGTGACTATCAAGAACAAGTACCCACTACCTCGCATCGACGATTTATTCGATCAACTTCAGGGTGTTAGCTATTTCTCAAAGATTGATTTGAGATCTGGCAATCATCAGTTGAAAGTACAAGACCAAGATGTACCGAAGACTGCTTTCCGTACTCGTTATGGGCATTTCGAATTCCTTGTCATGCCATTCGGTTTGACAAATGCTCCTACCGTATTCATGGATATGATGAATCGAGTGTGCCGCCCAATGCTCAATAAGTCTGTCATCGTATTCATTGACGATATTCTAATCTATTCCAAGTCTGAAGCCGATCATGCCGTTCATATTCGTGAAATCTTAGAACTTCTTCGAAAGGAGAAACTTTATGCTAAATTCTCGAAATGTGAATTTGGCTTCGTCAAGTTCAATTTCTTGGCCATATTATTTCTAGTAATGGTGTATCTGTAGATCCCATCAAAATCGAAGCCATTCAAAATTGGGAAGTGCCCCGTAATGCTTCCGAAATTCGAAGTTTCTTAGGTCTCGCGGGATATTACCGGAGATTCATTAAAGGCTTTTCTCGTATAGCCGTACCTCTCACAAGTCTTACACGGAAGGAAGTGAAGTTCGAATGGGGTGAAGCTCAAGAAAAAGCTTTCTTAACTCTAAAAGATCTTTTGACTCATGCTCCCATCTTATCACTCCCAGAAGGTGATGATGATTTCTCCGTATATAGCGATGCTTCAAGATTGGGACTCGGTTGTGTGTTGATGCAGCATGGTAAAGTGATAGCCTATGCCTCAAGACAACTGAAAGATTATGAAAAGAGTTATCCCACCCATGATCTTGAACTCGCTACAGTAGTATTTGCCCTAAAACTTTGGAGACATTATCTTTTTGGTACGAAATGCCAATTATTTACCGACCACAAAAGTCTCAAGTATATATTCAGTCAACAAACTCTGAATATGAGACAACAGCGAGCCATGGAGCTGACCAAGGACTATGATTGTGAAATCCTATACCATCCTGGAAAGGCTAATGTGGTTGCAGATGCACTTAGCAGGAAAGTTTATCGTAATAGTATGTGTTATACTATTACTCACACTACGGTGAAGTTCACTATTCTTGATGAACTAGAGAAGTGGCAAGTTGAAGCCTTAAAGCTAGAAAATGTGAAGAAGGAAGGAATGGTAGATTATGCTGATGTTTTACTTGATGATCCACGAGGATTAAAAGTATTTAAGAATCGCCTATGGATTCCAAAGATTGGTGGATTAAGACAGAAGATTTTAGATGAAGCTCATAAGTCTAAGCTATCAATACATCTTGGTACAAGTAAAATGTACTATGATATAAGAGCTGATTATTGGTGGCCTGGATTAAAGAGAGACATTGGAAGATATGTACAGGAATGCTTAGTATGCTTACAAGTCAAAACAGAGCACCAAAAGCCTTATGGAACCCCAGAAAGTCTTAGTGTTCCTATATGGAAGTGGGAAGAGTTGTCCATGGATTTTATTACCAAATTGCCAAAGACTGCTAGACAGCATGATAGCATTTGGGTAATCGTCGTTTGCCTGACTAAGAGTGCACATTTTATTGCCATGCGTGAAACGGCTCCAATGGAGAAATACGCACAAGTATACTTGGATGAAATTGTTGCAAGACATGGTGTGCCACTAAAGATCATTTCCGATCGCGATACTCGCTTCACTTCTCACTTTTGGGCGAGTATGCAACGCGAATTGGGATCTCGAGTTGCTCTCAGCACCGCTTATCATCCCCAGACAGATGGTCAGACGGATAGAACAATCCAAACAGTAGAAGATATGCTTCGTGCATGCATCTTGGAGTTCGGTGGTAACTGGGATAAATACTTACCGCTTGTCGAATTTTCGTATAATAACAGTTACCACACTTCAATCAAAACGCCACCATATGAAGCATTATATGGTCGCAAATGTCGTGCATCGTTATGTTGGCGTGATGTAGGACAGAAGATCCTTGGAGGTCCTGAAAGGATTCAAGACGCCATCGACAAGATTCAAATCGTACGAGAAAGAATGAAAGCGGCCCAGGATTGAAAAAAGTCCTATACAGAAAAGAGAAGACGACCTATAGAATTCCAAGTGGTTGATTTCATGATGTTGAAGGTATCCCCATGGAAAGGCCTTATGCGATTTGGGAAGAAAGGAAAGTTAAGTCCTAGATTTGTTGGTCCTTTCAAAATCATCCAGAGAATTGGAAAGAAAGCATAGCGCTTAGAATTTCCTAAAGATTTGGTAGGTATTCATAATGTGTTTCATGTAATTTATCTGCGCAAATGCTTGAGCATCTACGATGAGACAGTTCCATTATCCGAGGTGAAATTAGATAATAAGTTAAGATATGTTGAAGAGTCTGAAGAAATCGTGAATGAAAGAACAACTAAGCTAAGCAATAAAGAAGTAGAATTGGTGCTTGTCAAGTGGAAACACCATCGTGACCCAAACTATACTTGGGAGAATAATAATGAGATAAAAGCAAAATATCCCCATTTATTTTAATCGATGTAATTTCGGGGACGAAATCCTCAAAAGGAGGAGGTATTTGTAACATACACGTTTTGAAATCGTGTTTTGTAATGAATAAAATTGTGAAATACTATGTGAAATTGAGTGTTGAGTTCTAACAAATGGTTTTTACTAGAAATGAAGTAAAACTATGTTTAGAATCACTCAGAAAATATTGGAAGTCTTATGAGATTCCAATTAAAGCCAAATAGTGAAATTTAGTGAAAATATAAAATTTTAAATAAGTAAAATTTTATTATTTGATGTTGTAGAGAATCTCTTTAGAAACTTGTAGGCGAAAACCTCGTCGAAATCCAAGTTATAACGAAGAAGTTATGACCAACCGAAGATCCGCGACAAAACCGGCACGACACCGAATGACGTAAAAAGTGAGTTTTTGATAAACTAATTTTTAGCCTTAGTAATCTAAATAAAAGCCGTAGTATTCGTTAAACCGAGAAATTCGATAAAAAGAACGCCAAAATCTGACTTCGTATGAGGAAGTTATGATTTTTCGAAGTTTCAACTTAGCAGTAGACAGCTAAAAACTCGAATTTTAGATCAAGTGATATTTGACCGATACATCCTAAACGAGAATCGAAGGTCTCGTCATTTGTAGTACAACGGTAAAAAGTCTGACGAAAACGGATGTCGGGTGAAGAAGTTATGAATTTTTAACGGATTTTCCTGTCCCGGTCTGTTAAAAATAATAATATCAAAATTAAATTCAAAATTAGCCGACGAAGTCTAAACGAAAGTTGTAGAGCGTAATTTTAGCTACGCGTGAATACAAAGAAAGTCAAAAACGGAGCTCCTATGCCAAAGTTATGGATTTTAGAAGTTTGGGGCACATTTTCCGAGAAATTCACATGAACAGTACCAGCCACCGGAGACCTACATCGCAGCCACATCACTTTCGCACGAAGCAGCAACGTCACCGGATACGTGGCCAAATCTGAAGTCAGCAAGTGTCGCATGTTGATTTGCCGAGACCAAGGTCCAGCAGGAAGGAGACACGTCTCACATCGGTGGCCAGTCTGACGCGAGACACGTCTCGCCTACCCGCCTCACATCCGAGCCACCAAGCTGCTTCGTCATCACAATGTGTCCAAGCCTCGCACCGCCTCTCGCTTCGTGGCCTTCGCTCCAGCAGCCACGTGCTCGCTTCTCAGCCCTCGGATCCAAGCCTCTCACCCTATAAATAGAGGACCTGCAAACCCTCCCAGCTAAAATTGGAATTTTGCCATTTTTCACCCCTAAATCCATATTTTCACTATTTTGACTTTTCCCGAAGCCCCAGTATCAATTTTAGTACCCGAAACACGTCCCGGGACCCCCGAGAAGCCAAAAAAATTTATCTTTTCGGTTTTGAAGCCCTACCTTTGTAGAGCCCGGTTTTCAATCAAGCTCCCGATTTTCAACATAGAAAGACATATTTAAAGCCGAAGTGCTGTCCAAATTACTATTTTAACCCCTGGTTAACTTAAGGTGAGTTCAATATATAGGAACAATTGTATGTTATGTGTTATATGTGCTATGTGCTTTTCAGTGTTATTATTCTGAGTTATTTTCCCGTGTGATTTTATTCGTTATGTTTATAGCAATTGTAATACCTTTGACCATGTGATCAGTGAAAAGCCTTAGATTCACATTGGTACTGGTACGTAGCCTCTAGCCATGTAGAACATGTATCCGTAAGAGAATGACTTCTATTCTATGGTATTGGCAAATGGTTAGACAGGACTATAAGCCTGAAATCTAACAAGATGTTAATCAGAAATTGCATGTCTTCTATGCCATTTGGGCCAAAGCTTTATTGAGGTATATCAAGAATTGAAAAGTATATCTTTGAATAAAGTCTTTGATTGATATGAACGCTTGTCACATGATCTCACATACATCTTCTTGTTCCTATTTGCTTTTGCCACATTGAAGTGTGTGTATATATATATATATATATATATATATATATATATATATATATATATATATATATATATATGCATAACGTTATATTGTATCTATTATTGAACTCAGTAGGCGTCACCGCTTACCCTATTAATGTTTAACAATTGCAGGTGATAAGTAAATAGTATGTTCACATACTGTTGAAATATTTAGAATAGTTTGTAATAGTTCTTTTGTACTACAGTTTATGTTTGTATAAATTACAATATCCTGGGTAATTATGTAATATATATAACACTTTGTAATAGACGGATTGTATCCAATAGTTTGTAATTCCCTTTTGTCAATGTAAAATATTGCTTTTTTGAATATGCAAATAGCATGTTTTGGAGTAATGATATTGTGAAGTATGAAAGTTTGGATCTTTCAAAAATACAAAAGTTGGGGTCTTTCACTATAATTTAAAATTCTCAATTATAAAATATATTGAATATTAGAAGAGAAAAGAAACACCTAAAAGTTTAAACGAAATTATAAACTACAAAATTACAAAATTAATATTTGTTTGACAAAGTCTTTGTCTGCTCTAAAACCACAACCAATGTTAGAGTGATTATTTTTTTTTTTTATTTGTTTTAAACCCTAAAAAAACATTACAAAACAAAAAAAAATTAAAAAATAAAAAGACTAGAAGTAGGAAGCTCAATAAGGCTAAGGCATTATGAAGAATTCAATGTTCAATTGTCCTCCACTTAAATACTTAAATACAACAATTGTTTATTCTCATCATTTTTTATTGGGCAAAACACATAGCAAACAAATCAACCATTTGATGATTTTACGTTTAACTATTTCAGAAACATTACATGTAAACATGAATTCCACTATAAGTGGACAATGGACTCCAATTGAAATCGATCGACTTCAGAAACATTACATGTAAACATGAATTCCACTATAAGTGGACAATGGACTCCAATTGAAATCGATCGACTGGTGTGTGGTGTCTAATGGAATAGATTATTTTATATACTTAAATCAAATATCTAAGTATCATAGATGAGACAATTTCAAAGACTATGCAATTATATGATGATGTGATGAGAACTGGGAAACTAACAAAAGCTAGAAAGATAGAGAAGTTAAAAGAATGATTGCGATAAATGAAAAATAAATTGATTAAGAATTCCCCTTTTTGTGCTTACCAAACGTGTCTTGTCCATTCTCCAAATCATCTCCAATTTTTGACCTTATTTCTCTTATTGGTTATATAATTTTTTCTTATAGAATTTGAGCAATATAAGAAAAACATTATAATTTATGGAACATGGGCCCATAAAAGAGTTGTAAAAGTTTATTGGGTTGAATATAGAGGGTTACGACGATTGTCTCTTCTGTGTTTTATAGAGAGTTGCAAAATGAAAGCAACAAGATTCGAACATGGGTGAATTTCATATGCCAAAAACACGCGACAAACACTTCAGCCAACTAAGCTAAGATTGAGGTACTGTTTGTTTTTCTATAAAAACCTCTTCAAACCACTTATTGCTACGCGGCGCAGCACACGCGCATCACTTTCCCTCTCGCAGCAATTTGTTTTCTAGAAGACTTCAGACTACAAAACCTCTGCGCGTGTGCTGCGTGGCGCAACACTTGACTTGCCTCTTCTAACCTCTTCAACTTTTATTTTTTCTAAGTGTTTTTTTAAGAATTTTTGTGTAACTTTTTTTTTTAATTTTTTTTTAAAACTTTGATTTTCTTAAATTTTTATTTACGGATGTGATATAATTTATTTTTATAATTTCTACGATTTTTTTTAACTTGATTTTTTTAATTTTTTTTACCATTTTATTAATAATATTTTCAATTTTAGTTACATCTTTTTTAACGTGTAACTTTTTACGAACTTTGTAGACAACGTTTACAATATTGTTTTAATATTATTATTATTTTCTTTTTTAATATTTTTTAAAATTAGTTTTTTTTAGAATAAAACTATTAGCTTCTTTTACATCTTTTTAAGTTTTTTTTTCTATAAAAAAGTTTTATATTTTTGTTTTTTTTACATGTTCTTGTTATTATTATTTCAATGTTTTAATAGTAGAATTATTAAATTTAAGTGTTAAGAACTATTTTCAGTTTATAAAATTAGTTTATTTAAATTTTAGTTTACTGCAGCAACAGTCAACAGATGTTAAAAAACAAACATGTTTCTTATTATAGGCTGCAGCTGTTTGTTCCACCTCTTCTGCTACAGAGGATTGTATAGGTGGTCTGCACACTTCATGAATTTTCGCTTTGATATTGGATCCCGGGATTTTGTGACGCTCGGGATTTTGTGAGGCTCGGGACGGTAGCCTAGATTGCCCCTGCTCAGGACCGGCCCTGATTCACACCCGTTCCCGAGTTGTAGCAAAGAAAAAAAGAAAAGCGAAAAGAAAGTAAGAACAGAAAAGAAAGAAATTTTTTTTTTCTGTTTTCAAGTGGGAGAGAAATGAAAGGAAAATTAAATATTTTGTTATACTTTCCAAATCCTCGCAAATTGAAAGGAAAGTGATCCTTCCATTCCCTTCCTTTAATAAAATTCAGAGCACCAGTCTATTACTTTCCTCTCATTTCCTTTCTTTTATCTCCTAAAATTTTACTTGAGGAACCAAGGAAAGGAAAAGAAAGATTAACACTCAAACACAGTGATAACAATCTAGGGGGTGTTTGGCTTAGCTTTTCACAGCCAAAAGGCCTTTTTGAAAAAGAAAAAAAAAACAAAAGATGTTTGACAAACTAATTTTTAAAGCTACTTTTGATGTTTTTACATAAGGAAAAGGAACTTTTTGGAAAAGTTAAGAAATCTTACTTTTTGTAACTTTTCCAAAAAAAAAACTTTTGGGGTTTGAAAAGCTAAGCCAAACACCTACAGCATTTTATTTCGGACTACATCTTCATTCCTGGCGAAGAACCATTTTGTTCTTGTTCTTTTGTATTCCTGCAAACATGAAGAACAACATCACATTTTTTACGTTGCTTCGTCTTCTTTCCCTATCAACTGGATTCCTGTTAAAACAAACAAACAAACACCCCGAGATCATATTGATGATCTGTTTTCTTTCCTGCAATCGAGACCATCCCAGAAACCCCAATCAATTTTGCAAAAAGAATAAAAAAAATACTAAGAAGAAGAAGAACAAGGAGCTGCCGGAGCAGCCCCATCCACTCACCTCCACAGCCGCTGCTAATGAGAGTTCCGACCACCATAGCCCCACACTCATACTCTCTCTTCTGTTCCTTGCAAACAACGACCTCCGAAGGTATCATCTTCACTGACGCCGCTGCTCGCGACACCTCCTCGGAAGTCGGACCGATTGACCTCCGCCTCCTCGGACGTTATCTTTCCTCGCATCTAGTAGCCAGAAGGGAAAGAGAGAGAGAGAGAGAGAGAGAGAGAGAGAGAGAGAGCCCTCTGCTTTCGTCTCGTCTACTCCTTCGGTTCGACCGAACACCGGAAACGCAACCTCAGCCTGCAACCCATCGAAATCCATTGGACCTCGCAGCCATCTTCATGCCTCCTTCTCGCCTGCCGACGCGCTCTACCTTCTTCATGATCGGTCATCGACCGGTGGCAAATGCTTGATTCCCTTCTCGTTCATCTGTTTCCCTCGTGACTTCCTTGGACGATTCGTATCCCCTTTGCTTCAGTTCCCCGATCAGACCAAAAGAAACGGGGTAATGCCCTAATTCTTTTTAAGTGAAGCATTAAACACGGGATGTAAAACCCTAAGGCATTTTAATTATGAAATGACTATAATGCCTCTACTATTAAATTCTTTATTTAAAATAGCTCCGAATCCCCAAAAAATATGTCATTTATCCACAAACAGCCCCTCATTTGGTTACTTTTAACAAAATAAATCTCAATCTTCAAACTTTGAATAAAAATAACCATTTTAGCCGACTCTTTGAATTATTTTTACCAAATCAGTCTCACTTGGTTAATTAAATTACCAAACAACCCTATACTATAGCGAAGTTACAATTCAATCCCTAATGGTTCAAACTTGTTACAAAATGGTACCAAGAGTATTTCAAAGTTCAAGAATTGTGGAATTACGGTTTCTTACATCAAGGATCTCAAAAAAATCGAATTCGAATGATTGGAACTCACGCTTCAAGGTGAGTGCTTACGTCCTCTTTCTAATATTTTAATCATTTTACGTGTGTGGTGGGGGGAGGGGGAGAAATACATGTGCCTAAATATTTTGTTTACGCAAAATATTTTCCTTTTTATGCGAAAACACAATCGATCTACTTATAAAGATATTATTAATCAACAATTTTGCATATTGTTACTAATAAACTAATATAAATTTTTCGTATACGTATTATGGTTATTTTATCGTGAAATAACTAGTTCACACAACAAGTACTACATGATATAAAATATATGATTTTTATGTGATATTGTATATTATAACAAGCATGTTATAAAATTTTATAGTATTTCAAGAATTCAAACTATTACTATGCATGTTTGTATATATTTTTAAGTACAGAACATTTATACATGTGCATATGTTCATTAATTTGAAATTTCATTTTTATAAAAGAGAGCACATTACACTTTTACACATGTCAAACATACTCGGCTTTTATTAACTTTATACAACGATATTCATTATGCCTAGTGAGTTAATCACAATTAAGTTAGGGTTGAGAACTATTCACAAACTTTTTAGTTAAGGGATTTTTAGGGAGACGCTATTCATTAGTTGCGTTTTAACACTTAGCATACCCACACTATTATAACCGTTAATCTTCGGAGCGAGATACATATGTATAGTTTGTTTTTCAAGTATGGAATTACTTTTGTATCAATATAGTTTGTTTTTCAAGTATATTCAAAGATTCTTTAGAGATATGGTTTTTAAGTATGCATTTACTTATACAAAGATACATTTTGGCTATTAAAGACTCATGGAAAACACTGTTTCAATTATTGTTATTCATAAAAAGATAAAACTTTTTAGACATTTTAAAAGTGTTACTGCTATTAACAAAAAACCTGTAACTCTCACTAACTTTGTGTTGACCCTCAAAACTCGACGAGTCACTTTGTGACACGGTGAGTAGACAAGTACTTCAAGGAACTCGTCGAGTAGTTGAGGGTACTCGGCGAGTTAAGGTCAACATGCAGTGTTGACCTTGATTGATGAATTTGATTTTTGACCAGGGATTTGATTAGTTGACTGTTGGGGGTACCATGTAAGGTTAGGAATTTATGGGTATAATTATATTATGGTAATAGGTGATGGAGCTTTTGACAGTGATCCGAGAGTTGGAATTCATCTACCGAGTCAACATCTGCAACGTGAGTTATCCTCACTATATCAATAGGGTCTACGGCACCAAGGCCATCCCTTAAGTTGTTATTGTTATGATGTGCTACAACATGTGGTTATGATCTGTTAGATCGAAATCATGATAGACAATATATTATGCTCTTATGATCCGTACGGATTGGTATGTTAGTGACCTAATAGGTCAGTACTCTAGTTACAAGGGATTTCTATGATCGATGATTAGTGAGATAGATATGTTTGATTTTTTATATGCGTGTATATGATAGTTATGCGCACTCGGTTATTTGCTTGATGGTTTGGTTGAGGCGGTCCTGCTTTGTGCTGAAGGTCAACATACCCTATGAGCGGTCCAGGGACACTAAAGGCCCACGTGGCGGTCCAGTTACACCGAAGGCTCGTGACAGATTCAGTTAGACTGTACGCCCTGTCGGGCGGTCCAGTCAGGTCGATGGCCCAGTATGCATGTTGTTAATTGTCTGTTGTTGATACGGTATTATCAGTGTGGTATTGGTATTTTGGGGGTAGCTCATTATGTTCTCGGGCTTACAGTTTCCGGTTTATTGTTTCAGATACTTCAGGAGATCATGGCAAGGCGAAGGCATGATCGTACCGCTCCTCATCCATTTGATCTTGTTTTTGGGACACTCTGATGAATAATGATTTAAAAGCATTTTGTAAACAAATAATAATTGGTTTTATTTATGATTGAAAAAATTTAAATTTGGTGTAAAATTTTTGGATGTTACACTATTATCTACAACAGATATAACAGATTCACTTCCAGATATTTGCAATCAATGCAGAGGTTCCTAGGATCCAAAATCAACATGAGTACTGCATATCATCCACAGACAGATGGACATAGCGAAAGAACGATACAAACTCTAAAAGACATGCTCCACGCTTGTGGGATGGACTTCGGTAATGCATAAGATACTTACTTACTACTAGTCGAGTTTTCATATAACAATAATTATCACACTAACATAAACACCACTCCATTCAAGGCCTTATACGAACATAGGTGTCATTTATCTGATATGCTAAGCAGAAATTGGAGATACCCAACTAGCAAAAAAGGCATGCTAGAGATACTCTGCTCACTAGTACAACTATCATTCATGAAACAACGAAAAATATTGTTCAAGTAAAGGAATGATTAAGGGCCGTTCGTAGTAGTCAGAAAAGCTATGTTGACACAAGACATAAACCCTTAGAATTCAAAGTAAAAGATCGTGTCGTACTAAAGGTAGTACCATGGATAAGTATCATTAGATTTGGAAAATGAGGTACACTAAATCCCTTTCACATCGGACCTTTTGAAATCCTGCCAATGGTTGATCTGGTGCCTTACAAACTCAATTTACCCCAAGAACTGAATAAAGTTCACAATACCTTCCACGTGTGAAATCTTAAGATGTGTCTCTCTATTAAGAGCCTTGTATTTCCTTTGGATGAGATCTAGGTCAATGTTAAACCTCACTTTGTGAAGGAACCGGTGGAGATCAAGGATTGAGAAATCAAAAGCCTCAAACAAAGCCGCATTCCTATAGTAAACATCTGATGAAAATGTTGTAGAGAGTCGTAGTTTACTTCGAAACGTGAGGATCAAATGAAACAAAAGTATTCGTAATATTTCAGCATTTGCTCCCTCCACTACTGGAACGGAATACTAGTAGAACAAAATGATAGAGAAACAAAATATTCTAGAACATAATAATTTTGGGACATAATTCCATTAACGAGGAGGTAATGTGACATCTCGGAATTTAGGTTATAGACTGTGAACAGTTAAGTTCATAGTAAATCTTTTGATAGCTTAACTTTTTAGTTTTAGATCCTCTTATGTGAAATAAACGAGTTCATGTCAACTATTATAATATGTCAGATGATATCTTACTTCCAAATATGTAATCTGACAAATAAATCAAACAGCTCAAACTGCAACCATAGGAATGCGTCTGAAAAACTAAAATTGTGTGTTAAGCAGTTGTGAGCAATATAAACACTCTAATCTCATCGTATGTGTTTCCCTGATTCCAAAAATATAAAAATCGTCCAAAACGGAGTTCTTATGCAAAAGATACGACCGTTTTAAGAATCCAAAACCAGTATAATACTGATTTTCTTAAAACCACTAAATATGTTTGTAACCGTTAAGGGACTTGCACACTTCGAAGGGGAATTCTGAAAGCATTTTTGAACTCAGGCTATAGCCTAATATTAAATTTCATATTTGAAATATTTTGTTAAAAATATTTATAAAAAGTGAAAAATCAGACATTTTAAGATTTATTAATCGTGAAACCTTAAACTATTGATTTCGACATGATTTCAATTATTGACAGTATATTCTTGAAATAATATATTGTTATCCAATGTAGTTATGCTGAATCTTAACGAAGAGATAACCCAAAAGTTTTAGAATTATGTACATCTACATACGTATATGTGTGGAGAACGTATTTTTAAAAAATCTATTTTTGATTTGTTATAATTTTTATAAACTCATATTGTGTATAACAAATAATCAATCGTGTAAGCACAATGTATATATGTTATATAATTTTATATAACAACACTAAAGATATAAATATTTATATGTCATATATCATTTTCCATACAACAATTCCTAAAATATACGACAAATTGGACACTGATTTTGTAAAAATCTCGAATCCTTGGTACATTTATTAAACCCTTATTAGGAGAGTGCATAGATATTGTGTATACATATAATATTATTAAACAAAATAAAAAGAATATACATTAAATCTATTAGAAACACATAACAATCAATAAATTTATATACAAATACATACTTAATTTAATCAATACACACATTTCATACATATTGAAACAAATACATAATATAAATTCATACACAAATACATCTATTTAATCTACCAAATAGAAATAATTAAACAACTAAATAAATACAAATAACTAAATAAAGACATCCATATTTTCTTCCAAGTTACATCCCAAAAACAACCAAACCACATGCAAACACTTCTTCTATTTGTCCTTCCCACCAACTGAGCATTCACACCCGGCCGGTCCTAGCCAATTGAAGGCCCGGGGCAAATATAAAAAAAATGGGCCCTTTCGGATTACTATAATTTAAAATTCTCAATTATAAAATATATGGAATGTTAGAAAAGAAAAGAAACACCTAAAAGTTTAAACGAAATTATAAACTACAAAATTACAAAATTAATATTTGTCTTACAAAGTCTTTGTCTGCTCTAAAAACCACAACCAATGTTAGAGTAATTATTTTTTTTTTTTTTTTTTTGATTGTTTTAAACCCTAAAAAAACATTACAAAACATAAAAAAAAAAAATAATAATAATAATAATAAAATAAAATAAAAAAAGACTAAAAATAGGAAGCTCAATAAGGCTAAGACGTTATGAAGAATTCAATATTCAATTATCCTCCACTTAAATAGTTAAACACGACAATTGTTTATTTTCATCATTTTTTATTGGGCAAAACACATAGAAAACAAATCAACCATTTGATGATTTTATATTTAAGTATTCCAGAATCATTACATGTAAACATGAATTACACTATAATAAGTGGAAAATGCATTCCAATTGAAATCGATCGACTAGTATGTAGTGTCTAATGGAATAGATTATTTTATATACTTAAATCAAATATCTAAGCATCATAGATGAGACAATTTCAAAGACTACGCAATCATATGATGATGCGATGAGAACTGAGACAACCAATTTTGTTCTTGTCCTTCTGTATTCCTTCAACTCATGAACGGGTGTGAATCAGGGCCGATCTTGGGCAGGATTTTTTAAGGCCCCAGACCGTAGCCCTGATTTTTATCTCCTTAAGTTTTACTCGAGGAACCAAGGAAAGGATAAGAAAGATGAACACTCAAACACAGGGATAACAATCTAATACCCAAACACCTACAACACTTTCTTTTCGGACTACATCTTCATTCCCAGCGAAGAACCATTTTGTTCTTGTTCTTTTGTATTCCTGCAAACATGAAGAACAACATCACATTTTTTTCCTTGCTTCGTTTTCTTTCCCTATCAACAGAAACAACCAATCGTTAAAAAAAGAAAAAAAAAAAAAAAACAATTCATTATGTTCTTCTTCTACCCTTTCCGTAGACAACAAACAGCCAAACACCCTTTTCCATAACTGATAATCTTCTTCTTTTCTTATCAAACATCAACAACCAACCAACCATTTTATTCATTCGATAGATTCATGTTAAAACAAACAAACAAACACCTCGAGATCATATTGATGATCTGTTTTCTTTTCTGCAATCGAGACCATCCCAGAAACCCCAATCAATTTTGAAAAAAGAATAAAAAAAAAAATACTAAGAAGAAGAAGAACAGGGAGCTGCCGGAGCAGCCCCATCCACTCACCTCCACAGCCGCTGCTAATGAGAGTTCCGACCACCATAGCCCCACACTCATACTCTCTCTTCTGTTCCTTGCAATCAACGACCTCCGAAGGTATCATCTTCACTGACACCGCTGCTCGCGACACCTCCTCGGAAGTCGGACCGATCGACCTTCGTCTCCTCGGACGTTATCTTTCCTCGCATCTAGTAGCCGGAAGGGAGAGAGAGAGAGAGAGAGAGAGAGAGAGAGAGCCCTCTGCTTTCGTCTCGTCTACTCCTTCGGTTCGACCGAACACCGGAAACGCAACCTCAGCCTGCAACCCATCGAAATCCATTGGACCTCGCAGCCATCTTCATGCCTCCTTCTCGCCTGCCGACGCGCTCTACCTTCTTCATGATCGGTCATCGACCGGTGGCAAATGCTTGATTCCCCTCCCGTTCATCTGTTTCCCTCGTGACTTCCTTGGACGATTCGTATCCCCTTTGCTTTAGTTCCCCGATCAGACCAAAAGAAACGGGATAATGCCCTAATTCTTTTTAAGTGAAGCAGTAAACACGGGATGTAAAACCCTAAGGCATTTTAATTATGAAATGACTATAATGCCTCTACTATTAAATTCTTTATTTAAAATAGCTCCGAATCCCTAAAAAATATGCCATTTATCCACAAACAGCCCCTCATTTGGTTACTTTTAACAAAATAAATCTCAATCTTCAAACTTTGAATAAAAATAACCATTTTAGCCCACTCTTTGAAATTATTTTTACCAAATCAGTCTCACTTGGTTAATTAAATTACCAAACAACCCTATACTATAGCGAAGTTACAATTCAATCCCTAATGGTTCAAACTTGTTACAAAATGGTACCAAGAGTATTTCAAAGTTCAAGAATTGTGGAATTACGGTTTCTTACATCAAGGATCTCAAAAAAAAATCGAATTCGAATGATTGGAACTCACTCTTCAAGGTGAGTGCTTACGTCCTCTTTCTAATATTTTAATCATTTTACGCGTGTGGTGGGGGGGGGGGGGGGGGGGGAATACATGTGCCTAAATATTTTGTTTACGCAAAAGATTTTCCTTTTTATGCGAAAGCACAATCAATCTACTTATAAAGATATTATTAATCAACAATTTTTCATATTGTTACTAATAAACTAATATAAATTTTTCGTATACGTATTATGGTTATTTCATCGTGAAATAACTAGTTCACACAACAAGTACTACATGATATAAAATATATGATTTTTATGTGACATTGTATATTATAACAAGCATGTTATAAAATTTTATAGTATTTCAAGGATTCAAACTATTACTATGCATGTTTGTATATATTTTTAAGTACAGAACATTTATACATGTGCATATGTTCATTAATTTGAAAATTCATTTTTATAAAAGAGAGCACATTACACTTTTACACATGTCAAACATACTCGGCTTTTATTAACTTTATACAATGATATTCATTATGCCTAGTGAGTTAATCACAATTAAGTTAGGGTTGAGAACTATTCACAAACTTTTTAGTTAAGGGATTTTTAGGGAGGTGCTATTCATTATTTGAGTTTTAACACTTAGCATACCCACACTATTATAACCGTTAATCTTTGGAGCGAAATACATATGTATAGTTTGTTTTTCAAGTACGGAATTACTTTTGTATCAATATTGTTTGTTTTTCAAGTATATTCAAAGATTCTTTAGAGATATGGTTTTTAAGTATGCATTTTACTTATACAAAGATACATTTTGGCTTTTAAAGACTCATGGAAAACACTGTTTCAATTATTGTTATTCATACAAAGATAAAACTTTTTAGACTTTTTAAAAGTGTTACTGCTATTAGCAGAAAACCTGTAACTCTCACTAACTTTGTTTTAATCCTCAAAACTACGGGTGCAAACGAGCCAAGCTACTCGAGATCGGATCGTTAAAAGCTCAACTCGAAATCAATTTTAAACAAGCCCAAGCCGAGCTCGAGCTTAATATTAAGTTCGCTTATTAAACAAGCTCGAGCTCAAGCCTATGTCATTAAGCTTGATTAGGCTCGCGAGCCTAAACGAGACTTTATATAATTTAATTTAATATTATATATATATATATATATATATATATATATATATATATATATATATATTAAAATAAAAACATATTAGGGAGTTATGGATTTAGGGTATTTGTAAACGAGCTTCTTAAAGAGCTCGAGCTGAGCTTAAGCTTATTTAGACACGTCAGATAAGAAACGAGTCAAGCTCAAGCTCGAGCCGAGCTTGTATAATTCTTTACGAGCTCGAGCTGAGCTCAGTACAAGGAAGCCTGAATCGAGCCGAACTCGAGCTCGAGCGTCATATAACTTAAACGAGCCCGAGCCAAGCCTATCCAGGCTCGGGCTCGGCTCGACTCGTTTGCACCCCTACTCAAAACTACATGTATTCTTAGGAAACTTCTAAACAAACATTTAAGACGGATTGGATTACAGGTGACCTAATTTACTTGTTGTTTTATTATATGCGTATCTATTAAGGCAACTCATGTGTTATTATTATTTGTAAAAACCTTGTATTCAAATATCAAGACGGAACACGAATGTTATATTGTTGATTGTTGTACTTGTGCTATATATTCAGTTTACCTATGATCCATGTACTAAGTCACACGACCCGACATGTTCTGGCGCCTATGTCATCTTAATAAGCTTAGATCTGACTTTTGGACATAAAGGAATCGATTATTAAGCACTTAATGGAGAAAGTACTTAATCTGTTAGTAAGTTGGGTGTAACATAGCATACGTTGCATGTAAGTTCCAGAGCCTCAGTACGCTGCATGTACCAGGGTGGTATGCTAAGCATACGCACTACATATGGGCTTGGATCTATTTTGGGCCTTTGAACTGTTGGTCCTCATTTGGTTATTGGACTTGTTTGCACTCTGGGAATAGTGGGCCGTTTTACTTGTTTTGTCACATGGATGTTATGATTGGGCCTTATTGGGTCATGATACCCATTAATAGTTTTGGACATGGACTTTGGGCCCATTAACAAAGAAAGAATATTTCGGCCTTTATGGAAGGACTCGGGTTTTGGGTTTCCCTTTGATTATGTGATGTTCTAACATTGCTTAATATTATTATTCAGCACGGGAGGTTATAGACAGTTAGGAGGGAAGTTTCAGATTCTTCAGATAGAGGTAATTCTTCTTACAATACCAATGAGTCTAAGGCACAAAGGTCGGCCTAGTTTATGTGGTTACGTATGTTATTATACGGAAAACCCTGGGGGTAGCCCGTGAAGATTGGATATAAGACCATGTGGTGTAACCCCATGGCATTCCCAGGTTAAGACCATGTGGGGTAGCCCATGGCACAGTGGTGTAAGACCTTGGGGGAGCCTATGAAATCCTTACAAGTTGATGTATGCATGGATTATGTGATATATGTAGCTTTTATAGCTAAGAGGATATGTGTTATGTGGATTGTGTATGGTATGCTCTGGGGAACTTACTAAGCATTTAGCTTACAGGTTGTGGATTTGTTTCGGGTACTTTAGGTCACAAGGGAAAAGGCAAGGCGTGATGGCGCAACATGCACTCTCTCCCAGACGTTTTTATGGACACTTGGATGTTTGAAATAAAAGTTGTAATTGACATGTTTTTGAAAACAATTATGATTGGATTTCTTAAATTATGGAAATGTGGTTGATTATTCAAAAATGAAAATTTTCTATAAAAAATTTAGGTTGTTACGGTAATGCTTTGGATCTAAGTTTTCTCAAGTTATACATGTAAACATATTTTTATCTAAAGCATGAACCCTAACTAGCATACAATTTTGAGATTTACAACATAAAACAAGTTAGATGAATACCTCTTTTTTGTAGCTTGTAGAACTTGGCCTTTCAAGAGCTTAGTACCTCAAATGTGATATCTTAAATAAGTCATAAACACCAAGAACAATGGAGGATTATGAGAGAGAGGCTAGGAGGCACCAAAAATCGGCTAGGGTTTCTTCTTGGAAGTCTTGGCCGAGTTTGGGAATGCTAGGGGTTGCATTTATAGTGTGGAATTCCAAGGGTTTTAACTTGTAAACCCTAATTCGTTTACTTAGGCCTTTAAGCAATCCGATAAGTCATTTGATAGGCCCTTTGGACTAATTCTTTATGGACTCTCACATAGATTTAGTCCATCCCTAATCAAAATGGATCATTAGCCCAAACTTTATATATTACCTATTTACCTAATCAGTCCCCATTAATTTAATCAGTCTTTTTTGATCACTAAATTAATTCCTGATCAATACCAATTAAATAATATGATTTCTCAATTAATATATTATTTTTATAATATAAATAACCTCTTTCTCAAATATCCATCCTATCAAAATGCTCCGGTGAAGGCAACCCAAAAGGACCATGCTACTATCGGGTCAAGTACATACCAATTATAGTTATCGGCTTAGACACCGTAATCCAACAAACAATCCCATGCAAATTCATAAGCACTAGTTTTGATAATCCATTCATAAATAAATAAATAAAAAACATCACTTTCTTAGTCATGATAAATCAGAGATAACAAAAGTTATCGTTCCTAATTCACCTCCCGTGATTACCTAAAGCAATCAACTAGCACATGACCTAACTAAATTTAAAGAAAGTAGACCCTTAATCTCATCTTAAGGCAACCATACCACAAGAATCCATTTGGGCATTCCTACACCGCTATACTTTCCGCCAAAAACAACAACCATCTAGCCATATGTTGGGTTTACATCCCAACTATGAAATTCTCATGTCTACTCTCACTATTTATGTTAAACATGAAAAACTGGAAGAAAATAACCCCATCGTAGATAGTGAAATCCAAATCTATCTACCAACCACTCAGCATCCGACTACAATCCTAGAGATGATCATCACAATCGCTTTCCTCTTGAGTCCCGCGACTCAACTGGCACTACCTCGAGCAAGGTCCTAGAGACCTCAAAATCAACTAACTCACCTTGGTCTGTACCATTGAAACTCAAACTGAAATGGACACTAAGGCCTAAACAATTATCAAGCCCATCCTCAGCCTAAACAACCATAACCGATAATGACGGAAACATATTGCAATGAATCGTGGTGCCAAACCATATAATCTACCCTTAATCAGCGCCTTAGAATCCCTAAAATTTCCTCGATTTGAGTATAAATCATGTGCTTTCAATAGTACAGGCCCAATACTACCTTCCACACCTATCCGTACTTTCCTCAAGAATCGTTCATGATCCTCTAAATAACTATTCATGTCTACTACTGTCCGAACCAATCACACATACCCGCTCTCAACGAATATACACCACTAATAGCATACCGATTCCTTTAAGGCACTTCCTAGGATCTATTAGGATTCTTACCCCCTGACACCAGCTGCTGAAGAACCCCTACTAATATCAACTAACTACTTCGTGAATACAAATACTTGTAACAAAACTTAAATAATCTTTCGAATAAAGGATCGAACCCTACACCAGTTAGAACTATTTAACCTTTGCAGCATGTAACTTAGCGTATTCGTTTAATACTTAGCTCACATCAATATGGATCCCACAAAGCATAAAGTAAGCAACATTCGAGCAATAACACTCTATAGCCCACAAAACATAAAAAAGCATCCTCTAACTAACTAGCTTTTGCGATACTAGGAACTTCTACCAACACTGTCGGGTACCTTATTCATGTAACTTATACATAAAATGGGATCACATAGATTGTCGAATGAATAATTCTACCCTAAGTCCAAAACCAGACAAGGAACAAAAAGATAAGGTTAAATCAGTCCTTCTATCCTAATTGTATAAAAACTTTCAAAGTATACACATAACAATCAATTCCACCAACATATATTCCTATTTGACATAGCATCCAATTCCTCTTAGGCTACAAGGAATCACAAACCATGGCATTCTATCCAACATCTAAAATCCATACTCGTATGTAGTTCCAAAAGCTTAATCAACAGGCATATACATGCATCTTTCCTAGCATTCTATCATGCAATCCTGAGCAGATCCTTAGCCATAATCTAGCATGAAATTCGCATATACTCATCCCAAAACAAAAAGCATAACACATGTATCACTTGAGCTCGGTTGATTGCATGCATCACACCACTTTTTTCTTAAAAGCCTTTTTAGAAAATCATTTTGTTTTAGAAGATAATAGAAGTCCTCAATTTGAGTTCAGACACACCCGAGAGTGTGTCTGAATCCCTCAAACCAAGGCTTTGATACAACCTTGTAGCATCCGAAATTTCAAACCATTTTTTCATTTAAAAATAAAAGGAATAAACCATTTGATTAAAAAAACATATATCAGACTAACATCAATAGTTATTATGTGCGGAAGTCTCTAATAGATGTGATGCAATTAAGCCATTATGACAACTCGAAATTTAGGGCTATTATTATAACTGCCAATCTATTCGTGAATCTCATGTTATATCTGAATTACTGAGTTTTAGTGTATCTTAACAAGGACAAGTAATTTCATTCTAACTATAATATGATAATAGATGATATTGTGTGACATCCCTATTTTCACGGCCAGAAACGACCGATTTATGTTTATGCTTGTCTGAAAATCAGAGTAACATTTTAAATAAAAGTGTTGCAGAATTTATCCCAAAACAAAATATGATAGAGATTTAACAAAAGAATTTCCAAAGAAATGTATGTCATTAAAAGACACGGGATGTCATGTTCGATACAAATCAAAAGCATAAACAATACAATATAAACCTTACTACATTATTTCATATCTACAGGCCTATATATGTAATCCCTCATCCAAAACATCACATCTATGCTCGAGCGCCACTACCTGTAATACATGAAACTGAGTAGGTCAGGCTTGGGAGCTTGGTGAGCACATAGGGTTTTCAACCCACAATAATTAAGTTATTTAATTTCATCAACCAGCAATAACCCGATTACCCGTTCCCGTTATCCTCACTTTACGTCCCTAAAACACCTATCATAAGGGATCTAGCCTAAGGATCATCAGCGATATGGACACTATTGCTAAGGGGATTCCTCAGCAATAAATATCCTTAAGCCAACCATGTAGGGGATGGAGTACACAAGTGAACACATCGTTCACAAACACCTACAGGTTGCGAGCCTGCTAGCGTTCCACTGGACTGTTTAGAAGAGTCTGTGGTCGTCATCCATACTCCGCTAGATGACATAATCAACAACAACAACAACATCGAGGCCTCTCATCATTTTATCACACATCGTGTTAGTATATTTACCCATGTTTTACCCCGATATTTTTGTAGATATAAAATACTTATACAATTTAAATCGTTTAAAACAGGTATAGAATCATTCATCCAACATAGACAGTAAGTATTCAGATAATATGCAAACTTAGCATGTAAATTATATATAATATTTCATACCTATGTGTAAGATGAAAGTAATTATGCACTCATTTGATTTGACGAGTGTGTATCTCAAATCGTAATGAATTCTGATAGTAACTCCTCAAGCTTCTATTAACCGAAATTCCCCTTTCAATAATAAATATTTTCTAAATTCAATGGTATGATTTAAAAACTCAAGGTGGTTTCTACTTATACTATGACGAAGTTAGGACATGATTTGAACAAATTGCTACGCGTCCTTTAAATGCTTCTTTCGTATATTACTCAACTATTAGTCTCCATGTATCATGTTATTTTGCATGACACGTACATTTCTTTTGTTTTATATGAATTCACAATTCTTATCTTATATAATCTACACATATAACCCTTGTAAATCTATATAAAATCCATATATGTCCATTTCCTTTTCTAATTAATATATATTTTAATTAAAACTTCTACATCTCTACATGTCGATTTTACGCCTATACAAATATATATTCTTATTAAATTTTCTATTCTTATAATAACTTCACTAATATATACCAATATTGTTTTATAATAATAAAGAATTACAATTTATAAAATATACAATGATCTTCAATATGATATCTTAATACAAAATAATATTATCAAATATATAATGGATATTGTTGTGCGACCTACCTAATTTTAACAATCGATAACTAACGTCGTAAAATATAACTATTAATTATCGTTGAAAAATAAATGTAACATAAAAGAATACCGTTTCACTTATTATTAAAAGGTTACAATCATCGACCGACATAAATACATATTTTATAATTTTGCCAAATAGGAAACACGAGCATTACAATTATCTCCCTCTTAGGATGATTCCGTCCCGGAATCATGCATCAGCAAAAAAATATGGATAGTGACTTCTCATGTCACTTTCTATTTCCCAAGTAAGGTTCGGCCCCTTCGTATGTTTCCATCGCACAACCACTAAGTTGGCCATCTTGCGTCGCAACTTCTTAGTCTTACGGTCAACAATTGCCTCTGGTTCTTCAATTAGCCTCTTGCTTTCATCCAACCTTAACTCGGAAATTGGGATTATATCGGGAACATCTCCCGTGAACTTTCTCAAATAACACACATGGAAAGTGTTATGAATACTATTTAGTTCTTCTGGTAGTTATAGCTTGTAAGCTTTGTTCCCGATCCTCTGAATAACTTTAAATGGTCCAATAAACCTTGGACTCAACTTTCCCCTTTTACCAAATCTTATAAGTTCCTTCCACGGCGAGACTTTAAGTAAAACCGAGTCCACAACTTCGAATGTTATGGGTTATCTTTTCTTGTCAGAATAGCTCTTCTGATGATCCTGAGCTACTAACATCCTTTCCCTAATCACCTTCAGCTTCTCAGCAGTCTTATGGACTATCTTGGGGCCTATAAACTACTTCTTTTTAGTAGCATGATTTTATGTAATCTAGGTAGAAACAGTCAACGTACAAGGTCTTCGGGGCTAGGGATGCAAGAAGGGCTTCAACAACTGAGAGAGGAGAAAGGAAATGGTGTAAGGAAGTGAATGGGTCGATCTTGCTATTTATAGTAAGCTTCTATGACACTCACGTCGTGAGTCTCATGATTCACTCCGTAGATTTGCCATTTGCATCCCTAGCTTTGGATGGTGGCCATGACACCTCACGTCGTAAGTGTCATAAAGCTCACGTTGTGAATTGGATCTTATCCTCTCGTAGCTTCTAGATTCCGAATTATGACAGAATGTCGTGAGCGTCATAAAACTCACGTCGTGAATTAGCTAGTTTAGGGTTTTTAAAAGCTAAATCTTCGGAATGCCATAACTTTTGCATACGAACTCCGTTTTTGACGTTCTTTATATCCACGCGTAGGTGGGGACGTACTCTACAACTTTCATTTGGACTCCGAAGGATAAAAAGTAGTTTATCAGAAACTAAATTTTACATTTCCCAGTGTCGTACCAGTTTTGACGCGAAACTTCGACAGGTCATATCGTCTTCGTTATAACTCGGATTTCAGCGTTCTTTATATCTCTGGAATCCTTGTCCCGACCACTACAACTTTCTTCATAGATATTGGACCTATTTATTATTTTATTTTTAACGCTTATTTTTATTCTTAATTTATATCTTATAATTAAGTATAAGGCACATAAAATCACATAATATTCAAATAATTCCTATTTATTATTTCAAAGTAGGTTATAAGTGTTGACCCTAACTATTACACCATTAAATTAATGCTTAACCTAGAAACACGGGTGTTACAATTCTCTCCTCCTTAGGATGATTCCGTCTCGGAATCATGCATCAACAAACAGATGTGGGTAGCGACTCATCATGTCACTCTCTGTTTCCTAGTTGAGGTTCGGCCCATTCATATGTTTCCAGCGCACAAGCACTAAGTCAACCATCTTGCGGCGCAACTTCTTAGTCTTACGGTCAACAATCGCCTTAGGCTCTTCAACTAGCCTCTTATTTTCATCCATCCTTAACTCTGAAATTGGAATTATATCGAGAATTTCTCCCGTAAACTTCCTCAAGTAACATACATGGAAAGTGTTATGAATACCATCTAGTTCTTACGGTAACTCTAGCTTGTAAGCTTGGTTCCCAATCCTCTGAAGAACTTTGAATGGTCCTATAAACCTTGGACTCAACTTTCCTCTCTTTTCAAATCGTATAAGTCCCTTCCATGGTGAGACTTTGAGCAAAACCGAATCTCCAACTTCAAATGTCAGCGGTCGCCTTTTCTTGTCAGCATAACTCTTTTGACGATTCTGAGCTGCTAACATCCGTTCCTTGATCACTTTCAGCTTTTCAGCAGTCTGGTGGACTATCTCAGGATCCATAAACTGCTTTTCTCCAGCTTCAAGCAAACAAGATGGTGTACGACACTTATGTCCATATAACGCGTCATAAGGTACCATCTTAATGCTCGAATGATAACTGTTGTTGTAAGAAAACTCTACCAGAGGTAAGTGCTCATCCCAGTTACCTTGGAATTCTAGGGTACATGCTCTCAACATATCTTACAGTGTTTGAATCATTCTTTTGCTCTGACCATCAGTATGTGGATGGTAAGCTGTACTTAAACACAACTTCGTACCCATTTCTTCCTATAGACTTTTCCCAAACCTTGACGTGAAACAACTGTCACGATCTGATACAATCGTTAATGGTACACCGTGAAGTCTTACCACTTCCTTCATGTAAGCATTTGCAAGCTTATCCATAGACCATTTCTCATTGGCTGCTATGAAGTGTGCACTCTTTGTGAAACGATCCACGACTACCCAAATCATGTTGTGACCATTCTTTGTTCTGGGCAATTTAGTCACAAAATCCATGCTGATATCTTCCCATTTACCCATGGGTATAGGTAAAGGTTCTAAACTCCCATACAGTTTCTGATGTTGTGCCTTAACACTTGCACATGTTACACATTCTGCCACATACTTTGCAATATCGAGCTTCATCGTCGGCCACCAATAGTAGGGTTTGAAATCCCTATACATTTTAGTGCTACCTGGATGAATCGAGTATATGGTTTTGTGAGCTTCTTCCATCAGAAGATCCCTTATTCCTCCCATCTTAGGTACCCAAATTCTATCTTGGAATACCTTTAATCCTTGTTTATTTGTACCGAATACCAACGTTTTGCCTAAACGTTCTTCCTTACGGTCATTTTTCTCCAAAGCTTCTTCCTGAGTTTTCTTGATACTTTCCACAATCGTCGATACAACTTCAATTCATAACGATCTTGGCCTTTTTCTTTCAAAGTTTACTTTTCGACTTAGAGCATTAGCTACAACATTTGCTTTACCAGGGTGGTACAGTATCTCACAGTCGAAATCTTTGAGTAACTCTAGCCAACGTCATTGTCTCATGTTCAATTCCTTCTGATTAAAGAGATACTGGAGACTTTTATGATCAGTGAAAAGTTTGCACTTCGTGCCATAGAGGTAATGCCTCCATATCTTTAGGGCAAAAATTACCACTGCCAACTCCAGATCATGAGTGGGGTGGTTCTTTTCATGCTCCTTTAATTGTCGAGATACATATGCTATCACCTTTTCTCTTTGAGTTAGAACACATCCTAACCCGACTCCCGACGCATTGCTATACACTTCGAAATCTTCAACTCCATCGGGTAGAGAAAGAATTTGTGCTTCATACAATTTCTTCTTTAGCTTGTCAAATGCCTCATCGTGTTTCTCACTCCATGCATATGTGGCTCCTTTATGGGTCAAAGCTGTCAATGGAGCAGCTATCGAAGAAAATCCTTGGATAAATCTTCGGTAATATCCAGTTAATCACATAAAGGTTCAAATCTCTGTGGTACTTTTTGGTCGTTTTCACTTCACTACAGCTTCCATCTTTGCTGGGTCAAGCATTATTCCCTCTTGGTTAACCACATGACCCAAAAATTGGACTTCTCGAATCCAGAATTCACATTTGGAGAACTTCGCATACAACTTCTCCTTCTTCAAAACTTCTAATACTTCTCTCAGGTGCTTTCCATGCTCCTGCTGACTCTTTGTGTATATTAGAATGTCATCTATGAACACTATTACAGATTTATCGAGGAATGGTTTACAAACCATATTCATCAAATCCATAAATGCTAATGGAGCATTGGTCAGTCCAAATGACATAACTAAGAACTCGTAGTGTCCATATCTCGTTCTAAATGCAGTCTTTTCGATATCCTGCTCTCTTACCATCAACTGATGATATCCTGACCTAAGATCGATCTTTGAAAAGTAGCTCGAACCTTGTAGCTGATCGAATAGGTCATCAATCCTCGGTAATGGATACTTGTTCTTCACCGTTGCCTTATTCAGCTCTCGGTAGTCTATACACATTCTCATGCTTCCGTCCTTCTTTTTCACGAATAACACTAGAGCTCGCCAAGGTGATGAACTAGGTCGAATGAAACCGTTGTCCAACAGCTCCTGAAGTTGCATCATAAGCTCCTTCATCTCCGTCGGTGCTAATCGGTAAGGTGCTTTTGCTATTGGTGTTGTACCTGGTAACAAGTCTATCCGAAACTCTACTTGTCTATCAAGTGGTAACCCGGGAAGATCTTCGGTAAAGACTTCTGGATAATCACACACAACCGGTATATTCTGCACCTCTTTCTTTTCCTTCTTATCATCGATAACAAATGCCAAGTATGATGCACATCCCTTGGACAAAAAATTTATGGCTTTCATCAGGGAGATGATTCCAGAATTCACTCTGCGTTTGTCCCCATACACCATAAATGACTCTTTTCCGGGTGGGTTTACCCTTACTATCTTCTTTCGGCATTGAATCTCAGCATCGTTGGCGCTAAGCCAATCCATTCCCAGAACGATTTCGAAACCGTTCAACTTTATGGGTAATAGCTCCTCGTAGAATTCGTTTCCGTTTAAGTCGATGACGATATTCCAAATACGATCACTAACAGGTACGAACTTGCCACTGGCGACTTCTACAATTAGGGCATTATCAAGTTTTTCTACAGGTAATGCTAATTTCCCACAAAAATTTATGCGACACAAAAGAGTAGTTGGCTCCATAATCAAATAGTATATTTGCAGGCAAACCCTTTACAAGAAAGGTACCTGAAGCGATGTCTACTGCCTCTTTCGCAACCTCGAGAGTCATCTGGAAGGCTCTTGCCTTCGGCTTCGGTGGTATGTTGGGTCTTCCTGCCTCCTTCTTCTTCGGGTAGTCCCTCGAAATGTGCCCCTCCTCGTTGCACTCATAACATACCTTCTTAGTGAATGTGCATTCGTTGGCATAGTACCCAGGCTTTCCACATTTGAAACAAGTGACTCCTCCGTCACATTTCCATTGGTGCTTCTTCTTGCATTTGTCGCACCATTTTCCTTCGGCTCCTCCTCCTTTTGAACCAGACTTCGAGAATTTACTCTTCTTACCAGAACTTGAGGATCCGTCAAATTTCCTTTTCTCTCCCACCTCCGCTCTCTCCAGACCCTTCTCTCGTATCTGAGTCTCCACATTCTTAGCAACCCAGATGGTGACTTTCAGAGTGGTATTTTGCTTAACCATTGGACCAAAGTTTGCTGGTAATTCCAGAGCAAATTTGTTAACCTTGGAGAGTTCAGTTGGGACGAGGTGAGGAACAAGCTTCATCTTTTCTGTAAAGCTTGAAGCGTATTCAGTAACGCTCAATTTTGCCTTCTTCAAATTTTGGAACTCGCTATTGATTTCCAGAAGATCCTGCTCAGAGCAGTATTGCATCTTCAACTGCACCAGAAAATCCTCCCTCAACATCTTACTTGCTTCACCTTTGGGCATTGAATCAGCTAGTAGTTTCCACTAGCTTAGTACTCCAGATTTCAACAGAGGAACTGCAAGGGCGGTCTTCTGCCTATTGCTACACTCGCAACTCTCAAACAACGTCTCCATCTCAAAGATCCAGTTCATGACTTCCACCGGCATCAGGATTCCAGATAGACTCGGTGGTTTAGATGCCATGAAATCCTTGTATTTGCATCCGCGTCCATCGTTTCCTCTCTCCTGGTGGGTTTGCCTAACTATCGATGGGTTGTCTTGACCAACAGTCCCACTGTAGTTTCCTCCTTCTAACTGCCTATCATTCAGCTCGCGCTGTTCAATTGGTAATGTAAGTTCTTCTCGGTTCTGTTGAAGTACACGCCTTGTTTCCTCAATTTGGCGATTTAACATCATCTGGATCATCGCTTGCACTCCGGCCATCATCATTGGCTCAGGTGCCACTTCTTCGACAACAAGTATTTGTTGTATCACTGGAGGTTGAGGTTGTTGATTGTCTTTTACATTGGCATTTTTTACTCCACTTCGGGTTCTTGCCATGATGGTCTATACACCAAATCAGACGTTCAGTGTGTAGTGATGAGAATTAAGATAGGAAAACTTTATCTACGATAGACGTATTAAATCCTCCTTATTACTCCAAAACGTTTACATGCTAGTTCTAATATCGTAGTCAAACGTTTAGAATCTTAAACACATAAAGTTTCTAGATTCGGTCGCCAACAGACCATAGATTCGAACAAATAATAGCATATAAGGCATCTTTATAGTTATAGCTATAACACAAAGCATTTAGCACATAAAAGCATTTTAGGCATCTTTCCAAAAATAAACTAGTGCTTGTGTCTAAAATATAGCAGGTACTCATCTCACAATCATCACTTTGGATTCTAAGTTTAAGTCTAGAAATCCTACAATTTCCTAGTTCGCTTAAGCTAGTGCTCTAATACCAACTGTGACATCCCCGAATTCACGGCCAGAAAAGACCGATTTGTTTATGCTTTAATTGAAAATCAGAGTATATTTTTAAAGAAATATAATGCGGAATTTGTTCCCAAAAAGTATAAAAAAAAGAATTTATCAAAGCATTTCCGTAGAAATGTATTATATTAAAAACCTTGGGATATCATTGTTAATACATATCAAAAGCATAAACATAAACAACATAGGCATTATAATATCTATTTATTCTAGTAGCCTATAATCCATTGATCTCTCATCAGATCATCACTCCTGTGCTCTCTTTCCACTACCTGTATATGAGAAAACTGAGTGGGTCAGACTTGGAAGCCTGCTGAGCACATAGCGTTTTCAACAGGCAATAAATAAGTTTATTAGTTTCATCAACCAACTATAACCCGATTACCCATTCCTGTTATCCTCACTTTACGTCCCTAAACACCTATTGTAAGGGATCTAGCCTAAGGATTATCATCGGGATTGACACTACTGCTAAGGGGGTTCCTTAGCAATAAATGTCCTAAAGGCAACCATGTGGGGGATGGAGTACACCGGTGAACACATCGTTCACAACACCTACAGGTTGCGAGCCTGGCAGCGTTCCACTGGACTGTCTAGAAGAGTCCGTGGTCGTCATCTATACTCCGCTAGATGACTGGATCAACAATGACAACATCGAGGCCTCTCATCATTTTATCACACATCGTCTTATTACATATACCCATGTTTTACCCCAACATTTTTGTAGATATAAAATACATATAGAGTTTAAATCATTTAAAACTTGTATAAAAACATTCATCCAGCATAGATAGCAAGTATACAGATAATATGCACACATATCACGTAATATATAAAATACTTCATATCTATGTGTAAGATGAAAGTAACTATGTGCTCACCTTAGTAGCGTGATTTTATGTAATCTACGTAGAAATGGTCAGCGTACGAGGTCGTCGGGGCTTGGGATGCAAGAAGGGCTTTAGCAAATGAGAGAGGAGAAAGTAAACGGTGTAAGGAAGTGAATGGGTCGATCTTGCTATTTATAGTAAGTTTTTATGACACTCGCGTCGTGAGTGTCATAAGACTCACGTTGTGAGTCTCATGATTCACTCCGTAGACTTGCCATTTGCGTCCCTAGCTTCGGATGGTGGCCATGACACTTCACGTCGTGAGTGTCATAAATCTCACGTCGTGAATTGGATCTTATCCTCTCACAACTTCTAGATTCCGAATTATGACAGAATGTCGTGAGCGTCATAAACTCACGTCGTGAATTAGCTAGTTTAGGGTTTTTAAAAGCTAAATCTTCAGAATGCCATAACTTTTGCATACAAACTCTGTTTTTGACATTTTTTTATATCCACGCGTAGGTAGAGACGTACTTTACAGCTTTCATTTAGACTCCTAAGGATAAAAAGTAGTTTATCATAAACTAAATTTTACGTTTCCCAGTGTCGTGCCGGTTTTGACGAGAAACTTCGACAGGTCATATCTTCTTTGTTATAACTTGGATTTTGGCATTCTTTATATCTCCGGAATCCTTGTCCCGACCACTACAACTTTCTTCATAGATATTGGAACTATTTATTATTTTATTATTGACACTTATTTTTATTCTTAACTTATTATATCTTATAATTAAGTATAAGACACATAAAATCACATAATATTCAAATAATTCCTATTTATTATTTCAAAGTAGATTATAAGTGTTGACGCTAACTATTACACCATTAAATTAATGTTTAACCTAGAAACACAGGCATTACAGTTACCATCGTTTCGGTAATGACTAAGAATATGATTGTTATTCCGACCCTAGTGGTCATATCAAATTGACTCTGACTACAATGAGTATGTTACGTGGTTGATAATGGACGCGGACACTTTGAGAGATAATACGCGGTCCCTGTTAATAAACACGTGGACGGGACCTTGAGTACACGCGGTCCGCGTGAGTTCTTTTGCCAATTTTCTCAATTTTAGCTCTTTGACCAATACAAACACCTAGTATTCAAATCCAACATTCTTTTACCTCAAGAAGGAAGAATAAGAGATGTTAAATGCAAAAATGAACCATCTACGACATTTATTCGATACTAGAAAAGATGAAAACTTTTAGTTTTCCAAAAATGACATTCTTTAACGTCTTTGGCGAGACATGCTTCCCTCTTAATTTTAGTACACCGAGGCATCCAATTGGATGACATCTAAGACATTTGCATTAAAACCTTTATAGAAAGGTTTCAATCGATGCCCATTGACTTTAAAGATTTTCCCCGTTTCTTCACTTTGAATTTCAACCGCTCCATGCTCAAAGACTTTTAGCACAACAAACGGACCTATCCATCTTGACCTCAACTTTCCAGGAAATAATTTCAATCGCGAATGATAAATAAAAACCATATGTCCCGACTCGGAATGTTTGCGGGTAATGGACTTTTCATGGAAAAGCTTTGTGCTTTCCTTGTAAATTCATGAGTTCTCATAGGAGTCATTTCTCAACCCCTCCAACTCTTGGAGTTGAAGCTTCCTATGCCTTCTCGCCTCATCGATGTTGAAGTTGCATTGTTTGACCGCCCAAAATGCACGATGTTCCAATTCCACGGGAATATGACATGGTTTTCCAAAGACCAACCTAAACGGGAACATTCATATCGGGGTCTTGTACGCGGGTCGATAGGCCCACAAGGAATCATCAAGCCTTGAACTCCAGTCTTTTCTTGAGGGGTTCACTGTTTTCTCAAGTATACTCTTCACTTCACGATTCGAAACCTCTGCTTGACCGTTCGTTTGAGGGTGATAGGCTATTGAAACACGGTGGGTCACGTTGTACTTCTTCAATAAATCCTCCATCATCTTATTACAAAAATGCATCCCTCGATCACTAATCAAAGCCCTAGGCACACGAAATCTCACAAAAACATTAGACTTTAAAAACTCGATAACCATTTTGGCATCGTCCGATCTTATGGCTTTGGCCTCAACCCATTTATAAACATAGTCAACCGCGAGCAAAATATAAACGTTACCAAATGAGATGGGAAATGGGCCCATGAAATAAATCCCCCATACGTCAAAATTTTCACAAACGAGGATTGGATTTTGGGGCATTTGTTTCTTTTTCAAAATGTTTCCCGTCCTTTGGCACTGTTCATAACTTTTACAAAACAAGTAACAATTGTGTGACATGGTTGGCCAAAATAATCCACACTCAAGGACCTTTCTCAAAGTCCGGCTAGGTCCGAAGTGTCCCCCACAAGCAAATTCATGACAGAATTGCAAAATGGATTGTTGCTCTTGTTGGGGTACACATCGCCTAATGATTTTATTTGGACAATGTTTCCACAAATAAGGTTCATCTCACACATAGTATTTTGCATCACTTTTCAACTTGTCTTTTTGAGCACGTGTGAATGTGTCGAGATACCTTTTAGTGACCAAAAAGTTAACGATATCGGCATACCAAGGAGTAAATTGAGTAAGGGAAAAGAGATGTTCATCCGGACACTCGTCCCGCAACGGGAGAGGAGTTTCATTTTAAGTGATTCAGCTTAGATGATCGGCAAAAAGGTTCTTGCATCCGCTCTTGTCCCAGATTTCCAAATCAAATTCTTGTAACAATAAAATCCACCGGATGAGTCTAGGATTTGCATCTTTCTTCGTCATCAAGTACTTAAGTGATACATGATCCGAATACACTATGACCTTGGTAGCAAGTAGGTATTGTCTAAATTTTTCCAAGGCGAACACTATGGCCAATAGCTCCTTCTCCGTAGTAGAGTAGTTGCTTTGAGCATTGTCTGGTGTTCTCGATGCATAGTAGATCACGTGGGAGGCCCTCCCATTCTTTTGACCCAAAACCGCACCTATCGCATAGTTCCTTGCATCACACATAATCTCAAATTGGTGCGGATGTGAGCAACTCTTTGAGCTTGTCGAAAGCTTCTTTGCACGCCTCGTTGAACTCGAAATCCACATCCTTTTGCAAGAGTTGGCACATTGGTCTAGTTATCTTTGAAAAGTCCTTGATGAATTGTCGGTAGAAACCTGCATGGCCCAAAAAAGAACGAACTTCCCGAACACAAGTCGGGTAAGGTAAGCTCTGAATAACATCTATCTTGGCCTTATCTACCTCAATTCCCTTTTTTGACACAATATGACCCAAAATAAGACCTTGACTCACCATAAAATGACATTTTTCAAAGTTTAAAACCATATTTGTTTCAATACATCTTTTCAAAATTTTGGTGAGATTGGTCAAACACTCTTCAAAGGAGTTGCCATATACCATGAAATCATCCATAAAAACTTCAATTATGTTCTCGACATATTCTGAAAAGATACTAACCATGCAACGTTGGAAAGTGGCCGGGGCGTTACACAATCCGAATGGCATTCTATGGTATGCAAAAGTGTCAAATGGACATATAAAAGTCGTCTTTTCTTGGTCTTCCGGTGCCACCCGGATTTGGTGAAAAGCGGAATACCCGTCGAGACAACAATAGTGAGATTTCCCGGCCAACCTTTCTAACATTTGGTCAACGAAAGGTAATGGAAAATGATCTTTTCGTGTGCTTGCATTGAGTTTGTGGTAGTGAATACATACTCTCCACCCGTTTTGCACACGGGTGGGGACCATCATACCTTTGTTGTTCTCGACCACCGAGATTCCCATCTTCTTCGGCACAACTTGAACCAGGCTCACCCATTTTCTATCCGAGATTGGATAGATCATCCCCGCATCAAGGAGCTTCAAAATCTCTTTCTTGACCACTTCCATCATTGGCGGATTCAACCTTCTTTGCACGTATCTACTCGACTTACATTCATCCTCCATTAAGATTTTGTGCACACAAGTGGAGCGACTCAAACCCTTGATATCCGCAATCGTCCAACCCATTGCTTCTTTATGTTTCCTCAACACCTTGAGGAGCTGTTCTTCTTCACACTTGGTTATGTGAGTTGAAATGATGGCCGGAAGAGTCTCGTTGTCTCCCAAGTAAGCATACTTCAAATGTTGAGGAAGGACCTTTATTTCTAATTTCGGCGGTTGGACAAGGGAGGGTGTTAATCTCGTGTGAGTTTGAGGTAATTCAATTTGCTTCACACTAAATTGGGTGGTCTTCTTGATCTCCAAATTGTTGACTAATCTTTCAACTTCGGGGTCTATTGAGTAAAGCTTCAGCTTCTTGGCTAATTTTGCACAATCAAACCCCTTGCTCAAAACCATCTCCATCATGTCATCATTAGACAACTTAAACAACTCTTCGGTTAATGGTTAAGCAACATCAACAAAGCACAAGGATGAAACATCACTAGGATACCTCATAGCATCATAAATGTTAAAACTTATTGTTTCACCATCAAACTCCATTGTTAAGCTTCCCGCATACACATCGATCTTTGTTCTAGCCGTCTTCAAGAATGGTCTTCCAAGTAAGATTATACCCGATTTTGAGGATACTTGTTCATCTAGGTCAATCACATAAAAATACGTCGGAAAGACCAATTGGTTTACTTGCATTAGGACATCTTCCAAAACACCTCTAGGAAAGACACTTGATTTATCTGCAAGAGAGATTATGACACCGGTTTCACTTAAGGGTCTGACATTCAATGATTCATACACCGACTAGGGCATGACATTAATAGAGGCACCAAGATCAAGCATAGCACTGCTAAAAGTGACATCTCCAATCTTGCAAGGGACCGTGAACATTCCGGGATCTTTACACTTGGGTGGAAGCTTCCTTTGTAAAACCACGGATGCATTTTCGTTCATCAAGATTTTATCATTTCCTTTCAACTTTCTCTTGTTGGTGCAAATCTCCTTCAATAATTTTGCATATCTTGGAATTTGCTTGATTGCATCAAGTAAAGGAATGTTTACTTCCACCTTTCGGAATGTGTCCAAAATCTCTTTCTCCTCCATATTTTTCTTTGAAGTTGCAAGTCAGGAAGGGAACGGTGGTTGAGTGGCTATTGGTGTCACTAGAGGGGTAGTCTTCTTTGGGGCTCCGACTTATGCATTGTTCTTGATTATAGGTTCTTCAACGGGAATGATCTCTATTTCTTCCTCTTCTTCCATTGGCTTCTTCTTTGAACTACTTTCTCCGGCTTGTTTGCCACTTCTCAAGGTTACCACATTGACATTTGGGTTCTTTTCGGTTTGAGAAGGGAGTTTACCATGGGATTCCAACTTGCTTATGGATGTAACTATATCTCCCATTTGTGCTTCAAGGTTGGAGATACTAGTCCTTGTCTCCTTTTGGAATTGTTGGGTACTAGTGGCTAGGTATTTGAAAATGTCTTCAAGAGACATTCCAGAGCTACTTGGTTGAGATTGAGGAAGTTGTTGATGATGATGTGGAGGGTGCAGTTTGGGTTGATAGTGTGGTTGTTGATGTTGGTAATAAGGTTGTGGTGGCGGAAAGGATGGTCTAACCAATGCATTTTGAGGCAATGATCTTGGGTTGTAGCTCATGTTGGGATTTGGCTTCCAACTTGAATTGTAAGCATTTTGGTAACCGGATGATTTGTTGTGGTATTTTTGGAACTCTCCCATGGAAGTCACATGCTCCGCATCTTCTTGAAGGATGGGACACATATCCTTAGGATGTCCCATTGTTGCACATATTCCACAAACCATCACTTGTGGAGTTTGTCCCATGGCTAGCTTTTGAACAACAGAGGTTAGATCTTTGATTTGAGACTCAAGATTTGATGTTCCCACTTCATTGAATTTTTGTTGTGTGTCTCTTTTCATATCTTGGCGAGGGCCAAAATATTGTGAATTTGCGGCTATGGTATTGAAAAGTTGTCTTGTTTGTTGTGGAGTTTTACTAAAGACATCACCACAACTTGAGGCATCAACTAGTCTTCTCTCCATTGGCAACAATCCCTCATAAAAGTGTTGAATGAGGAGTTGTTCCGAAATTTGGTGTTGTGGGAAACTATAGCACAAGTTGTTGAACCTCTCCCAATAATCATGAAAAGTCTCATCATTTGCAGTCTTTGAAAAGTATAAAGCCTGTACCTTGCTTACTTGTTTGTTAGATCCCTTTTAGGGAAGATTTAGGGCTTTTAAGCCATATGAGGTGACCAACCATGATTTGCAAACATGGTTGGGGGTCAAGCCTTTGGATCTAGCACTTGGGGACAGTCACAAGGCAGATTTGGGTTGCTTTTGCACCCAAGGAAGGCCCCATGCAACAAAAGAGCAATTTTAGAGCCTTTTTGGCTCAAAAGTCCCATGCATGCACGTAAAGTTCGTAACTTTATGTGCTACATCGAGCTTAGGGGCTTGGATCTATCATTCGTACAAGTGTTGTACATTAGAAATTGAGGATTTAGGGTGTGGACGTTATCGACTCGTCGTGTCCGTTCTTGGGACTCGAAAAGTCCAAGGCTTTGAGTCCCATATTTTGTTGAGGATCAAAAGAACTCAGTTAGGTGTTAGAAGGGTTGTAGCAGGACAGAATGAGTGACCCAACGCATTGGACTTAGTTTTAGACCTGGAGTTCATGGGACTCGGCGAGTCCAAGGCAATCTTCTTATGTTTGAAGATGAACTCGACGAGTTGTCCATACAACTCGACGAGTCAAGGTCAGGACTTATTCATCAGATGAAGGTGAACTCGACGAGTTGTTCATACAACTCAGCAAGTCGGATGAAGGTTCATTCATGTTCATAAAGAAGGGGAACTCATCGAGTCGTTGCCAAACTCGACAAGTTGAGTCATGGATAAGGACGAGTAAAGGGTAGGGACTCGACGAGTTGACGGCCCAACTCGGAGAGTCGGGTCAACTGGAAGTTGACTTTGAATTAGACTTGGTTAGGGGTAAAATAGTCATTTTACCCTAAGAGTAGATATCAGATTCTGACTGAGTGTTTTGTGGGGATTATAGCCGGAGGATTTTCAGAGCAGCAGCAGATAGAGGTTTCCCGCACAAATTATCAGCAGCTACTCGTACGAGGTGAGTTACCTTCCAGTAGGGGTGGGTCTAAGGACACAATATCGGCCCACCAAAGAGAAATATTTAGGAGATGATTATCTTTGTGATAATTATCTTGGTCTGGTTATGTCCCTTGGTTATGAGATTTATCTGTATGATATGTTATGTGTATAGTAGGGATCAGTTTCCCTGACAGTGGTCCTTAGGATCGAAGGGTAGGTCAGTACCCGGATATGCCTGATCGTATGTTTATATCTTGATGTTGTATGCTAGTGGTAGGGGTGGAATATTCCTCAGTTATCGGTTGAAAGATATCGATGATGATTACCGGTTGAAAGATATCGAAGATGATTACCGGTTGAAAGATACCGATGGAAGTTACCAGTTGGAAGATACCGACGATGATTACCGGTTGAAAGATACCGATGATGATTATCGGTTGAAAGATACCGATGATATTATATGGTATGTGGTATGATGGGGGAACTCACTAAGCTTTGTGCTTACGGTTTCTGTTTTGGTATTATAACGCCGTCGTAACACCATGAACACCACCCTCCTCAAGATGTTATGGCATGTCTCGTTTGCGTTATGACATTTTGCAACGAGAGTATTAGCCAATCAAATAACTTTTTCCTCTCTCTCTCTCTCTCTCTCTCTCTCTCTACATCCTAATCTGTTATAACATAGGAACACCATTTCCTACATGCTGTTAAGGTGGTGTTAAGGGTGAGGTGATATGTAAATTGGTGTTATAACATCGACCCATACCCAATGCCAGACCCATCCCAGAGGGTGGGCAATAGGGCGACTGTCCAGGGCCCATCTTTCAAAATAACCCAAATTTTTTATAGAAATTGTTATATTTAGAAGATAGCGCAAGTAATATTCTTTCAATTATTAAGATATTATAATAAAACTTAAGGGCATTTATGTATTTTAAAAGCTCATTTTTTTTCTCTCGTCCTGGACCCAAAATACGTTTGGAACAGCTCTTCCCAATGCTCTAAGGGTTTGTTGCATTTATGTTTGACTAGACATATGCCAAATATACAAGTTTGAAAATAATAATTGAATATCATGATGTTCGATATTACGTTTATGAATCATGGTATGATGTTGAAAAACATGTTTATTCTTCGAAAAAAATCATTAAGGTGTGAATATGGGCGTAACTACATACAATGGGTCCTAGGACCCATCTAAAATTTAGTGTTTTTTTTTAAATTATGTAGAATTTTTTTTAAGACCTATCTTATAGTATTTGAAAAAATTAACAACCTATCTAATTTTTAATGAGGGACCTACATGGTTTTAGTTTTAGATTCGTTGTTGGGTGTGAAGTTATGTGATATTGTGATTATGTTGTTTGGATGTAATTTGTTGTATAGAAATTGAGACGTCACCGTTTACTTATAAGAAAGGAAATTTGTTTTTCAGTTAACCCAACGTAAAATGTGTAATTTTTCCTAAAATAGAGACGTATTCATTTTCATCGATAATTATCCAATGGTATTTATTTAACAAATACCTTGAGAAGTTCGCAATCTCTAAATAGCCTTAAAATAAATTCATAATCTTGTTCACCTACTATCTCGATTTTGACGGTGTCGAAAAGTCTTTGACGAGAATGCTCATGAGTTTCATTTGCACATGGTTTCATAAATATTTAAGTTGATGATGATAATATTAGCTAATGTAAATACTATACTCTTTCATATCTTTATGATATATATATATATATATATATATATATATATATATATATATATATATATATATATATATATATATATATATATATATATATATATATATATATATATATATATATATATATATAGTGGCGAATCTAGAACAAAATAGCACGTGGTTCCTACTTAAATGAATGCAAAAAAACCAAATAGTCGACTCTATGTATGACAGATTAGGTCGAGTCGAACCAACAAAAAAAACAACTGGTTTGTAAAGCTCGAGTTCAACCGGACCAATAGAATAGTTAAAAACTGATAAAATCAGTGTACTTAACACTAAAACCTGATTTTTGCAACAAAAAAATAACTACTTTGCACGACCGAGTCTCTTACCTTTTTAAAAAGTTCATTTGTAACAACCATTTTGTACGAACAACAATATCAGAAAAGTTGTTTGCTTTTTTTAATTTTCTAATAACCATTCATAATTTATTTTTATAACATCAAACAACTTCAACTCTCTTTTTTATCTTCAATGTCTGATAGGTTTTGAAAGTATTAACCATTTGCTTTGAAATGTAAGTATCAATTTTCCATTATTTTTTATTTCTTTGTTTTCTTATTTTATCAAATATTATTAGGTAGGTCCTAATTATTTTTAAGATAATTTATATTCTTTTTTCTATTCAAATGTTATATAAATTAAAAAAATTAGGTGGGTCCTAGGACCCACCTTGCTTGTAAGTGGCTTCGCCTATATATATATATATATATATATATATATATATATATATATATATATATATATATATTATCATAAATGATTTTGGTAAATAGACAATTTTAAACTTATCATATCATCATCACGTCTGCACCACTATGCCTTAGCACATCATTGTGTGACCTCGAGTTTTTATTTTTATGAAAAAGTGTTATTGCATCTCACACTGGTGCGACACGATCTTATATATATATATATATATATATATATATATATATATATATATATATATATATATATAAGATTGTAAATAACGTAAGGCGTGACTTGGCGGCAATGTCAAGCCCAAGCTTTTCCGAGCCTTGGCGAGTCACGACGTTTGTAAGGCATGACTTAAGGCGGTAATTTTCTATATAATTAATAGTTTTATATGTATTTTCAACTATTATTCTTTTTTATACATATATATGAGTTAAGATGGCGTTTTGGTAAAGCTTGACGGCAGGTACAAGCCTTGGAGTCGTGGCGTGTCATGGCGAAGCCATGACGAGTTTTTTAGAACCATATATATATATATATATATATATATATATATATATATATATATATATATATATATATATATATATATATATATATATATAGGGTAAAGTGAATATACCTAACAACCTTAAATAAGCTTAGGTACCTAACTCCATAATATTACATCGGTTTGTATCATATTTAGATTGTAATTGCATAAGGTTCTTAAACTTTAACCTCATAACTTGATTACTTTCAAAATCTCTGGACTTTCAACAATATCTTTCTTTTACATCACGTCTTTTATCGAATACCACCTATAGGCTTTATATCCTACCGCTACAAATGAAAGGATGTAGGAGAAATATAATGATGAATTTCCAATTTTTTTGAAATAAATCAAGTTTAGGGATAAATTTTAAGAACCTTGGATGATTGCAATGAAAATTTAATGCAAAATGACGTACTTTGATGAGGTTAGGTACGTAAGCTTATATAAGGTTGTTAGGTATATTCACTTTACCCTATATATATATATATATATATATATATATATATATATATATATATATATATATATATAGGTACGTAAGCTTATATAAGGTTGTTAGGTATATTCACTTTACCCATATATATATATATATATATATATATATATATATATATATATATATATATATATATATATATATAGTCAAGATCAAATAAGAAGGAAATTTTGGGTAGAAAGGTAAGAAGTTTTTTTTCTACATATTTTTTTCGCGAACAAACAAAATGAATCATTAGATGATTCATTTTTAAGATGATTCACGAGAAAAAATTCTCAAAAAAACATCTCGATGATTCATTTATACAATGATTTTGTTGTTATTCACTAAAATTGTCATAAAAATCAATTTTTTCTTAATTTACTTAAAAATGAATCATAAAGATGTTTTTTTGGGAATTTTTTCTTGTGAATTATCTTACAAATGAATCATCCAGTGATTCATTTATTTTGTTCGTCAAAAAAATATGTAGAAAAAAAACTTCTTACCTTCCTACCAAAAAAATTTTCTTACCGGATCTATATATATATATATATATATATATATATATATATATATATATATATATATATATATATATATATATATATATATATATATATGTGTGTGTGTGTGTGTGAGAGAGAGAGAGTATTTCTCTCCGTAAATGCTCTTTTAGAATGAAAAATGTGGGGGTTTTTTTTGAATAAAAACACAAAGAGTTTTCTATGAAAAATGATAAATTACAAGATTTTTTTCAAATAAAAAAAAATATAAAATTGAAGTTTAATCTAAAAAAACTCAATAATGTGTTTCATGATATTAACCATTGCACTTTTTCAATGACCATTAAACTTATTGCTGGAAAAAACCACATGGCTATGGAGAAAATTTTCCGAGGTGGGGAAAATTTCATGTGGCTTCGTAAAATGAAATATACCTTTTTGGGGGTTTTTATTGAACACTTGGTGCTCAACACCAAAAAATAAATAAATAAATAAATAAATAAACAAACTCCACCTAGTTGCGGAAATTAACCATAGATGTACTCCATTTTCGATCCAACACCCAAAAATAGTAAAAGAAGATCGAAAAAAGCTTTTTGTTACCATTTGAAGACCAAAAATGTCCCCAAACTTAACTATATCTTTAGGTTGAGAAACCCTTGAAAAATCCAATTTGGATCATCACTCTATTAACATTTCAATTCTTCAATCATTGCTCAAGAAATCACAGTCAATGATCTTTGAAGAAAGTTTAATCTATCCTCTTTTGAGAATCTTTGATTCCAGTTTGTTACGATAATGGAAGCCAAATTCAATAACTGATTAAAAAATTAAGAAAACTAGCACCAAGATATGAATCTTTTATTTTGAATTTTTTATTCACTTGTTGTAATGCTTGTGGAAATAGTACATCAACAAGAAAAGAAAAAACAAGAGTTCTAAATTAAAATTGGTAAAAATCGAAGTAGAGAAGGTAATCTAAACCAAACCTCCTGTGTGTCTATTAGTCGGTCAACGTTTAACATCTTTACTCTATTGACAAAATGGTCCCTGGACTTCTTTTTAATGTCACAATTTCTACCGTAGCAATTATTATTTGAAATTATCAAGCTGTTAACTTATTATAAATATGGGGTGTTACGTGTGATTACGGGCGTGTTTGACACAAAGCTTTTGGAAGCGTTTAGGAGCTTCTAGCTTTTAGCTTTTGACAAAACGCTATAGTTTAAACAAAAAGCTTCGTTTGGCAGTACGAGCGTTTAGCTTTTAGTTTTATCAAAACGCTCCGATTCTAAAAGCTACTTCATGTAGCTTTTAACAAAACGCTCCGGAGCTTTTGAAATCAATTTCCATAATTACCCTTAAAAATATATTTATATACTTTTTTATTTTTAATCAATTGTCATTTTATGTAATTTTATATATTTCAAAAGCTTCCAACTTTTTGCCAAACATTCATATAACAAATAAAAGCTACAGCTTCCCGCCCTACGTAATCAAAGTGAGCAACTGATATATCAGGCTATGATTAGTGATTGAAGGCGTTCACACACATTGTGACAATATATGCATATATAATCGTATTGTATGGGAGTTATTGTTTTTAATCTAGTTTATTAGGTATTTGATGTAGGCATCTAATAACTTTTAAGTTGTAATATTGTTTGAAGATCATGTGTTACACAAATTGATGAATTTGTTCACATTTCACTACTATAAGATCCGGGTTTTTTTTAGGTTGTTATATATTAATAATACATCACATGTTCCTAAAATAACAAAACAATTTATTAGCATTGCATGTGTTGCAAATATATTCGTGGGTACTCATTAAAATTGTTCTTTTTTTTAACTGACAAGGGTAGAAAAATATAAAAAGCCAAACAACCTCAATAGGCAAACAAAAACTATCATTCATTTTATTGTGACAACTGCCCAAGGCACAACTGTTACAAAAGCTTTAATTTTAAAAGAACAATTAATCAACATAATCATATTTAATACACAAAACAATGGTTATGTAGTAACATATGGTATAGAGGAAAAAACAAAATACAAAGTAATAAACGATTATTTTTGTAGTGGTTCCTCAGCTGGTAGTGAAGCAAGAAACTTCTTGAGACATCGACTATAGACACATGGTCGTTCTATATGAACAAGATGACCAGCCTTTGGTATCCCTTCAACCGTTGTATTCTCTCCTAATTCCCTGTAAATTAAACAACCACAAAACCAAACTAAGTACGTTTCACTATAAGACCTAACAAATTAACAAAAATAAGTGGATCTTTGATCCTATCATCAATTAATTATGTCACCATTTCATGTTTTGAGCAAGCTCCATCTTAAATATTTGATCATTCTCACCCCATAGAAGATGTATTCTCTAGAAAATTATCACCCCAAATCATTAGTCAATAGTTTAAAGTATATATAAGAGATATATAGTCGTTCTTATATATGGGATATATATATATATATATATATATATATATATATATATATATATATATATATATATATATATATATATATATATATATATATATATATATATATGTTGGCATACCTGTGGAAAAAACGGAATGGTAATATCCTTGTTGCTAACTATCAATCCCTCTAGCAGCTCACCTCTTTCTTTTCTGTTGTTAAACATAACCTATAAAACATACATCAAGTGGTTAATAATAATAATAATAATAATAATAATAATAATAATAATAATAATAATAATCTCCCTATACTAATAAATGAGTAGTTTTTTTGCTATGTGTCATCATATTAGACATTTTAATTAATGTGGTGCTACTTATCAATCTATTAGTTATTCCATTTTAAATTTATTAAACATCTTCATTAACCTCATTAAGGTGATGCTATTTATTAATGTATATATTATCTATTTTAAATTTTAAATTTAAATTTACATTTTATATTATTGTTTTCATTAAATCACAAATAAAAAATGTCTAATATATATTAAAAATTAATTTTACATATTTTTTTGAATCAACGATTATAATTTCACATAACTAATAAAAATATCTTTAAATTAATATTTATCTAAAATAATTGATTAATAATTTTAAGTTTTTACTATAAATGTTTAATTAATTTTATAATCACGGTTTCCATAGTTTATAAACTAGTAATAATAATAATAATAATATGAGCGATGCGCATAACCTATCTCAAGGCTAATTGCACAACACTAATAATAATATTTTGTGTGTATTAGTATTTGAACCCTAGACGTGATATGTTGAATTTCACTCAAAAACCATTAGGTTCCTTGTAGCATAATAGATATTTTATGGTTTGTCATGGAAAGATTTTAAATTCATTTTTAAGACTTATGATTTCCAATTAATTATAATTATGTCTATTGATGGGTTGTGAGCATTTATGCATGTGTAGTAAAATACTAAAATATGTTGTACGAGCATATAATTGAAGTTTGATGTTAATGAGGGACTTATTGTAACAAAAAAGAATAGTTAAAGGGTAAAAATGGTAAACCTCAAGGTAATCTTTATGGAGGCGGTCAGGGAACCATAGCTTCTTATGAGCCGCAACAGATAAAAGCGCCTTCAAACCCTTCACCGAATCCGGCAACAGAAGCTCCGACGACGACGAAAAACCTAACTCTTTCAATGTCAACTCACTTATCGAATCCGTCATAGAAAGTATCGACCCTGAAATCACCATAGCTCGAATCATCTCCGGATACAATTCAGCCATCTTAAACGCCACCATCCCACCATAACTAAAACCCACCACCACACACCGCTCAACTCCCAGCTTTCTCAACCCTTTGACCAAACACTCCGCCTGAAACGTCGGAGACCGATCGGGGCTATCAGAGATTGATCCTCCGAAGAAGAGAAGATCCGGGACGTATACAGAGTACTCCTTTGAGAGCGAGCCAATTTGGAACTGCCATGTGGCTATGCCCTCTGCAGCAAAACCATGGACTAAGACGACCACCGGCTTCTCCGGTTTGGGGTTGATTGTGGTGACGACGGTGGTTTTTGACTTTTTGTTGGGTTTTTGAATGGTTTCATTTGGTACCCAGAAGTTCATGATGGTTCCAGGCTCAATTTCGATGGCGTGGGTCTGGACTCCGGCCATTTTCATCAACAGGATAATCAGTGGCTCCTGTATGGCTACTAAGTTCACCATTTTTGGCGCTCGGATTTCAGACAGGAGTAAAGAGGAGAGGTGAATGGAGTGAAAGTGGGAGGAGGGTGCTAGGCATATTAAGTACAGGAGGGAAGGTAGAGTTGGTGTTGGCAAGTCATCTGTTTCAAACTTTCCAATTCGAATTCTTTTCCGTAATATATATATATATATATATATATATATATATATATATATATATATATATATATATATATATATATATATATATATATATATATATGTGGGTAAGTGAATATACCTAACAACCTTATATAAGCTTAGGTACCTAACCACATCATACTACATAATTTTGTATCATATTTGCATTGTAATATATATATATATATATATATATATATATATATATATATATATATATATATATATATATATATGTATTAGCCGTTTACCCGCGCCAAACGACGGGTGTGACAATGTTGATTGAATGGTGAAAGATGAATTAAACCCTAGAAATGGAAACGTCAACGGTATATATCCAAGATTTGTGAACAGAAATTGCGAGATTTGGGGAAATACGAAGATAAGGAATGAATCGGGTCAAAATAGCCTAAGAATAGAGGATAAAAGATTTGACTTTTTCAATTGTTGACTATATGTATTCTATTTTTTTTGTAATGCATAAATTGATTGTACAAATACATTGTATGTTTCTACGACTTAAAATTCAGCATTTGACCAAAAATGCTTTATAAGGTAATTAAGATATATATATATATATATATATATATATAAAGGTTCAAATGAGAACCAAAAAAGATTAAGAACCTAAGAACCAACTAAAAACTTATTATCTAACCTAGATCTAATACTTTCATTTTACTCATATTTTCTAAAAATAAAAAGCATCTAATAGTTTTAGAACCTCGCAAACTCTCTCCTCGTCTCCCACCAAAACTTGAAGAACGCATAACTATTTCCACCGGTTGCCACCAACCACCACCCCCATACATCCGCCGCCTCATACCGTCGGAGAACTGTCGCCTACTCCTACCATCGGCGAACCACCGCCATCAGGCGCCTCCGACCACCATTGGTAACCAACCTCACGATCACCTCCTCTTCTGTCAGATCTGGTTTAAATATGTTTAGATCTAGTCCAGATCTAGTCCACCAACAACCTCCAGTGCATAGATTTGTTACTACACCATCCGATCTGTTATCTCGTCGGAATCCATGTCAGCACCGACATCACCATATAGATATGTTATTTCTACACCACATGCACCAGATCCACTAATTACGTCTTCCTTTTTCATCTCTAGATCTGTGATTTATGTCGGTAACTACACAACCGATGATGACGACAACACCACGGACGATAGGCGAGGCCAGATTCACTATTCCGACGAGCGGCTATGTCATATAAAAAATTAGGTGTTGCAGGAGAGGGAGGGTTTCATGTTTGACTTACCGGTGGTTTTGTTTTTTAAGAAAACAAATGACCTGTAGAAAACTCGATTAAGGTATTTTTCTTTTACCAGTGGTCTCCTCTCTTTACCAATCAAACTCTTCCTTCCATGGTACTCTTTACTTATTTGAATCTTATTTTTTTTTTTATGATCTAGTTAAGGTAGTTGAAATGCTTTGATTTTGCTCAATTATGGTTATTTGGAACTTGAAATAACATACTTGAGTGTATCTCAACAGCGACTGATTTGGAAATTATTCACTCGTTTGGCTTAATAATAACATACTTGTGTTTTTAAGAAAACAAGTGAAGCTACAGGGAATTAATATGCTATTATTTTAATGATTATTAGGTTGATACAAATGCTATTATATCATTAATTTGGGTATTTTCATTATCAATCAGGTGTCTTTTGTTACTCTTGTATCCGCCCAGCTCTTAATAATAGTCATTTGACAAACACGTACTGTTCACCTCATTTTGTTTGAAGACAGTTAGGTTGGCTATGAGTGGAATGGATAAAAAGAAAGCCAATAAGTGTATATACTTATAGTGGAATTGTATGATCACAAATATTCAACCACTTTGCTATGTTTTTGAAAGTAATAGAGATAATCGTTTGTTGCTCATTTTATTTCTGTAGTGTTACTATTCACTAGCTAAATATATTCATATGCTTTTTTTTCTACAATCTATGCCCTAGTCTAGCACATGTTAAAGTATTATTAATTAATTTTCTTATGATATTTACTTTTTTTCTCATGATATTTACTTTTTTTATATTTACTTTTTTTTCTTATTTTTTAGTTATATTTTAGTTTTATGATTTGCCTATCTTTATATATTTAATTATTTTAAAATCTTAAAATTTTGAACTATTAATTATACATGTTTTGAGTTTGATTTTTTAAGAACATGTCATTATGTTATAATATAAGCTATTTTATTCTAAAAGTCTTGCTCCATTTTTTTATCTCCATGCTAAAAAGTTAGTTTTGTTTTGATCGTTTTTTTTCTTTTTGTTAATGTGTGAATTTAATGTTTTAATATCGTATTTTTTTTGTTTGTTTTACTTAATCTTAGTTTTTAATTCTACTAAGCTGGGGATACAAGTTTGTTATATTATTTGTTATAATATTTGCATAAAAATGATATTCAAAGTTTATGTTTTATGTTTGTTATGTTGTTAATTGAATTTAAAATGTATGCTATTATATTTTAGGTTTTTCTCAAATAATTTGAATTTATGTTTTTTTATATAAGTTGTGAATTGTTATGTTTTCCAATTATTGTTTAGTTATGTTAATGTTGGTTTTAACTATGAATGAGTGAATTAATATGTTTTTAAGTTGTGAATATTATAAATTAGAACCCTAAATTTGTTTTAATAAATTGGGAATGAGAATCCTGAACTACTTTGTTAAACTGTGAATTAGTGTGGTGACACAAGGTATTTAATCATATGTTTCAACAAAATGAAGTATGTTTTTAAGTTGTAAATACCGTTAATGATAGTATATTGATTTATTAAACTGTGAATTAAAATATTGAAATGTATTAATTTGTGTGGTGCACACAAGATATTTGATGAAATGTTAAAAGTATTTTATAATTATTACTTTATTTGTTTTTTTTCATTAATGTTAATATTAAAAAAATTAGAATTATATATAATTATAAACATAAGATATGGATATCCCAAATTGATTTTAGAATAAATAATTATATTAGGCATTTTTAAAAATTTGTTATCGATTAAATTTTGTTAGGTTCATACCTAAGATACTTAAACTAAAAATGAATACACTAAAAAGAAATTTAGGTTCGTCTTTGATTGTATTAAACTGTGAATTTTGTGTATTACACTATGGTTTTTATTCACCGTTTAATATATTAAATTCACGATTTAATACATAGAAATGCCTCTATATATAGAAGTATAATTGTAAGTTTTAATTTGAGAATATTGTTGTGAATATATATAATTTTTTGTGTATAAAACCGTTAATTTATTGTATTAATATATGAATTTTGAGTATTAAACTGTAAATTAGTTGTATTAAGAATTTCAAGTTAATAATATGGTTGTGAATTTATACTTTTTGTGTATTAAACTATGAATTTATTGTAATAACCTGTGAATTTTATGTATTAATTTGTGATTTTTATTTTTTAAACTATAAACTAACTGCATTAAGCTGTGAATTTTCTGTTTAAACACTGAATTAACTATATTAACTATGGATTTTGAGTATTAAATTGTAATTTGTGTGTTTAGAAATATGAATAACCGCATTAAGCTTAAGCTGTTAATTTGTCGTTTAAACTGTGAATTAATTATATTAAATTTTGAACTTTTAATTAATTTTAAGTTAAAATAAGAATGATTTATGTATGATTGTTTTTTGTATTATTGTTCTTGTGATTAAATTTTGATGTTTTAAGGTTTCATAAATTATTTAGTTATGTTAATGTTAATTTTAACTAGTATTAATAAAAAAAAGTATAAGTTTTATGTCGTGAATACATGAATTTTTTTTATTAATTTTAATATGAGAATATATTATTTTTTATAAGTTTTTAGTTTTTTTTTAAATCGATCATCTGAATATCTTTTTATAGAGCATACCAGGTGTTTGATTAAATTGTGAATAAGAGTCCTGAAATGCTTTATTAAATTGTGAATTCTAATTTTTTTTAATCCAAATTTGAATTTTATACCTATAAAATATTTGTGAACATAATGTATTAAACTGTGAATATGTGTTTTTTATGCATTAAATTGTGAATATGTAAGTTAAGTTGTGAATGTGTTTTTTTTATGCACTAAGTTGTGAATTAGTGTCTGAAATATTGAATTAAGTTTTGAATTAGTGTTTGAAATATTAAATTAAGTTGTAAATTAGTGTCTGAAATAATGAATTAAACTGTGAATTTTGTTTTTTTTAATCCTTATCTGATTTTTTAGGAAATAATGTTGGTGGTGTTGACATTGATGCTTTGTGGTGGCGATGGTTGATGGCAACCTATGGTAGTTAGCAGTGTTAATGGTGGCGATGGTGGTAGAGTAATGATATGTTCTATTTCTCACTCATCTTCTTCATTGATTTCAGATAAGTTATCATCTTTTATGATTCACGTATATATTTTTCTTTTGATGTTTGCTTATGAAGTATGAGATAACTTATGCATGTATTAAAATATAAATTAGTTTTTTATACACTGAAATATGAGATTATACTTGTAAATAAGTTGTAAATGTATCGTATTAAACTATGAATTTGTTGTGTTAAGTTGTAAATTTGTTCACAGCTTAGTATAATAAATTCACAATTTAATAGATAAAAATGCCTCTAAATATGAACATATAACTGTTAGTATTAAGTTTTAAAAAAAAATATAGTCGTGCATATATATTTTTTGTGTATTAACCTATAAATTATTGTATTACGCTATGATTTTATGTATTAAACTGTGAAATGATTGTATTAAGCTGTGAATTGACTGTATTAAGATTTGAAATTTTTATGAATTTTGTATTTGCTTCTGAAATATGAGAAGAAAGAATCATTATACATATATATATATGATTTTCTCTAATTTTAACAAAATTATATAAAATTTAAATTGTGAATATTATGTATATTAAATTTTGAAAAACACCAACCGTTAGATCTAAATATATAAATGTATGTTTTAAGTTAAGAATATGATATTTTTATGTATTCAAGTTTTAATTTTTTATATTAAGATTTAAATATTTATATATTAAACAATAATTTAGTATATTAAATGATAAATTGACTACATGTTGCTGTGATTTTTTTAATAATTTTTGTAATAAAATATGAATGATTTATGTAAAAAATTTGTATTAATTTCTTGTAAATATATTTATTTTTAATGTTATATAAGTATGTAAGAATGCCTTAGTTTTTATAATTATTTTGCATTAAATTCAAAATGGATGAATAAACCAGTTTATTAAACTATGAATGTAGTATTTAATATGTCATTGTCTGACTTTATATGCAGATCTCATTTGCAAGAAAGAGCTGTTGCAATGTTGGCACAGGTGGTTGGTGGCGGCATTTGGTGGTGGTAAAGTTTGAGTTGGATTTCTATGAATTTGAGAATTAGTGTAAAATAAGTTCAGTTAAGTTGTGGATTTTATGTATTAAACTGTAAATGGAATGCATAAAGTTGTATTTTATAAAAGTTTTGTCTTAAAATATAAATGAATGCATGCACGGAAGCATTAGACTAAAGAAATTACGATTTTGCCATTTTCTTACCAAAAAGCCAAAAATCAGGATTTTAACAAACTTGATAATATTCACAATATATATTTAGTTATTAAATGAGGTTCTTAGGATTCTTAATCTTTTGTGGTTCTTATTTGAACCACTCCATATATATATATATATATATATATATATATATATATATATATATATATATATATATATATATATATATATATATATATATATATATGAGGTTCAATAGAGAACCATAAATAACCAAGGAACCAATCGTGAGCATCGGACATCATAACGATCAAAGGTCAATAAAATAAATGTACACTTTTACATTGGATGCACACGCACCGGATTATACCAAAAAATTCACCCTTTAAAAAAAGACGCACCTATATTTTTCATTTAAATTTTTTTTAGGCCATGTTTTTTTATCAAAAAAAAAAAAAAAAAAAAAAAAACGAATATACCGTTGTTCACAATTTTTCATCTTCTTTCCATAAAGATCTATAATGATATATAAAAAACAAATTTTTTTTTTCTAAAAAAACTCACTTCATTTTTCTTATTTTTTTTTCAATATTTAAGTTTTTTTTTATTAAAAAAACTAATTATACAAAAAATATTATTTTTTTGTACTCTATTAATAAACATCAACACCAATTTAAAAAAAAAAAAAAAAAAAAAAAAAAAAAAAAAACCCTCGATCAGTGTACATTCACATTATCAATCTAAACTGTAAATATTTCAATTTTCAACATTCACAATATGAAAAAGCTCGAACAGTTCAGATTCACATTGTGAATATGAATTACTATTATGCACACTGTGAATCTGAGAAAGTTTACACAAAAAAACAAAAAATAAAAAAATAAAAAAATAAAAAAAAACCTCGATCAGTGTAGATTTACATTGTGAATCTAAACTGTAAATATTTCAAATTTTAACATTCACAATGTGAAAAGGCTCTGATCAGTTCAGATTCACACTGTGAATCTGATTTATTATTATAGACACTGTGAATTTGAGGAAGTTCACAATGTGAATCTGAACATGTTTACAATATTAATCTGAGCAAGTTCACAATATGAATCTAAACTGAAATATCGTTTTTTTTAATATGAATATGAATGTATGTTTAAAAAGTATATAGAATATGAATTTTGATATATTTAGTAATTTTTTTCTATAAAAAAATAGAGCTTAACTTATTCATTAAAGAAAATGAAGTGGGTTTTTTTCGAAAAAAACAAGTTTGTTTTATATATCATCGTGGATCTCTATGGAAAGATGACGAAAAATCGTGAACAACGGTATATTCAGTTTTTTTTTTTTTTTTGATAAAAAATATGGCCTAAAAAAATTTTAAACGAAAAAAGTGATGAGTTTTTTTGTAAAGGGTGGATTTTTTGGTATAATCTGGTGTGTACGCGTCCAATGTAAAAGTGTACATCTATTTTCTTGGTCGTTGGTCGTTATGATTTCTGATGCTCACGATTGGTTCCTTGGTTCCTTGGTTAATTATGACTTTCTATTGAACGTCACCATATATATATATATATATATATATATATATATATATATATAGAGAGAGAGAGAGTCTGTTGAGATTAAGGGCGTGTTTGGTAAAAGTAGCTGTTACTTGGAAGCGAATAACGGTTAGCTGGTAGCGTGTAAGAGGTTGCTGGTAGCGGGAAGCTGTAGCTTTTATTTGTTATATGAATGCTTGGCAAAAGTAGTTGGAAGCTTTTGAAATATATAAAATTATGTAAAAGGACAATTGATTAAAAATAAATAAATATATAAATATATTTTTAAGGGTAGTTATGGAAATTGATTTCAAAAGCTCAGGAACTTATTGTTAAACGCTACATGAAGTAGCTTTTAGAATCGGAGCGTTTTTTTAAAACTAAAAGTTAAACACTCATACTACCAAACGAAGCTTTTTGTTTAAAGTAGAGTGTTTTATCAAAAGCCAAAGACAATACTGCAAATTTAGTCCCTGTGTTTTGCAAAAAACTGTGGACAAGGTCCAAAAAGTTTTCGACTTGCATGAATGGTCCAAAATCAAGAATTTTTTTGTAGTTTTAGTCCTAATATTAAGAAATTTCGATGGTTTTGGTCCTTGGAAAAATTGAAAGGACGATTTTACCCTTTTAATTTTTTTTTTTTTGCATTTTTTAATATTTTCTTTAATAACATATTAAATAAAAATAAACAAATAAAAAGATTGGGGCCACCTACTCTCTCTCTCTCTCTCATTGCTTCAATCCAACATATATGTTGCAAAATTTCATCCTTTCAAAACTCCAACATCGATAATCCAAACCACCCCTTTCAGTTAAACTATAATCTTCACAAAATAAAAAATCAATTGGATTAAATCTCCATTACAGAATCATCAAAATCAGTACACGTTTTAACATCTCGATCCTTCATCTCCGTTCATAAGTTTTGATAATTCATCTTCTTCAAAGAAACAATTCGATCATTCATCTTCATTTTATCATCTAACCCATTTCGAAAATCAAAATAAAAACATCAAGAACACTTGAAAATATCAAACCCTAAACCATCATTTAACCCAATGATCGCTTCTGAAAAGCCTAAAGCCCTCATCTTTGATCTTGAAATCAAACCATAAACCCTCTCTGGAAACCCTAAAGCCCTTCACCAGACCTGACAGACTGAAAAAAGAATTACTTCAAGCTGTACATGACTACCAAGTTCTTATGGTGATCAGAGAAATGGGTTTTGGGAAGACAACTCAAGCGATTCAGTAGCTAGTAGAAGCAGGGGCGATTCAGTTGGTAGTAGAAGCAGGTTACACGATCAAGGGTAAAATCGGGTGCACATAAGCCCATCGAGTTTCCATGATTGTCGTCAAAAGAGTTGCAGAAGAATCCAAGTGTCGATTGGGTAAAGAAGTCGGATACACGATATTAAGCTGGCGTCAGTGGAGGCTTGGCCAGAGGCGGAAGATGGCTTGGTCTCGTATAATTGAGTTAATGGTATGTGTGTATGAAAAAGAAAGAGAGAGAGAGAGAGAGAGAGAGAGAGAAAGAGAGAGAGAGAGAGAGAGAGAGAGATGGTAGAGATAGAAGGGGGATACTGGTGGAATGATTGGGTGAGTGGAGTAGGATTTTATTTTTTATTTTTTTCTAAATATTTAAATGTTGAAATTAAAAAATAAAATAGGAAAAACAAATAAAAAGGGTAAAAGAGTCTTTTCATGTTGTTCAGGGACCAAATCCACAAAAAGTTTGTGATTTTGGACTAGTGGTGCAAGTTCGAAACTTTTTGGACTCCATCCACACTTTTTTGCTAACCACAGGGACCAAATTTGCAGTTTAGTCAAAGCCAAAAGCTAGAAGCTCCCAAACGCTTTCAAAAGCTCCGTGCCAAATACGCCCTAAAAATAAAATAAAAATATTGAGATTCAAAATCGGCCAAATATTTCACATATGCCGCTCTAATCCTCTGTCGTATCGTTTTCTCCTTCTTTTGCTGTAAGGTTGCGGGAGTCAACTCTGTCTCATCCTCGACGAGCCTATTAGAATCATTAATGATTATATAGCATCGTCCGTTGCTTTCTCCTTTGCCACCATCGCCACCACCACAACCACCACCGCCGCCACCACTACCACCACCTTTAACATTAGCTAACTCCAACATTGTTACCACTAACTCTTCTGCCACCAACTATCATAATCATTTATGATTACTCAGTCTGTGAATAGATATATATGTATAATCATTTATGACTAGACATATACATATAAACATGCATAATCATATATGATTATACCTCTCTACTATATAATCATTTATGATTAGGTATACCTTGTTGTTGCCGGTACACTAAAGGGTTAGAGCGATAAATGAAAAAATATATGGTTGGAGTTGAATCTCAATATCTCTATTTTTTTAATCTCAGGTGAACTATCCTCTATATATATATATATATATATATATATATATATATATATATATATATATATATATATATATATATATATATATATATATATATATATATATATATATATATATATATATATGGGACAGTTCACTTGAGATTAAAAAAAAATAGAGATATTAAGAGAGAGAGAGAGAGAGAGAGAGAGAGAGAATGTGTGTGTGTGTGAGAGAGAGAGAGGGAGAGAGAAAGAAAGAAAGAAAGAAAGAAAGGCAAGATCAATCGAAAATTAAATTGAATGAGAGAACTAACAAACTTTTTATTTATAGTGAATTTAAGTACCAAATCTGATATGTACATAGATATATGATATATTTAAGACAATTACAACAAAAAAAAAATTATATGAATGTAGTTATGCATTTTTTATCTATTTTTTTTTTTTTTTGAAAATTTATATTTGCACAAAAAAATATGAATATGCATTAAAAATGATTTTTTTTAAAAAAAAAGTCCTTTTAAAAATCTTAATTTCGAAATATAAGGTATATATTCACTTATTCGAATTTTTTTTTTTTTTAAATTAGCGAAGATAGTTTTTAAATTTCGAAATTTATATTTAAAAAATAATTCAATTTTTTCTGAACGTATATTCATATTTTTAAAAACATGTGCATATGTATATGCAAGTTTTTAAAAATCATTTTTAATACTCCTATATGTATGCATAAGAGTAAGCATATACATATACATATGAATAAATATGTTCATATGGATATGCATATACATATGAATATTAATAAATATATACATATGACAAATAAATACATATGGTTATGTTTTTGTATATGCACATGCATATAAATAAGTAGATGCATATATATATATATATATATATATATATATATATATATATATAAAAGTTTATGCATATGCATGAGAATAAGTATATACATATGCATAATAATAAGTATATGTATATGCATATACTTATTCTTATGCCTATGAATAAGTATATAAATATGCATATGCATATCTATATGTATATACAGATGCATATCCATACATATATTATAGTATGTATATGCATATACATATGAATAAGTATATGAATCTTGGAGTATATATATATATATATATATATATATATATATATATATATTTAAAAGGCAATGAAATACGTATGATTATACTTATGTACATGCATATACATATGAATATATGTATGCATATGCATAACAACACATATGGATAAAAATAAATATATGCATATACATATCCATAATAGTAAGTACATGTATATGAACAAGATATGCATATGAATAATATATGCATTAGAATAACTATATACATATTAATAAATATATACATATTAATAAAGTATATGCATATGCATATACATAAGATACATAAGAATAAGTATATGTATATGCACAAGAATAAGACAAAATTACAAAAATGGTCCCTGTAGCTTTCCAAAAGTCACAAACTCAATCCCTATTATTATTTTTTTACAAACGTGGCCTCTATGGTTTCCAAAACTTGCATGAATTGCCATTTTTACTATGGTGTTACTGATCTTCCGTTAATGTGAAGGTATTTTATGTGTTTCTTTTTATATATTTGTCGATATAATTCAAGATGGTCAACATTTCGAATTTAATTTAAAACTTTCTTTCATTAATTGTTTTTTTTGTTAAATTATATGGTTTATTTATAAAATTGTTGGTTTAGATTCGAGTTTTTCTATGTTTCGAAGTTGTTTCTTTTATATATATTTTTGTGTTTACTTTACGTACATTTCTTACATATGAGGAGAGTCACATATAATAACTTTCCTTTGTTAATTTTAAAACCCATATTATATTCAAGTTTATTTACCATTCGACATAATATTTTCTTTAGATTTTTTCTTTAATTTTATGTACATTCCTACATATCATTCAGGTCACATGTAATAACTTTCGCTCATTAACTTTAAAAAATGTATTATCGTCGAGGTTGTCTACGTTTCGAGAAACGTATTTTTTTTTTAATGTTTTCTTGCTTAATTTAATGTACATTTAATATGCATGACTTGGGTCACATAGTGTAACACATGCAAAAATCACAAGAATTTTAAACTTTTTAAAACCAACTCAAATTCACAAATTGTTTACAAACATAGTTTTCAAAATATTTTAAACAATATAATCTCCCAAAATTATAGTTATAAGCGAGCGGATGTCTACGGTCACACCTTCGTCTTTCTACAGTCATCTAATGTACCTGAAACATATCCTAAAACTATAAGCCAACGCTTAGTGAGATCCCCCAAAGTACCAACACATAAACATATAACATATAAAAAACAAACAACATATCGGGTCCAATCAACCATTGGGTTGGAATACCCCAAAATACTAAGGATCCAATCAACTATCGGGTTAGAATACCCCAAGCCAACTCAATCATCGAGTTGGAATGCTAATCTACAACGGGTCCTATCATCCTTGGGATGGAATAACCTGGGGCCAAATCAACCATCGAGTTGGTATGCCTCAACATGTTGGCTTACTCACCAAATAGTAAAGCCTCAACCACCAACCAAATATGTTCACATATAACAGATAAACATATAAACAATCTATAGACAAACACGCAGATCTACAGATCACTAAGCATAGCATCATCCTGTATACCAAGATACCAATCTAACATATCAATACAGCACGATAATATACTATCACATCACGAGATACCAAATCAAAAGGGTCGGCATTGGTGCCTTCGACCCACAAGTATAGCGAAGAAAACTCACCTTGGAAACTGAACACTAGTTGATGAGGTCCTAGCTACGAATCTCAGCTCAAACCGACACCTAAGTATCAGCATGACCCAAATCTCAACATAATCTGAAATACACAAAATATCCTTAAGTCAAACTCGGACAAACTTAGTCAAAGTCAAGCCACCTCATGCCGTGGACAGGCATTAGTCACGCCGTGACAACAAACCCGATCATATTCTACTCGACTCGACCAAACTAGTTAACTCAGTAAAAGAAAACTTCCTGAACAGGCATCACGACGTGAGCACTCATTCTCATGTCATGAGCTGTAAGGGTTCTAACAGAAGGCAGGGATGCTCCGAATCTCACGTCGTGATATCTTACATCTCAGATCGTGAGTGTTGTCTGTAGCTAAAGGTCACCATTTTAAGCCCTTATTCCATTAAGTCTTCGAGTCTACTTCATCCAGAAGCTAAAAGGGATCCCTAAGGCACATAAAAATGTTTCCTTTATGGCCATGCATGCACCAAACATGATAATCTATTTCTAGGTTAAAAAGAGAATGAATGGGCTTCATTCTTTCATGCATGCCTCAACTCCATACCAACTTTTGGATTTGAACATTATAATGCTCTAGGGACTCTTAGAATCCATAAAGTTGCTAAGTTTATGGATTTACTCCACTCAAACATGCAATAACATCAATAAGATGGACAAAACTTAAGATCTATTTATGATGATGATGATGATGATGATGATTCTTTGCCCACACCACTACTAGAGCACTTCCTTCTTCTTTACTTTTCCTTCAGGCTAGAAATGCACCTAAATGAAAAAAAGATCTTAGAAAGGAGTAAGATTAGGGTTTCTGGAGGTTTAGAGAGTGAGAGAGGCTGATGGTGAGAAACCCTAGACCTCTCATTCCCTTAAATACCGAAAACTTAGGGTTTTTGGTCATCAGTCGCCCTCGCATCGTAAGCAGTAGACTGGTCACGTCGTGAGCCATAAAATGACGCATGGATCTGAATCGCTCCTCACATTGTGAGAAGGCATTCCTCATGTCGTGAGCGGGGTAAATTTTGAAAATTTTAACTTTACAATATTAAAGATAATGTGTACCAGATCCGGGTGTTACACATATAATACATTTTTTTATTATTTAAGCTTTCAATCGTTAACTTTAAAAAAAAAAAATCTTACTCACATATTTTTATGCACGTGCCGATATAAATTTGATTTTTTTTTAATGTTTGAATATTTTTTGTAGGTTTTGGTGCTTTATTCATGGTATTTATAAATTGTAAAGAAATTATGTTGGATAGATGCAATATGGAATTAGCTAATTCCAATGAAAAGACATGATTAAAGAAAAGATCATGGATATAGGAAAAATATGAACTTCTATGTAACACCCGATTTTCAGGTATGAGTTTGTGCTTTAATCCTGTGAAGTTTTAGTGATCATGACATGGTGGAGGAAAAACCACAATGTCGCAATGCCTTTTGAGCTGCAACCCTTTTTAAGTGACCACGACGTTGTAATGTATTGGCAGTTTCACTTTTGGTCAAAATTGGGTAGAATTAAGTATTTGACTAAGGACTGGTCTTGGTTTGGCTTTAGGAAGTTTGGATTACGTGTTCTGTTTCTAAGGGTGTTTTCAGCTTATGTTGAGTAGTCAAGTGAGTCTTCTCACTATACTATGTAGGATGCTAGATTGCCTTTGTGACTCTTGTATGTATGTTATGTGTTTGGGTGGGGCCAGATTGGGCGGGGAAATTTATGCAATTTGGTTGAGACCCGTTATAACATTAGGCAAGACCCGTTATGTATGTTGGGTAAGGCTCACATTAGTATGTGGTATCTTAGATAACTCACTAAGTTTTGTGTGCACGGTTTTATGTTTAAATGTTGCAGGTTTTCTTATATTAAAGGAAAGGCATGGATTGATTGCATCGCATACATTAGAGAATTATGAACTTCATAACTTGTATATCTATACTCTGATAAATGTTTTGAATCAAACGGTTTTATTTAGATCTTTGAACTTGTGATTGGATAAAATGCTTTTATTTTTAAATGAAAATTTTAGATTGAAATTTGAAACGTTACATTCTAATTTAGTATATCATGAACAATGATCATGAAAGTTGGCAATTTTGTTTGAATTCATATGAAAATGCTAAGCAATTTAAGTACAATTGGAGGAAACTCTTGGTTAACATCTAAATGATATTTGATTGATGTTGACATCATAAGCAAAGAAAATGATGATGTTTGGTAAGATATAGTAAAGTTTTCATATATGGCCCTTAGTTGGGAATAGTATATGGTTTTATATTCCACTGTGTGTAGGTAAATACGATCATTGGCATATGTGAATTATCCATGGGGATATTAGCTAAGTATAATACCAAGAGAGCTATTAGTAGATTAAAAGTGGTTGTAACTTTTAACAGTTCTCTCTTAGAATTTTATTTGATAATGCTTAGAGTAGGAATAAGGTAGTGATATATAAGAGTTGTTATTTCTCATTTGGTTATGATTATTGTATTATTCATGCCTACAAATCATGGATAGTATGATATAGTTAATGAAATGTCTTCCAAACGATGTTTATGTTTAAGAATCTTTTTAGAATCTTAGTGTAAATGAATAACCGTTCTGTGGAAAGAATGGTAAAAAGAAAGTGAAATTTGTGAGTAAATTAAAGTACAGGATGTACTAATACAAGGGTTGAAACCCTTGATCATTGTAAAATAAAGATACAATTTGTCAAGTCGATAGTTGGGGATTAATATGAATAAGGTTTGTATAACATGTTAGTAAGGAACGGTACACGTGATATAAAAGCATTAAGAAACAATAATAGTTTTATCAATAGAATGGTTGTATGAAACACATTATGAATGGATCGATAAAAGAACATTGTGTCCGATGTGGATGTGAGAGAACAAGTAGATTATTATAAAGTGTAAAACGATTATATATCGAAAATTGATTATAAGAGTTTCGTAAAGATTCTAAGGATGGAATCTTCTTAAAGAGGAGAGATTGTAACGGCCCATAAATTTGAGAATCGATTTAATCTATGCAGGAGTAATATTAAGAAAGTTGTAGTTCACTTTGAGAGAATTCCATGGATATAAAGTTTGTTAAAAAAAAGGAATCGTAAGAGAAAGTTATGATCATTCGAAAAGTACATTGCTATTTGGGAAAAGTCAAGTGAAACTTATGATCATGATGTATAGTAGTAAGAACGCATCGCGGCGACTAAGGAGATTCAGGTGACATATGGTAGAAGGACATGACACAAGGAAAGAGACATGTGGAAAATGATGTCGCACTTTTTGATAAGGCTCGGTGCGCCTTATGATACGTGGCATACTCTATGACACATGTTGACACGAAGCTGTTACGGAACTCGACACATGGACCACGACATTTATGTTTAAGAATCTTGGATATGATTATTGTATTATTGATGCCTACAAATCATGGATAGTATGATATAGTTAATAAAATGTCTTCCAAACGATGTTTATGTTTAAGAATCTTTTTAGAATCTTAGTGTAAATGAATAACCGTTTTGTGGAAAGAATGGTAAAAAGAAAGTGAAGTTTGTGAGTAAATTAAAGTACAGGATGTACTAATACAAGTGTTGAAACCCTTGATCATTGTAAAATAAAGATACAATTTGTCAAGTCGACAGTTAGAGATTAATATGAATAAGGTTTGTATAACATGTTAGTAAGGAACGATACACGTGATATAAAAGCATTGAGTAAACAATAATAGTTTTATCAATAGAATGGTTGTATGAAACACATTATGAATGGATCAATAAAAGAACATTGCGTCTAATGTGGATGTGAGAGAACAAGCAGATTGTTATAAAGTGTAAAACGATTATAGATCGAAAATTGATTATAAGAGTTTCGTAAAGATTCTAAGGATGGAATCTTCTTAAAGAGGAGAGATTGTAACGGCCCATAAATTTGAGAATCGATTTAATCTATGCAGGAGTAATATTAAGAAAGTTGTAGTTCACTTTGAGAGAATTCCATGGATATAAAGTTTGTTAAAAAAAAAAGGAATCGTAAGAGAAAGTTATGATCATTCGAAAAGTACATTGCTATTTGGGAAAAGTCAAGTGAAACTTATGATCATGATGTATAGTAGTAAGAACGCATCGCGGCGACTAAGGAGATTCAGGTGACATATGGCAGAAGGACATGACACAAGGAAAGAGACATGTGGAAAATGATGTCGCACTTTTTGATAAGGCTCGGTGCGCCTTATGATACGTGGCATACTCTATGACACATGTTGACACGAAGCTGTTACGGAACTCGACACATGGACCACGACGCGACCTTAGATATACTACGGTGCATAATCAGATTCTCAGCCTAGTATAAATAGTTCATGAGCTTCTATGATGGGTTCTTTTAAGGAATTAAATCTGTAATCGGTGAATAATGGTTAAGGCTTATAGGCAGTGATTTTTAGGCCAATTTGTGAGGGTACGATCGTTGAATGCAATAAGGTATCCTCTTCACCCAGTATTATGTAATTGTATTTACGTAGCGACAATTATGTAGGGTTGTTAGAGCCCCATGTAATTACTAGAGTCATGATATGGTGATATTATGAGCTTAATGGTAATGTTGACAGATAAATGAGACTAAGCTAACGAATTATGGGATTAGGTCATTTAGCAGATGTGATATGGAGTTTATTTAGCCTGATGTCATATGGTTACTAAGGTTAACTCCTAGTGTACTAGGACAAGTCATGAGGAACTTTGTATACTTTCTAATTAGGTTTTGGCAAGTTGTTGAGTGACTAGACAACACCGACTAGAGGCTAAAGCAGAAGTTAGTTTTCACTAACTGTCCAGATGAGTGCATGTGGATATTTATGATGGTATAGCAAATGAATTTTCTGTGTGTAAATGTTTGATATTAAGTGTTTTATCACTTAATTGATTATGTTCTTAAGTTGACATTAAAAAGGGCATTGCTAGTAGTTTTAGCATACATTTTGTTTGTAGGTTATGGGGGCAGTGCTACTAGTTATGTTATGAAAGTTTTAGCATGACATATGGTTGATATCGATAGTTGGGACAATTTATGTTATTATGTGTATAGTTGTAAATGAGCTTATTGGCTTTTAAGAGAACGGGTATTAGATTTCATTATATATGCTAGTATTATGATATACTCCACAATGGGTATTGGAGATTACAGTTTGGGATACATTACAATTATCAAGATTTTATTTGTAATAATTGGTAAAAATTTGACAGAACTGTGAACCCCTCTGTAATAGGACCTATCATATGATTGTTTTAAGTTTTTATATGTAGCTGAAGTTATGTCACTCATAGTTGCACTTATATTACTCCAATTTGCTCAAAGTTGACAGTCGTTAACAAACTGAAAGCAATTCACAAAATAAGTATTAATTAATTCTAAAAAAATCATTGTGTATACTTAAGAGCTATATATAATAAATTTAATATAATATGTTCTCACCTTTGGGTGTATAAATAGAACGTCAAAAACAGAGATCGTATAAGGAGGTTACACCATTTTTAAGTTATAAAACCAATATTTATCTGATTTTCATGAACGAACTCTATACTACTTCATTTGGAATAGCTTTGAACCTCGTAAATTGTGTTTTTATCACGTTTTAAACTTAGACTATGGTCTGTTATTTGATTTCATTTTTATGATATTTTTAATCCCGAGCAAAGTTAAATTCATAAAATCTATCGAAACGGAACCAATTAATCATGAAACTTTAAACACGATTTTCAGGAGTTTTGTATATCAAAATTGAATTTCATTTGCATTTTTCGAATCACCATGACCGAGACAATCAAGAGGTACTTACAGAAAAATTTTACTAAGTCGAGATTGATCGCATGTATCGAGATGGCTAGAGATGACATAATGGTAATGCCACAAGTGTGACATCACCCTTGGTACTTCGAGAGTACATACATTATTGAGCTTAAACGAGGAAAAGACCCACAAAAGGGAAGCTGGAAACTGTCTGTCCCACCTTTTTTTGCAGCTCTCCAGCCACCGTCTCGCCACCTCTTGGGTGTAGTTGATCAAAATAAAACAACCCTGTGGTTTTGGGTTTTAAGGGATTGATTTTCGAGTTCCTCAAGTAAAGATCCACAAGCCCGAGTTTCGTTTGGTTCAAAAAATTTCAAGGTAAAAGTCAATAAAATCACAATGCAATCGGCGATCTACGAATCTAAAACACGTTCACTATTAGATGCCATTTTATGACTCTTTTATATTAGTTTTTGTTAGCATTTTGCGTTATATTTTATGCATTTTTGTGTGTATTAGTTTAAATAATGTTCAAGTTGTGTTTATCGCTAGAATTCCCCTACTGCTTATGTTTTAATTTCGTTTTCAAATATTTCGAGTGGAGCAGTGCTTTGAGAGTAACTTTGAATTCATAATTTGAGCCTTATGGAGCTAAAACACTTGAGGAAGTTGGAACCTGGATTGGATTTACTGAAACTAAAGAGTTTGCGTCCAAAACGCGCGTTTTATCGAAAATGCAATCGTGTTTTTTCTACGTAATCATGCTTTTGATTGTACTTTACCTTCACAACTTTTCTAGGAAAAAATCAGGGCTTCAAGACATCGAAGCATAAACGAGACCGTGCTATTCAAGAATCACGATCGTGTTTTTTACGTTTTGTCAGATATAGCAGCATACTTTATTAAATGGAATTTTTCGAGACTTCGAAGGAAAAATGCGATCGTATTTTTCCCAAAAATACGATCACAATTTTTGAAAAACCATGTTTTTTTGTTGGATCATATATATATATATATATATATATATATATACACACATATATATATACATATATATATATATATATATATATATATATATATATATATAAAGACTCCCTATCTGATTAGTTTAAACCCTAGGCATTCCCATACGACGAAAACGAATTGTGGAGGTGATTTTTGCACTTTTACATTGAAATTGAAGATCTAAGGTTGTGGATCATCTCATTCAATTAGTTTAGTAAGATTTAGTAGTTTAATGTCTTTTCATTATTCTAGACTCACTTTTAGCCATGTCTACCTAAACCCTAGTTTTTAGTTTTGCATAGATTGGTACTTTTCATGTGATCAATCATTAGACTTGGTTTTTGATTTGTGATTTTATCTAGATTTTTCAATTTCACTTGATTAATGTTTGATTTTAGTTATTTTTAGTCTGATCATCTAATTTAAGAATAAATCATTCTAGTTAATTAGTTAATGGAATCCATAATTGTTCTAATAAACCGGTAATAAGTAATAAGTACCACAATGATTATGTGTTGAGATTTAATTCTGATATAAACTAAAATTTCAAATTTTTACGCTTCCGAGCTTGTGAGAAGTATTGAAAATTGTTGGGAATTTTACACATATCATAATGCTGCTTTTCTAATTTAATTAAGACTTTGTTTAATTAAGTTAGTAAAAAGTTAGGATTAACTAAAGAGTTTGTTTTGGTTAATTAACTAGGTAAAAGAGAATGTACTAGAGCTTATTAGTTGTTCTTAGTATCAGCTTAGATAGAACATATTTTGAATAACCAGGTCAATGTTGATCAAATGATTAGGAAAGTCATTGCAGAACTGAACTCATTTTTATTACTAAATTTAATTTAATTTATTTTCACTGCTATTTTTAGTTTAATTAGTAATCAAATTCCCCATTATTATATTTTTAATTTTTTATGACTAGAATGTGCTATACGCAAAGTGGCTTTGACTCTTAGATTGTTTCCCTAAGGATTCGACATTGCTTCCCTATGCTACCCAATAGTGCAACCAAGCAGTGGTATTTATTTTTCTTAAGACGCTGAGACAACATCTTAACAAATTTGCAACATTATTGGGGATATGGTACTGCTAATAGTTTGTATACCTATATCTTTTCGTATATGTACACTTCTAGTCATCAATCTAAAAATTGAGAAAACCATGAGGAAACTGAAGAAGCAGACAAAACTTCATAATCAAAAAATGGATCCACAAATCCATCATCCTCCTTACCATCAGAAACACACGAATCCTCAAAACCCAACTGCCCAAAATCAGCCTTGAGTGGCGATGAAGGCGAAGAGAAAACCCTCAGACAGTGGGCCATATAAGAGGTCACTCAACAACCTCATTGCATCACCTTTCTAGAAGCTTGAAATTTTAACCTGAAACCTGGGCTGATTCATTTCCTTCCCAGTTTCAAAGGCCTTCCAAACAAAGACCCATATAAATTTCTCAAGGAATTTGATGTGGTTGTTCAGGAATGAAGCAACACGCCATAATAGGGACCAAATAAAACTGAGGGCATTCCCATTTTTAGTTCAAGAATCGTTAAAAGAGTGGCTTTATGATCATCCTTCCAGCTCCATAACTAACTGGAATGAGCTCGCGAAATTACTTTTAGAAAAGTATTTTCCAGAAGCGCGAGACTCAAACCTTCGAAGAGAGATCCTTGCTATCAAACAAGGAAAACGAGAATCCTTAAACATGTATTGGGAGCATTTCAAAAGGTTAATTATTCAGTTCCCACAACAAAAAATCAACGATTACCAACTGTACCAATGCTTCTGTGAAAGACTGACACTGATAAAGAGAAGGCTGATAAATGCTTCCAGTGGTAGATCTTTAAGAGACATGACGCCAACTAAAATCTGGGAGCTGATAGAAAAGCTAGCTATTGAATCAAAGCACTCCAAAAATGAAGAAGAATGATATCTTTATCAGTCAAGGGGTGTAAAAGAAGTTGATTCACATCATCTGGAAGCCCAAAATTTTGAATTGACAAATGCAGCTTTGTTGCTGACAAAAGAAAAAGAAATCGTGTCTGCTAAAAAATAGTGTGAGATCTGCCTGAAGACTAGATATCCCACTTATATGTTTCTAATATTACAGGAGTACAAAATTGTTGTAAAAGCTATCGGAGGCTATCAGGAAAATTTTTAGAATAATTTTCAGCAACAACAGAAATATCAAAATCTGCCTAGATTCCAACAACAACAAAATTTCCAATAGCAACCAAGTTTTCAGCAGCCAAAATTTTAGAATCTATCCCAGCAAAGGAAACAACCTGGTAGCTCCAATATGGTCGTAGAACATATTATTAAAACCTTAGCCACTAGCATTCATGCGTTCCATAATGAAACCAGAGCAAGCATCAAAAATCATGAACAACAGGTGTCTCAGCTTGCCACTTCTAGGAGTCAGATAGAATCTTAAGGTAAATTACCAAGGCAAACTAAAAATATCCCGAAATATAGCGTGAGTGCAATTTCCTTGAGAAGTGGAAAGAGTTATGAAGACCCAAGCAAATTCGAACCATAGGAGGAGGCTGAAAAAGAAACTGATGAAGTTTTGGGTGAAGAAGAGGTGGAAGGAAAAGAAACTCCCAAGCAAGACAAGCTGATTATAAACGAGAACAAGCCAACCCCACCATTCCCATCGAGATTAAAGAGCACGAAGCGTGAATGATAGGACGAGAAAATCATGGACACCTTTCATAAGGTGGAGGTAAATATCCCGTTACTTGATATTCTTAAACAGGTTCCTCGTTACGCTTAATTTTTAAAAGATTTGTGTGCTTTAAAGAAAATATTGACTACATCCCCATCCAATAACTGATTGAGTGAATTTTTAACCACTATCATAACATCGTCTAATTTAACCGAGGCATTCATTAGGACCATAGGAAAGGCACGAGAATGGAAGGCGGCACAGGATGCAGAAGCAGGAAAATTAGTCATCAAACTCGAATCCGGTTAAGTGACAAAATTCTTTCTTCCCGAAAGACAACTCGTAACCCCAATCTCAAAAACCATTTCCTATACTTGGCTTCAGGGGTCGGTGACAATTTAATGGCAAAATATGTAATGTAGAAGCAAAGGATCCCCATCTATATTAGGAATGCCTAACCACCTCCCAAAACATGTATTCTGAAACATAGTCGTGCATTCAGGTCCATCTCTAAATGTTGCAAGAATTTGGTTGCCAATTTTGGGTTTACACAAGAGTGTAATAAGTTACATAACACAATTGTTAGAAGTAGAGGGGCCGAAACTAAAACTTCATAAAATTTGTATAATTCTCTAGGTAGCTAAGAAAATGACAAATTAATTATTTAACCTTAGTAAAATGCTCTACAAAAAAGTTAATTATACTTACTAACAAGCAATAATAAGGGATGAAGAATATTTTCTACATCTTCAATATTATTCAATATTCGATATACTTTAATATATATATATATATATATATAAAGAGAGAGAGAGAGAGAGAGAGAGAGAGAGAGAAAGAGTTAGGATCATATATAACCATTAAATATTGTGTAAATGTGCGACTGATTCTAGACCAATCATTTTATAAGGTTATAATAGTATTTTTATGTATATTTAATTATGGTAAAAAAAAAGTTAATCAATTAATTACCCTTTTAAAAAGACATATCAGTTCTCACACCTCTTATACCTACAACACAAATAATCTCCTTCTTCCTCCCATAAAACAACACCGCCGACCCCATCAACAGGTTCATCGCCATTCAACTTCGTATTCATCATCAAACCGTTGTCTTCTTCGTCACATGCTAACATCCATGTACGAAGCACATATAAAGAGATTACACAGAGGTGAACAATAAGGGTGAAGAATAGAGAAAGCGCGTGCGAAGGTCACTAGTTCGGTGAATAAAGCATGTGAGCACTTAGTCGTCGAAGGCATCTATTAGTGAGATATGAAGGCTCTTTTTTTGGTGGGAGAGAGAAATTTTTAGAGTTTTGTATTTTTACAAGATTACATGAATAAATTGTACATTAGATTTTTATAGAAGTCAATATCCTGTATTTTTACTAAGATTGCTCTATATTATTTCCGTAATTATTGGATTTTTGTTAGTTAGTGATTTAGTTCCTAATTTATTTGGTTTTCTTGGATGCATTTTATGCACCTCAGGGTCCTTGGTTTTTTAATTTTTGGAATTAATTACATATATACAACTTGTATAGTTATATTAGTAAGGCAAAAAAGCGGCATGGCCTTGGCCCCCTGTCCCTATACAGGATCCGCCACTGAATGTAATTGATGCATCAAAAACCATATCGTGTTGTACAAATAAAAAATGTGTAATCACTTCATTCCGAAACGGAAATGACCAATATTTTGGACCAGTTCTGGAGCAATTCCATACTTGTTCCTAATGTTACGAACGAGTTCATCGTGTTCAGGAACAATTCCTCCCGTTCCGAAGGCTTCCAAGATTAACTTTTATGATCTGGAACACTACATTTCGATGTAAATCAACAATACCTAAACATCTAAACTACTTTTCACTTGGTCCTACAACAATGGCATCTTTAAATTAAATTCTGGAATGTTTTCAATTCATTTTGGATGTGTTCTAGGAATTCCGGAATAGTAACAATAGAAGAATAGTTACCTTAAACAAATAAGGAAACTATGTAAAGAGAAAATGAAGAACGTACCTATAAAATAACGGGGTAGTAGTGGTTGTCTTCCATATCGGAGATGGGTGTCGGAGACCGGATTTATGTGTCAGAATTGAGTCGGAACATCGGAATTGGAATGTGCCTTTTCGGAATTATGTCGCCGCCTCAAATTATATTCCAGAATTTGAAATTTAAAATCTTGATCCAGAACATATATGGTTGATCCGGAACAGGCATTGCAAATCCAATAAAATGGGTCGGGCCACCCGAAAAATAATCTGAAATATGTTTCGGAACGACCCATTCCAAAATATGTGATTATTTTGCAAAAAAAAATTAAATGAGTTATATTTTTTAAAAACACCCAAAATAAGGGTTAGATTACTCAATTTCCCGGTAATTATTCCTCATTGGATTCATGATAATTTGTATTCCCAATGATAGTAAAGTTTTGATTATAGACTAATTAGGGGTATTTATTCCCGTATTTCGAAGTTTATGTTTTGAGTTCAGTCTTATCAACATGATTATGCTTTGTGTGTAGTCTTCTCTGCATGATTATGTTTTAAGTGCAATCTTATCTGCAATATTATGTTTGAGGGTAGTTTTACCAATAAAATTATGTCTTGGATATACGTTCAAGATTTGTAATCCTAATGTGTACAATTTTATCTGTAAGTTATGATTAGGGACATGGGATTCCCATATTTATTTATCATGACATGTTAATTTTTTAAATGGTTGTCAATATCTTTTAATTTTTATATGAAAGCATGCTTGAATTGTTTTCCTAGGTTAAAACCCATGTAGTTCACAAGTTTTTTGATTTATGTATTATTTTAAAATATGTTATGTAGTCAGGTATCAAAGTAAAACTTAAAGAGATGCTCTCAAAGTAAAATTTAGAGAGATGCTTATAGAGAAGGTTTATATAAGGTTTAGCGAAGTCTTTAGGTGGCTTGATCCCTTCTCTTTTAATATAGTTATTGATATTTTGTTCTAACACCAAGCAACTGCAACTCTAAAAATTTAAATTTTTTTTTTTTTTTTTTGTAAAACCATACTTTATTGTATTAATTTTTACAATAATTGAACAATCGTGGTAAATTTTAAAAGTTAAAAAATATGGATGTTACACGACAGGTGCTAAATAAAATATGAATTGTTAAGTTAAATTTTATAATTAGTCATTGAAACTGAACAATTTCGAACTACAAAGCACACTACTACAAAATGAACCTAATGCAACATTTTACAAGCAACCGTTTTAACATAAGTTGCATTTGACTATCAAGCAACTTCGTTCAACATAACAGTTGCTTTAAGGATCTAATGCAACCTTTTTCTGAAAAGTTGTAAATTTTATTGAAATGGCAACCTTTGTTAGAAAGGTTACATTGTTTAAAACTTAAAGGCAACCTTGATTTTAAAGGGCTGCGTTTTAAAACTTAAAGGCAATCTGATATTAAATGGTTATGTTTCAATCTTGATTTTATTATAGTAATTCGTTTAACATAAAATATGAATACATCGCTATTATATATTATTAATATTTTCTTGTTTATTTTTTATTAGTTAATTGACAGTAAAATATATAATTAATTTGTATGCATACAAATACACCCATAATTTTTTTAGTTAAAGTGACTAACGAAGAAAAAAATACAAATGGATTTTTATTAAAAATTAAGTAAAATACCAAATTATAAAGGAAAAAGTTATTGATATTAATAATCAAATTTTAACTTTAAATAAATATGTGATGCTATATAATTTTTTAAAATGCTATTTCTTATAAATAATTTTGATTTCCCTCCCCACATATAACAAAACATTTTAGTTTCCCTCTTACCGAATTAAAATTTTCAGTTTTGCCGGAATCCTCATAAAAATATATTTTCCCCTATTTCAATTTTTTTTTTACGAATCGATTATTGTAACCTAGGTCTCAACTATCTCTCTAATCTCTTCTCAGTTCTATCTCTTACTAGGGGTTGGTTCCTCAATCCTTCGCTCCTTTTTTGAGTACCAAGTTACTATGCTATCGTCAGTTCCTATTCATCGACTATTTGCATATCTACTTTTTGATTATTCAAGTTAAATCGTTTTTATTCTTAAATGCAACTTCACTTTTATATTACTTTTTAACTTTTTCTTCTTTTATCAATGATTTTTTCTACAACATATGAAGGGTTAAGAAAATTGAATGTATCGGTGCGTTGCATAAGGCTTGCTTTAGCGTTTGGAATGCTTTTTCTTGTTTCTCTTTCCATTCAAAGGCCACACCTCTCTAGATCAATGTAGTAAGCGGTTTCGAGATCCTAGAGAAGTTCTGAATGAACTTGCGATAGTAGCCAGTGAGACCTAGAAATTGACAAATTTTCGTAGGCGCCTTCGGTGCTGACCAGTTCTCAATGGCCTTAATTTTGGAAGGGTCCACGTGAATCCCTTCTTTGCTAACCATGTGACCCAAGAATTCGATTCTTCGGATCCAAAATTCACATTTTGAGAACTTCGCGTAGAGCTTCTCTGATCGTAGTGTTTCTAAGATCTGTCGCGATGTTTACTATGCTCCTCCTTACTATGAGAGTAGATAAGTATGCCATCGATGAATACAATGACGAACTGATCCAAGTAAGGACGACACACCCTATTCATTAAGTCCATGAATATTGCGGGCACATTAGTCAATCCGAACAACATTACTACAAACTCGTAGTGTCCATAACGAGTTCGGAAGGCTGTCTTCAGGACATCCTCCTCTAGCACTCGTAACTGGTGATACCTGGATCTCAGATTAATCTTTGAAAAGTAATTCGCCCCTTGCAGTTGGTCGAACAACTCGTTTATGCAAGGCAGAGGGTAACGATTTTTGACGGTAAGCTTGTTGAGTTCTCTGTAGTCGATACACATACGGAACGATCCATCTTACTTCTTAACGAATAAGACCGGTGCTCCCTAGGGTGAGAAGCTTGGTCTAATAAAGTCCTTGCTGAGCAGTTCGTTAAGTTGATCGGATAGCTCCTGCATCTCAGTTGGTGCTAGACGGCAAGGAGATTTGGCTACTTGGGTAGCCCCTAGAACTAAGTCGATTCTGAACTCAACTTGACGTTGTGGTCGCAATCTGGTAGTTCTTCTGGAAAGATATCGGGAAAGTCGCGTACTTCTGGGATGTTCTTTATGTCTTTTATCTCCTAGCTCATATCAACAACATGAGCAAGGAATGCATGACATTCCTTTCGTAAGTACTTCTAGGCTTGTATACTCGAGATGATACGAAGGTTCGTGCCGGGTTTGTCTCCATAGATAACTAGAGTTTCGTTAGCATATGGATTAATACGAATGGCCTTCTCATAACACATGATGTCAGTACGATGAAGACTCAACCAATCCATGCCGATTATGACGTCGAAACTTTTAATTGAGACTGGCATGAGGTCGATTGGAAAGGAATGGGTATCTAGGGTCAAAGTACATCCTATGTATATACTGCTAGTGCTCTCAGTTTTTCCGTTAGCCATTACTACAGTGAACGGTTCTTTAAGTGCGTGTGGTTATTGTTTAAGTACGTGAGCAAATTTCTGGTTCACGAAACTCTTTTTCGCTCCACTATCAAATAGTATGCATGCATAAGAGTTATTGAGGAGAAACATATCAGTGACCACTGTAGGGTCGGCTACTGCTTCCTCATGGCCTATAGCCAAAACTCTTCCTACTCCGTCCGCGTTCCCTTTCTTCGGGCGATTCCTTTTGTAGTGACCCACCTCGCCACATTCGTAACAAGTTTGGCCCATACCAGCATCGGGGACTTGGTTGATTGGCCTTGTTGGAGATTTGCAGAAACTGGTAGTGTGCCCTTTCCTATTGCAGTTAGAACACCGCATTTCTTGGCAAGGTCCATTATGGTGGATGTTTCACTTGTTGCACTTGGGCAAGCTCCCAGCATACTGCTTTATTGGCGCAGTAGCAGTAGGTGTTATCGCAGCATGAACAACCACGGCATGCTGCTTCTTGGCAGAGTTTTTGCGCCGCTTTGTTCTTCTTGTTACCCCAAAACTTCTGCTTGTTGTCAGCAGCCTTGGATGGTTTTGGGATGGCCAGGGTTGTTGTTGTTGTCGGAGTGCGGAATCCATGATCAATGAGCCGTTGTGCCAGTCGCTTGGCAATGTCGAAGGTTGTGGGTTTAAAGCTAAGACATTCCCCTGGAATAGAGGCATCAGCCCCCAAATGTACCTCTTAATTTTCTTTCCCTCAATAGGGACCATTCCCGGACATAGTGCCACCAGATCGCTGGATCTGGCAGTGTAGGAAACTATGTCGGAGCCCTTCATGGTTAGGCTCCAGAGTTCTTGTTCAAGTTTCTGAAGCTCACCCATCGGGCAGTGTTCTTCAATCATGAGCTCCTTCAAAACTTCCCAGCCCATAGCATTAGCCACTATTAGAGTAAATGACTTGACATGGCTATTCCACCATTTGAGGGCTCTATCCGAGAAGGTGCAGGCAGCAAATTTAACTTTGTTCCCTTCCGGACAGGAGCAGATCTCAAAGATCGACTCCATCTTCTCGAACCATTGCGAGAGGGAAATGATTCCACCAGTCCCGTTAAAGGACCTGGGTTTGCAGTTGGTGAAGTCCTTAAATGAACACTCCCTAGAGCGCACGGGAGCACTACCTTGAGTAGATTGCACTGTTGCACCACTCCCGCTAGTAACGCTAGCGTTGAATTGAGCTAAGGCTGCTGCAGATACCGCAGCTTGGAGAGTTGTAGGATCGTATTGTGGAGGAGGTGGTGGTGGTTGAGTTGGAGTTATCGTAGGATTATGCCTTGTCAATCTTCGTGGAGGCATTGTTCAACTAAGAGTTTACAAAGCTGAAGATGATAGTAAGAATCAATTGTGAGTATAATGAGAGTGGTCCATGGACAAAATCATCATAGCCCAACAAAACAGATGAGAGTATGATTGAAATAGAGATCAAATAATAGAAAGATGAAAGCATTTGGATAAATATTTCCCATAATATTAGATGTCTGTCAAAAATATTGGCATTAATGATGTAACAAGTTCAGGGAAAATGACCTAGAAGTAGGTCTTACATCAAACCATAACAAGAAAATTTTGACAGCATAGAGGCCTAGCAGACTGAAAGTCCAAGGTTTTTAACATACGTGGGAAATTAATACCAGGGTCTATTACATAGACCTAAATATATATCCAAAAGACAAAGTAGAGTAGGCTCTATATGCGACGAGAACCACTGGAATGAGTCCTTGATTCTGCCAGACGATGCCCCATGTCTATCATGCGCCTTTCAAACTTTTCCTGAAGAGCTCGAAGTCTCCTGACTTCATCTTGGGTTGTAGTAAGTTCTCTCTGCAGGGTTGCATTCTGGTTCAGGTTTCTTCCTTGAGGGCTCTCTAGATGGCAAATGTGAAGTGTATTGACTCCTGCATCGGCATCAAATTCCATGATTCGGTCGAGGGCTGCCCTACCCTGCTCATAAATTCTAGCAACCCTGCGAGCCAGGATAGGCAAAACTTTGTCTGCTGAGCCTCCCTCACTCAGATTGTAGAAGCTTCGGTCTCCATTGTACGGTAAGGGTTGACCCTGCTCACGACTCCACTTACCCAAGTTCTCAGACCACAGAGGCATCGAGCCTTGAAAAGCCAGATGAGGGTTAGGATTTGGGATTGGAGCTACCAGGGGTAGATTATTGACTTCTGGCTCGGAGTCAGAATCCTCCGGGAAGTTCTCTACGAAGTTGTCATCCAATGGAATTGCCTGATTCTCTTCTGCATCTGCGTCGAGCCATCCACCATTTCCTTGGTTAGGAAAGTACGGGTCGCCAGGGAGATGGAATCCAACCATGTTATCTATGCAAGAATAGGGATAAAAGAGATAGTTAATAGACGTACTACTTAAGATAATTATAAGATGATCCTTACTAGTTACTTCAATACTCGTGTAGTGCATACCAGTTATATGTAATCAAAACAGGATAGACCTTCGAATAAGTGACCCTAACTCCAAAGCGACAACCAAACAAGGAAACGGAAATAAAGCAAAGATCACATATTGTAAGTCTATGACACTCTAGTCACATACAACCTTAGCGTATCCACTCAGAAACTATTGACTTGCTAGTAAAGACCTTTTAGTTCTCAAGTAACTAATTATAGTAACAAAAAATACTCTTATAGTATTTTAAGTTTATGTTCTGTTCTAAAGTTTTCATTGTACTAGTGTTGGTAAGTTTTTAGACTTGTTGCTACACCACAACCATTCTTAGGTACATGTTAATCACTTCTTGGGAAGATATAGCTTATCAGGCTATATCACTCCCATATCTGATTATATGTCCCTAAGTCTACTTGTGTTTTCCAACAATCGCAATACTTTTGTTCTGTCCTAGTATAACACTGATTTTAGTATGAATGCACGTATGTATACTTTGGTTAAATATTTTATTATTTAAAAGTATAAACTCTTGGTCAGATTATTTTAATCCCGATGTGTTTATAGTTATATATCTTTTATGGGTTGATATATTCAATTCACTATAAACAATGCTCTGATACCAATCTGTCAAACCCCCAAACCGAATTGGCCGAAACATTCAGGGGCAAAGGACGTGACATATAGTATCATAACAATGCATAATAGTAAACAAGAAACAACATCATCCATTGCATTAATAGTATAATTCAATACAAGTGTGTTCCGTGTAATAATAATAAGACACCAAAAATGAATAATCAAAATATAGACGAGTCTTGAAAGTGCTCCGTCTTCTCAAAAATCTGGCTATCTATACCTGTTTACTGGTGACCTAAGAATACAAGTTATTCTGAAAGAGAGGATCAACATTTAAGTTGGTGAGTTCATAAGTAATTTAGTTTTATTTGTTGTATAAGTTTGATGAAAGTGTTTGCAAATGTTTGTTGTAAATGTTTGTAAGTGTGTGTAGTAAATGTTTGTAAGTGTTTGTATCTCCTAGAAAATCCTATATATTCTACTAGAAATTTAGCCTTCTACCAAGGCCCGAATGTTGTGCATGTTGTTTGATTGTAAAAGTGAGTGTTTTTCCAAGTATGACTATCATTACTAAAATATAGTTTACATTTTGGTTTATGTGAGAAGACTGGGTATGTTTTCATGCCTTTGATACACAAAGGCATTAAAATAAATGTAAGAAATTTGGTATCTATACATATATAGATAATATATAACTAAGATCCAAACGACATTCGGACAAACAACCGATACCCTAAGTCCACAACCAAACGAGGAATAGGAAATAAAGCAAGTTATCAGTCCTAAGCCCTTTCAATCTTATTTATATAGCTATATATGTATAGACATGATTTTAACAATATATAAGTTTAAAAGAGTTTGTTAAAGAGTTTAGCATATAAAAGAGTTTGATAAAATGTTTTGAAGTAGCTTGTTTGATAACACGGTTTGAAGTATAAGAAATCCATTTGTTTGATAGATATTAATCACATGTGATTGATATAATAACTATAATGTTCTACTTGTATTCCCCCCCCCCCCCCCCCTAAAAGCATTTAAAATCATTTAAAAGATAAGTTAGGGGTATGAACTCACCTGCGGTGAGTGATTCGAATGTAAGATTGATATAGGAAGTTGGGTGTCAGGTGAAGTCTCGAGCACAAACGGATCCTATTAAGCATATAATGACACATATATGTATATAATTAGTGTATATACAACTAATCATGCAAGGAAACCACCCTAGGGACTAGTAAACACTTAGATTTAAGTGTTACAATCACATGTGATTGCATTAAGGGGGTTTACGGCCACACAAGGGAGGTCATAGCCAATGAGTTCATGACCAATGAGTGTACAACCGTACACCCATGGAAGAAACATGCAAAAGAGGTAATTAACCCATGGGGAAACTAGTCTGTTTAATGTACAACAAGAGGATGAACAAAGCACTCAATTTTGGAAGGTCTTGAGGTGATTACGGCCATCAAGATCTTATGAAGGGTTCACGGTCGTGAACCCTTGAAGATCTTGAACAAGGCCATGAAATGTTGGTTCTATGGATGAGAAATCAAGGCCTAGTCGTGCAATGAGGAAAACAACAAGTCAAAGGGTGGATTTCTTATGATTTTGGAACCCTTTTTGGGTGTGTACGACCAATGAACCTATGAAGGGTTCACGGTCGTACACCCTTCAAGATCATGAAGGTGACACTGAAACATGAAGAATCAAGTGTTGGATCTAGTGGTCTTTAAAGTATAACAAGTTTAAGGTTGAAATACTTACGTTTTTTGAGCTTTGGAGTGTTCATGTTCGATGATAGTTAAGAGAGAATGAGAGTGTTCACAGCTGGGAAGAGAGAATGAGAGTGGTGTACAGCTGTGAACCCTATGTACAGCCGTACACACCTTGTGAATGGTTTTCCGGACCGAGTCAATTCCTCCGACTTCAAGTAAACACATTCTAACACCCATTCATACATTAAACTAAGATTAGAAACTCTCATACAGACCTTTACTATGGCTAAAAGGTAGCAGAAACAAGTCTCACTTTGGATTGAATTGATTGACTTTACAATGCAGAATTTCGGGTTGTCACACTTTGCATGTGTAACAAAAAGAAAACTAGAAATATGATCAGTGGAAGTATTCATTATTCAACATTCAATTTCTGAATCCTGCTAATGCAAATATATGAATGATCAATTACCTGATTAGCAATTATAGGACTGCAGCCTGCAGGCCAGGAGTGATTTTTTTGTAATTGATTGATCTCCTCCGCTTGAATGATCACTTCTGCCAATCTACATTATGTTTTCGCCCTTTGCGTGTGGACTACGAGTATATGACTAGTCGATGAAAGGAGTTGGTGGACTTTGGACTATCCTTCATTCCATTGCATTTAGGCTCGATTGCCGATTACTGAATATAATATAAAAAGTTGGGCCTCTTAAAAAAATGTGTGATCCGCATATGTCATGCTTGCCCATTCTTATAATCGGGCATGTCATGTCATGTCACCAAAAATGGATGTGTGAATATGTTACATCAACGGGTAATCAGGTTACGGTCAAGTGGACAATATTGTTAAAATAATAATAATAATAATAATAATAATAATAATAAATAAATAAATAAATAAATAAAACTTAAATCTAAATTAAAATAAAAAACAATAGCGTCAAAATCAAATTTTTATAAAAACTCAATGAATATTTTACTATTTACATATAAAATAACAATACTTGCCCAAAATTTATCGGTTTTGTTGATTATTACTCAAGGAAGTTTTTATTTTTGTCCTTTCTTGCACGAAATTGAATTTTTTTTCATGGCATAAAGTCTTGGGTTTTATTTATTAAGTGAAAGATAACATATCACCAACCATCAATATATACATATAACTTTTTGTTTCTTTACTCAAGTGTGCATATGTATGGGTCGTTAATTTGATCAACCACATTCCTACTAACAACTACCAATAAGTTTAATTAGGGTTGACCTTTGTGTATACAGTCAAAATAAAAGGTGTGCATAAATATTTAAATAATTTTATTCCAAACAAGAAAAAAAATACATAATAATAATATCATAATTTTCTAGTTTTTATTCGTGGATATTAATAAAAGGTTAATTGAATATAATGAAGTTTTAAATAATTTTTATAACATAAATGATTCATAATTGTTGAAAAATTAATACATACCATCAAATTAATATTTGAGAAAATAACAAAAATTGTTAGCTTTTTTAATTATTTACCAAATATAACCAACAACTAACCATGTTACCAAATATAATCACACATTTTGCGGGACTACACTGTTAAGTTTTTTGGCACTAACAAGTATCAAGACGTCAACAAAAATGGTCTACCATATCGAAGTCAAAAAAATAAATAAATAAATAAAATAAAAAAAACAACAACAACAATAATTGAGGAATGTCCTCAACTCGGGTAATGACTAAAAACGAAAATATACATATTCATGTAAGTTTTTTCTTCTTTAAATGATGTACATTTGCATATAATAAGTTTATATGGTTTGGATCTAGAATATTTATCTTAGTCCTTATAAGTCTTAATACTAACAAGCACTAAGATTAGTCTTCTTTAACCTTTAATTAATTGCTAAGTTGGAAAAATGGGTTTATGAATTTTCCGAAAATAGGGTTTTCCCGTTTTGAACATAAATTCAAAACCTAATTCATTATGGGAATAAATCATTGGTCATTCATTTGTTTTCTTTTCAACTTCATTTTGGTACATTATATGTCGTGAAAAAGAATTAAGTAAATCAGAAATTAATCTATAAAATGATGTAGTTCCAAGAATTGGATAAAGAGGGTGAATGGGTTTAAGCAATCTTATATAGTTGGGATGAGGAAAAAGAAATCAAACATATAAGTCAAATGGAACCTTATCCTTGTAAGACTAATAGCAAATATGAACCAAAATGGCTTGGATTTGGCGATTTGCTTAACTTGTATGCAAGCCCGCATCCCATGTACACGAATGCTCCACCAATCAACCATAAAAGGTTCAAGGAAAAGGTTCGAGGACATTTTGGTAAATAGTTTTTTTTGTAACTAAAAAGTTACTTACAATTACAAACATACATTGAAATATATCATTAATCTTGTGATTAATGATTGTGTTTAACTATGTTTGTTACAAAATTGAGGTCAACTTTTCCATGGTTACAGGGCCGGGCCAAGACGATTGGAGGTCCGGGGCAAAATAAAAAATGGGATCCTTTCGAAAAATTTATGTATTCGTATATTACACTATTTTATACATACATAACAATACATTTAAATTCGTACACCATAGAATGGGGAAAACTAAAAGTACAATGCTATTAGAAGTACAAAAATACTAAAGTCTCATCCCCTTTGTTTCTTCATTAACTTGTACATAAGTTGTTGACCTCCAACTGAAGTTAATTTATCATCGACACAAAGTTGTTAGGTGAACTGCTTAAATCCAGAATACTTGTTGTTGTTAATAACTTAGAAGTAGTTGAAAAAACTATATAACAACAGAAAATTCTATATATATATATATATATATATATATATATATATATATATATATATATATATATATATATCAAAAACATAGAAATAGAAATAAAAAAAGTACCATTCACAAATCAAAAATAAGAATATTAACATTACAAATCGAAATTAAGCAATAAAGTTTAAGAACTATCTCTAACTAAAAAAATATTAACATTTGATTACGTCTCTAACTTGAACAACCTCATAAAAATTGAATTTCAAAAAAGAATAAGAAATTTCAAGAGCGATAGAACATACATAGATTCACAGTCATATTATCATAAATCAATTTCACCTCTAACAGTCGACAACAAGAAGAGAAACAATAGAGTTTCCCATTTTCTTAAATCGTGAAAAGAAGGAGACACAATCAGTCTCTCAATTCTAAAATAATATTCGATTCACTAATGGTTGTTGTGGACGAATTTAGAAAATCAGAAAAGAATGAAAGAAATCGATTAACTTGAAATCTTGAATAAGAAATAAAAGAATGATCGTTAAATCTTACTTTTGGAGAAAACTTCATTTGGATTTTCCATGATAATGTTTGGATGTTCTATAGAAATCTGACTGTTGAAGAGTTACGATGCCTTGGAATTAGGACGCACGCCAGGTAAGTCTCGTTCTCTCCACACTTCTTCTTTTGGATTAGTTCCTGGATATTGGGGTTGGAAGTAGTCGAATAGACTAAAAAGTAATGGATTGTTAATATATAACCAAAATAACAAGTTAAAAATTAAGGTCCTGTAGCATTTGGGGGCCCGAGGCGGTCGCCCAACTTATCCATGCCCATGGGCCGGCCCTACATGGTTACAGGTTTTGAAAGTATAAATACCAAATGCTACTAAAACCTCTCATCCTCTACTTCTTTCACGTGTTTTACTGCTACATTCAAGGTATAGTTCCGAATTTGCTAGGTTTAGATGGTATAAAAGAATCGCTTTTAGTTGTATCTTGAAAATCAAACATTTGATTTCGTACAAATTAATGTTAAACATAAGTTTCAATAATTTTTTAATTTATTTTTTTACATTATTGTCATAGATTTCATTATAAATAATTGCAATGATATTTCTATCATTTGTCTAATTTGTTAGCCCACCATCCTCACATGTCAACAAGCATAGAGGTAGCATATATTTGCCGAAGATAACGTTGAATAGAGCTGCAACTTTTTCTAACGGTTTATATACTACACACCACACTAGTAGTTTTCACGACACATTGTAAGAAACACACTATTAGCTAGTTTTCACGACACATTGTATTGGTTAAAAAGAATGTAAACTAATATCTTGGTTATGAGGTATATTACTACATTCACCATATTGTAAGTAATTCACTAATACCTTAATAAAAAGGAAAATGATATATTGTGGAACGTTAGGCTTTTCGTCATATATATATATATATATATATATATATATATATATATATATATATATATATATATATATATATATATATATATATATATATATATATATATATATATATATATATATATATGGGAAAAGTGAATATACCCTTAAGGGGTATATAAGCTTAGGTACCCAAACTCACCATACCACGTTGTTTTGTATTATATAATACATTCTAATTGTCTAATGTTCTTATAATATAACTTCTAAATTGATTTATTTCCATAATTTTTATAAATTACACATTTATCTTCATCTTACATAATTTTCATTTTCAACTACAATATATGTAGCCTAATATGTGTTCGACAAAAAGATGTGATATAAGAGAAAGATAATAGTGAATTTCAAAAATCTTGACAGTAAATCAAGTTAGAGGTTCATGTTTAAGAACATTATAATGAATATATCAAACAAAACGATGTATTATGGTGTGTTTGGGTACCTAAGCTTATATACCCTTAAAGGTATATTCACTTTTCCCGTATATATATATATATATATATATATATATATATATATATATATATATATATATATGTATATATATATATGTATGTATATGTATATATATATATATATATATATGTATATATATGTATATATATATATATGTATATGTATATATATATATATATATATATATATGTGTATGTATATATATATATATACATAGGGTCAGGTTCATTTGAGACCACCTATATTTTGTGAGACCGTGAGACGCATTTTTTTATTTTTTTTATTTTTTTTATTTATTTATTTTTTTTGTGAATTCATGTTCCGAAAATAATATTTAAAAAAAGAATTTTTTGATTTTTCCATTTATTTTGCATTTTAAAATTATTTTTAGAATATGTACAGTGTAATATTCTATTTAGAATATTTCACGTATTTTTCAAAAAAAATAGAATTTTATTTATTTATTTTTTATTTTTTTTAGTTAATTCAAGTTCCGAAAATAATATTTAAAAAAAGAATTTTTAGATTTTTACATTTATTTTGCATTTTAAAATTATTTTTTAGAATATGTCAGTGTAATATTCTATTTAGAATATTTCACGTATTTTTTAAAAAAAAAAAAGGAATTTTTTTTTTATTTTTTTTTAATATTTTTTTATATTTTTTTTAGTTAATTTAAGTTCCGAAAATAATATTTAAAAAAAGAATTTTTAGATTTTTCCATTTATTTTGCATTTTAAAATTATTTTTAGATTTGGTCTCACGGTCTCACAAAGTTAGAATGGTCTCAAATGAACTTGAACCTATATACATATACATATATATATATATATATATATATATATATATATATGTATATGTATATATATATATATATATATATACATACATACATACATACATATATATATATATATATATATATATATATATATATACCCTTAAGGTTATATAAGCTTAGGTACCCAAACTCACTATACTACGTCGTTTTATATCATATAATACATTCTAATTGTCCGGTGTTGTTATAATTTAACTTCTAACTTGATTTACTTCCAAGATTTTTATAAATTATATATTTATTTTCTTCTTATATAATTTTCACTTTCAACTACAATATATATAGCCGAGTAGGTGTTCGGCAAAAAGATTTGATGTAAGAGAAAAATAATAGTGAAATTCCAAAAATCTTGAAAGTAAATCAAGTTAGGAGTTGGAGTTTAAGAACGTTATAATAAATATATGAAACAAAACGACATATTTTAGTGTATTTGGGTACCTAAGTTTATATACCCTTAAGGGTATATTCACTTTTCCCTATATATATATATATATATATATATATATATATATATATATATATATATATATATATATATATATATATATATATATATATATAGGGAAAAGTGAATATACCCTTAAGGGTATATAAGCTTAGATACCCAAACTTATTATAATACGTTATTTTGTTTAATATATTCATTATAATGTTCTTAAACTTCAACCCTTAACTTGATTTACTTTCAAAATTTTCGAAATTTCATGTTTATCTTCCTCTTACATCACATCTTTTTGTTGAACACCTAGTAGGCTATATATATTATAGTTGAAAATGAAAATTATGTAAGAGGAATATAAATGTGAAATTGATAAAAATCTTGGAAGTAAATCAAGTTAGAAATTTAATTATAAGAACATTGGACAATTACAATGTATATATATATGATACAAAACGATATAGTATAGTGAGTTTGGGTACCTAAGCTTATATACCTTTAAAGGTATATTCACTTTTCCCATATATATATATATATATATATATATATATATATATATATATATATATATATATATATATATATATATATATCAAATAAGAAGAAATTTTTTGGTAGGAAGGTAAGAAGTGTTTTTTTTTTACAAATTTTTTTCGCAAACAAACAAAATGAATCATTAGATGATTCATTTGTAAGATAATTCACAAGAAAAAATTCTCAAAAAAAATATGTAGATGATTCATTTATACAATGATTTTATTGTTATTCACTAAAATTATCTTAAAAATGAATTTTTTCTTAATTTACTTAAAATGAATCATAAAGATGTTTTTTTTGCGAATTTTTTCTTGTGAATCATCTTACAAATACATCATCTAGTGATTCATTTATTTTGTTCGTCAAAAAAATATGTAGAAAAAAAACTTCTTACTTTCCTACCAAAATTTTTTTTTTACCGGATCTATATATATATATATATATATATATATATATATATATATATTCTAAAAAAATGTAAGATATAATTTATTTTTTCTTCTAGAATCAATGTAAGCTAACCGTTTGATTGATTATACGGATATATCACTACGTTCGCCAACATTCTTTATAATCTATGTTAGCTTAAAACATGAAAATGTACATATCGCAAAAAGTGGCATATCTTTACAAATTATGGTTTCCTTGATACATAATACTTTGTAAAGAATAATATAAACCATTTTAAGCTATATCATATATAACTTTAGAAGACTTTTTTGTTGATGTGTCACAAGAATAATGTGTATGCCATGTGGAATGCCTTATTGAGCTTTGTTTTCGAATGTTCGTCGTTGGAAAGCCTTCGTTTTCCAGTGTGGCATTCAATTGGGTTACTCTTCGTTGGTTGCGGTTACAGTTTAGCTACAATAAGACATTTTGATCTTCTGATTGGCGATTGTGGTTGTATGATTGTTATCCAATTGATTGTGCGCCCTATCTGTATTCTAACCAGTTGAGTTACACCTTATTAATTTTGTATATATGTAACTTTGTTTATGGTGTCTTAATAAATTATATACAGGGCCGGTTTAGAGGAGTCAAATGCTCAGGACGAGCCGGAAAAAGGTCCTTAGGCCTTAACGTGTAACGAATTAAATTACAAAAATATTTTTTTAAACAACGATAAACTTTATAGCAATAAATATAGTAAAATCCTAATATTTTAGTGAGTAATTACATATCATAACAGCTAACCGACAATCCGTGCAGCTCTCCTAGCATCCTTGTTAACAAATATTCGTATATATTTTACAATTGTTCATGACGATCGTCATTCTCTACTTGTATTTTTAAAAAGTCTATAAATACATAAGTATGCAATTTACTTATAGCTATATAAATTATTTATATATGATATAACTGTAATATATATATATATATATATATATATATATATATATATATATATATATATATATATATATATATATATATATATATATATATATATATATATATATATCATCAAAAGTAATTATATACAAAAATAAAATCAGGAAAGAGAAGTTCTAACTAAGTTTTTATTTATTTTTATTTTTTTTTAAACACAAGAGACAATATAAACTTGACATACATCATCTTAAAAGTTTGTGAAGGACACATAAATGTCACGGTGCAATAACTTTTCTAGATTTTAGTTTCTAGGTCTAAACTTCGACTTTTGATATGGAGTACCCGTTAAATTGCTTCCATATCATGAGCAAAAGAAATTTAACAAATCTCAAAGGAGAAAGAATTTTACCTACAAAATAATTTAAATGTAGTAGAAGCAACGAAGGTTACAATAGCGTCGGCCACTGTCAGTCTTCAGTCCGATCGAGAGACGACATGTATGCTACGTGATCGAAGATAAAGAGGTAGGAGACAACCAGAACAGAAGTCCATATTTTTACACCAAGAACGGTTCAAAACAGATTGCAATAGCCGGAGATGGAGACTGCTAGAACTGTGAGTTAGCAGCCGACACTAGTTAAAAACTGGAAGACGAAGGGTTTGGAGACATCCACAAAAATCTTAAACCTTTTTAGGGTTTTAGTTTTTCATTTCACTAAGTTTCTATGATTAGTACGAATTTGAAAGATTGTTTGTTGTTATATTTTTGAAAAATATTTTGTTTATCTAACTCCTAAGTTTTAGCACTTAATTTTTTTTGTAAGTGGTAAAAGTTAAGAAAATTTTATGATTGACATATATAAAACAAATCAGAGTTTTTTTTTTTTTTTTTTTTTTTTTTTTTTTTTTTTTTTTTTTTTTTTTTAAATCTTTTGTGTTATTATGTTCATTAAAGGGTGTTCTGAACATAGTATTTAATAATAATATTATTAATAATTAGGGCTGTAAATGAACCAAACGAACACGAACAAGGTCATGTTCATGTTCGTTTGTTTAAGTTAGCCGAACAACAAACGAACACGAACGGATAAACGAACGAAATTTTCTTGTTCATGTTCGTTCGTTTACCAAATTACTTTGTTCATGTTCGTTCATTTATTTTCATGAACATGCTAAATGAACATAAACGAACAAAGATAAAAAAAAAAAAACACAATTGAACATATATGAACATAAACGAACATATAATATAACAATATAATAAAAAAAATTGAATATAGATGAATATAAATAAACTTAAACGAACGTAAATAAACATCATAAACGAACGTTTACGAACATAAATGAACGAACGAGACAATTGTTCATATTCGTTCATTTAACTAAACGAACGATAATTTTTGTTAATGTTCGTTCATTTATTAAATAAACGAACTTCCCGCCGAACAGTTCACGAACGGTTCGCCGAAAGTTCAGTTCGTTTACAACCCTAATAATAATAAATGAGCCCCTTAAAAATGGGCCTTGTGCTAATGCCTTTTTTGTCTTTGCTCTAAAGTGGGCCTGATGATACATGTGGTCTATTAATTGTAGATATCCCTCTTGGAGACATGGGTTCACCTAGGGGTGAGAACCAAAACCGGTTATCTGCATTTGAAACTGAAACCATCTAAAAACCGCCGGTTTCAAAACCAGAACCGCATAAGTGGTTGTGGAACTGGTTCCCGTTCTGGTTTTCATATTTATGGAACCGTTACCTGCTGGATACCCGTTAGAACCGTCTTGATATATGCATTTTTATATATGACTTCCGATACTATTTTGTTTTAATTAAAACTATGCACTTTAGATAATCGTATATTTTCAATATAACTATTTTCCTACTTTAATTATCGGTCACATTGACTTTCGTCGTTTCCTCCATTTACATCTTTAATAAAATCACTTTTCTATTTTACTTATTTTAAATTTGTCGTTATAACATAGAGTGTGGTTGGTCAAAGTAGTTGTTAGCTGGAAGCGGATAGCGGGTAGCATGTAGCGGGAAACTATAGCTTTTATTTGTTATATAAGTGTATGACAAAAGTAGCTGAAAACTTTTGAAATATATAAAATTACATAAAAGAACAATTGATTAAAAATAAATAAATATATAAATATATTTTTAAAAATACTTATGGAAATTGATTTCAAAAACTCAGTAGCATTTTGTTAAACGCTACTTGAAGTAGCTTTTAAATTTAGAGCGCTTTTTTTAAGCTAAAAGTTAAACGTTCGTACTACTAAACAAATTTTTTTTGTTTAAACTAAAGCGTCTTGTCAAAAGCTAAAAGCTAGAAACTCCAAAACGCTTTCAAAAGCTCTGTGCCAAACACGCCCATAATCGTTAGTCGATTCCACAATAATAGACAATTTGACATGAGTATTTTTAGTCCTCGTAATTCAAGTATATCAACAATGTTGGATATCATAATGAGAAAAAAATACATATAAATATGAGTCATCTAATTTTTGAATGATTAGCAACTAAGTTTTAGTCATTTAAGACACTCAATTTTGTCATTTGTAATAAATAAATTTATATGTCGTATTTAAAATTTTAAAAATAAATAAATAAATAAAATAAAATAAAAAAACATAACCAGGTTACCCGACATCGGAACCGGAACCGCCGGTTCCGGTACCGGTTTCAAAAGTTTAAGAACTGCTTAGACCAGTTCCGGTTCCTGTTCCAACTTTAAAAGAACCGTTGGTTCCAATTCCAATCAAATTAGGCGGATACCCGCTTATGCTCACACCTAGGTTCACCATATCATTTGATTAGTTAGGTAAAACTAATGCAGACAACTAAAAGTTCAAGGGATGTGTTGTTCATTCACAGAAGCAAGATATATACATAAAGCTTTTTGAATTGAATAGCCTTGATATGTGTTTAATGGATGAGGAGGTAGTAACATGTCATCTCTAAGTTTTATCGTTTTTGTTTGTATTGATTTAGTATTTTTATCCTTTGTTAATATGATAATATTAGGGAAAAGATATTTTTACTACTGTCAAAACGAGTGTAATTATGAAGTTTGATGAATTGTTGAAGGAAAGCAATGTGTATGCAATTTCAAATTTCTTTGTTGGTGATAAACTTGTTATTTGAAATATGGTAAGCCACAAATTTAAAATATTTTTTCATAAAAACACATCCATGAACGCCATAGCAACTGGCTTCCTACGTACTTTGAGTTTCTTTTGTTTTTCGAAGTTTGCAGATATCATTTTCAATAATGTTGGGGAGTGTGCAATTGAGAAGTAGTCATTGTTATCGAGAACACACATCCTCTTTTCGTTTTGTGTTCTATTCCTTGATTTCTAATATGCATGGTGTATAGTTTTGTAGTTTGTAGATATCACTGGTGTTGTAAGAGGGTATACTGATTTGATGTTCACTATAGAGGATGGTTAATCTACTAATCGTTTGAATTATAGGATTTGAGGTAATACACAATTAGATAAACTATTATATGTACTTTTTTAGGATATATTATTAGATACCAACTAATGTTAATGGTTGTTTGTTGTCCACACTTTAACGTATTCATTGCACTCTATGCGTTGAACATCCAAATGAACTTTCATATGTGATTGGTAAATTCGCTTATTGTTAACATGCAGTGACGATCATCAAGCATGGTAGAGTTTGACAATTGCAAGTGTTATATCAATATACTTTATATAATATTTAAGATAACGGGTAAAACTGTAACAACCCGTTATTTCAGGTCAATGTAATGTCTAAAAATCAAGTCTTGTAATTTCTTTGTGAAGTAATAAGAATATCATCGAAAATTAAATGTTCAAAAAGCTCTGTTTGAGTACACTATGTGGTAAATATCGTGATAAGGTTTCCAAAAATATAAAGAACACTAAAATCCGAGTTATAACGAAGGAGTTATGACCAATCAAAGATTCGTAACACTACCGGTAAAGCGTTGCTAAACATAAAATGAAAAATTTCAATTAAATGCTTTTTAGCCTTAGGTATCTAAATGAAAGCCGTAGATATCATTAAAACGCGAACATACATAAAAAGAACGCCTAAATCTGACTTCGTATGAGGAAGTTATGAATTTTCGAAGTTTCTGACCTAACAGTAGACAACTAAAAACTCGAAATAAAGATCGAGTGGTCTTTATCCGACACAACCTAAACGAAAGTTAAAGACCCCAACAATAGGAGTACAACAGTAAAAAGTCTGACGAAAATAGACAAAAGATGAAGGAGTTATGGGATTTAAACGGACTTTTCTAGGCTCGGCCTATTAAAAGTAATATAATAAAAATAAAGTCAAATTTAGCCGACGGCGTCTAAACGAGAGTTGTGGAGCCTTTTCACACCTACACGTGCATATAAAGAACGTTGAAATCGAAGCTCGTACGCAAAAGTTACGGATTTTACAAGTTCGGGACACAAAACCCGAGGCTAACTCAGCCTCACGACGTGAAGGAACCATTCTCACGACGTGAGCTAGTGATTGATGGGTTCCAGAGTGTCAGATACCTTATAATGGTCTTTAATACATTTCGTGGGGAGAATACAAGTAAACACCCGGTTAATCCTGAGTTAAACGTGAAAACTCTTATTATACCTTGCATGCATTAGATTTATACAAAATGCTTAGTATCCAGAGTAGCCATCTTTGTTAAACCATTTTATGCACTCAAAGAACTTATGATTTTATGTTTTGTCAAACATTGTGAAAGAGGATAAACATTGCATACAAAACTGTTACTTTAAATACAGACTTAGTTAAGAATCCGTGAGACGATTACATCTTCAATGCTACCTTTTTGTTAAAAGGTACTACTTAAAGTCATGTCTATTATAACCAGAGTCTCCCATTGGGAGAGCATGTCAAATGCGTATAGATCTATACGGGAAGTCATGATCCTGCGCCCTGACTGTTAGCTACAGTCCTTTGGGTGACAGTTTGTCATAATGTTTCGACGCCTGAAGACCGTCACCACAGACATATTATGTTTAGTATGGTTATAAAACTGACCGGATAGACAATTATTATGGTAGTCTGATTTTATGAAGGAGTAGTTATTAAAACTATTCTTCATCTAACGAGTGCGATCTTCTTATAGCTTTACTATATGAAACTATGCCTCAACCTTTAAGCATGTCAGTTGCTTGCGATTTTCGGTCTCGGACATTAGAGACCGCCTGTTACTTTAGAAAAATAAGGGATTTTCCTGTATCCAAAACAATCAACTAATAGGAAAATAAGGGATTTTCCTGGAGCAACAATTTACAATTCACAACACGAACATTCATACGTATTTCATACTTTTATAAGAAAATAAGAGATTTTCTTGGAAAACGCATGAACTTTGGAATGGCATACATTTTTCTCAAAACCACTTATGAACTCACCAACTTAATTGTTGACACTTTTTCTTTGAAATAACTTGTATTCTCAGGGAACCACTAAGCAGGTTTGGAAACCAACTTTTTGGGGATTAACGCTCTGACGTTAATTACTTCTTTTGAAAGATGTTTATGTATTTATCTTTTGAACATGTAACAAATACAATTATGTAAACATTTTGAAACCTTTATATGTATGGTGGTGTGTACTTTCCTTACTATGAACTGTTATGATACAGAATATGACGTCCTCCGCCCCCGAACGTTTCCGCCGTTCTGGTTTGGGGGTGTGACACATTGGTATAAGAGCATAGTTTATGGTAAATTAAGTATATCAAAACCATTTTTGGTATACAACTATAAACACAAGTGGGCAAAAACACGCTGAGTAAGAGTCATACTTTTAAAATTAAATTTATTTAATTTTTGTAAAGTAGGCATGCATTCATTTCATATTAATAACAGTGTCATAAATAGATCAATATAGAAGTATTATAAATAAATTGTGTAGTGCAGGTGTGCCTTGGGACATGTAATCGGAACTGGGATGAATATAGTCGGATCAACTATATTTGCCCGAGAGCCGACTAACGTATGCCAAGGAGTGTCTGCAGTGGACAACAAATTTAAAACTTACCAAGAGCATATCATGAAGAATACTATGGGAGTATTTGGGTACCTTCAACCGTCAAACGTAAGGGTAAATTTTACGTACTTTAGCTTATAGTCAATTCTTAACCCTATTCTCGTATAGACTCAATGGCTGGATTCCATCACCCCGGTGACCCCTACAACCCCAACCAAGGTAATGGGGGATGGATTGAAGATGAACCCGAGGAAGAACCCATGGAAGACGATGAGGAGGAAAGTTCAGATAGCTCAGCCTCAGAGCCTAAGATAATCAATCCGCCATCCGTCCGACCTCCATTCAGGATGAGATTTCAAGGACCAACTCCCGTCTAGGGAAGCCACATCCACCATTGGAGCCAGCAACAAGGACTGCGTCCTCCTTACGATATGTGTCGGGACTTCTACAATATTAGCGTAGGAAATTTAGCTGATTGAGCACTCCCAGTTGTGGTAGGCAAACTTGCCAACCAGGCTTATCAATCCGGAGTCCAAGCAAACCTGATTTGCAAGGTTGACATAAGGATGGAAGAAAACACAGCTGATATCCGTCACCTAGACATGCTACAAGAGAATGCTCAACTGCACACCAACTCCCTCCAGGAGCAAATAACTACAGCTCTCTCTGAAATGAGGGATTTGAGGGAGCAACAAGCTGCCTTTGACAGGCGTCTCATGGGAGCCAAGCACTCGGATGCGGAGTCAAGCTCCAAGCGTAATGTAACATCCGAAAAATACAACCAATTTAAAATTTTCAAAACAACCTGATTTTTATTAAAATGTTTACAAAAAGGTTTTCAATACAAGTCATTAGAGTATTCCCAGAATCACATTGCTACAAAATCATGAGGAGCGGTACGATCGCGCCTTCGCCTTGCCACAGTCTCCTGAAGAACCTGAAAAACATTAGACCACAACTGTAAGCCCGAAAGCTTAGTGAGATACCCCCAAAATACCAACCACGTAGACGCCCTTCCAGGCTGCGACCTTCCGGTCCAAAACGTATAAAACATACATAACATAACGGAACATAGAACAACCATGCATATCGGGTCTACTGTGTGACTTGTCCGCCGTATTGGGCCTTCAGTCCACCGGATCCATCCTCCGAGTCTAGTCATGTCCTTCGAGTCTACAGTGTGGTTGGTCCGCCCGCACTGGGCCTTCAACTCACCTGGTCCACTCTCTGAGTCTACAGCATGACTGGTCCGCTCGCATCGGGCCTTCAGTCGGCCTGGTCCACTCTCCGAGCCTCGGCACGTCTGGTCCGCCCGCGTGGGGCCTACAGCATATCCGGACCGCTTGCTGGGCCTTCGGAACAACCGGTCCGCCCTGAGTATCTTGGCCTACAGCACAAAGCAGGACCGCCTCAACCCATCTCCAGTCCAAACAACCATGTACACATAAACATATAATCATATAACAGTTAACATTCAAACAAGCCGATCTAGCAGATCACATAGCATAACATACTCTAAGCAGGATACCGACCTAACAGGTCATTAGCATAGCATCTCCCTATCTCTCAGGATACCGATCTTAATCAGGTCTCTAACATATACCGTCCTAACTCTCAGGATGCAAGCATATCACAACAACAAAATAATAACAACTACCCGGATCTCAATCCGATAAGGGCCGGCCTTGGTGCCTTAGACCGTGTTGATATAGTGAGGATAACTCACCTCGAAACTGTCGGCTGAAAAGATAAGATCCCGCTGTTCCGAACTCTGACACGAACTCCTCCACTGAACATCAAAACATACAACTCAATAAATACCCTTAATTACCAAAATACCCCTGGAAGACAACTGGTCAACCATGGACAAGTCAAAGTCAACCCCTGACTGACCCTACTCGCCGAGTCAACCCGATGACTCGCCGAGTCCATATGCTCAGATCTTCCTTCAAGCAGCGACCCAACTCGCCGAGTCACCCCAAGACTCGTCGAGTCCAACAACTCTGAGTCCACTCGCACCCAACTCACCGAGTCATCCCTTGACTCACCGATTCATCGACTCAACCAGAAATATTGGGACTTCCTCAACAAGACTCGCCGAGTCCAAGGCCATCTTCAACCTACTCGCCGAGTTGTTCTTCCAACTCGTCGAGTCCCAGGGCATCTTCAAGCAACTCGTCGAGTCCACCCATGTGACTCGTCGAGTACCACCGTTCTGAATCCATATAGAAGCATCTCAGGCCATGCAATTAATCCAAAACATAGATCCAACCTCCTACAATCCATCCATCACGTAAAGTGGCAAACTTTACGTGAATCTAACGAGATCTAAGCCATATTCACCTTAAAACCAAGGTTTGGGACATGGTGGCTTCACTAAGCACTCAAACACAGGAACTTTAATGCACTCTAGGCCTTCAATATTCCAGATCTGAGGTAGCAACCTCAGATCTATCCTCCAAACTCCAAAACATTCCAAGACATACTCCCCACAAACCCCAAAATGATGAAACTAGGAATGCACAGCCTAAGGACGAAGATATTACCTCCAAAAGATGCCTCAATAGCAGCCAAACTCGAATCCAAGCAAAGCCCTTTGATCCAAGCCACTTCTCCTTCAAGATCTCTTCAAACAACACCTCTCCAAGCTCTAATTTGCTCCACAAATGATCTCTCCACGAATTTAGGGTTTCTGGAACTCAAGGGGGGAATAAGGGAGGCTGTGGAGGGGTATAATGCTCTTTATATAGGGCTCAACCCCGGAAATTAGGGTTTTCTCCATACAACACCTACTCGCCGAGTCCATCCTTGGGACTCGTCGAGTAGGCCACTAGACACGCGACCATGACCGCGACCTGACTCGTCGAGTATATCCATGGACTCGCCGAGTCATCCTCTAAAACTTACACTTTTAGCCCTTCAACTCTACTCTTGCGATTCCGGGATGTTACACGTAATCCGTGCAGCAAGTAGAGCTCGCCTAACTCCCAAATTTTGATATAGAATAGGACCATCGGCTAAAAGTCTTACTTTCTTTAACTTTTGGTAATCAGAGACATTTAGAAAGGTTAAAATTTTCTAACTTTGGATGTAACGCAACCATATGTTTAATATATATAGGGCATACCTCTTTCGTGTGTTAATTTTGTGCATTTCATTCGAGTTCATGAGTTTATTTATTGTTATTCAAACTCCATTTGTGAATCAAACTCAAAGTCCTATGTTGGTCAAACCAAATTCTTGAATATTAAAGATAGTTAGACTATCCCCATTGGGGGGTTTTGAAGGAGTGCTCACATCACATCACAAAATAAAAAAAAATGAAAATTAAATTACTTTTGGCGAACTAGGCCACCACCACAACCCAACTCACACTTAGCTCACACTTGCTCACCCCATTTCTTTTCTTTTTTTTCTTTTATATGTTATACTCTTTTTTTTTTTATTGATTTATAATTTATACGTTAAATATTATCTCAAAAGAATTAGCAAAAAATATTAAATTTCATAAAAAAAAAAAGTTCTCTTTAAATAGAGTATAATATCGATATAATTTCTATTTAATATTAGTTTTTTTATTTATAATAAATAGTTGGTTTGGGTTAGGTTGCTAATGGGGTAAAAAATTGGTTGAATTGGGTTGCATAGGTGGAAGGAAGAAAAATTATTTTTTTAATAGAAATTTTGGGTTGAGTTGGTTTGTTGATGGGGATAGTCTTAACTCATTATCATTCAACTCTCAACCACCAAAACTTATAATCTTTTATTTTTATTTCTTGGCAGCGCGATGCCTCCTCGTCCAAACCTAAGACCCAGACAAGGCACAAAATTTTGTTGTGATTTTACAAACTCAATCAAAATCACACTTTCCATGATTAGATTTCTAATCATCACATGTCTAACATCAATATGCCTTGGTTTACCATTATAAACTTGACTATTGGCTTTACTCATAGTAGAAACACTATCACAACGAATAGATAATGGTGAAATCGGTTTCCTCAATGGAATCTCATAAATCAAATTCTTTAACCATTCTGCTTCCTTACTTGCAGCAGCCAAAGCAATAAACTCATATTCCATTGTTGAACTAGTTATGCAAGATTGCTTCTTAGATGCCCATGAGATAGCACCTCCACCAAGCAAAAATACCCAACCAGTTGTAGAAGAATGATCTTCTGTATTTGATATCCAAATCACATCAGAATATCCTTCTAATACCGAAGGAAATCATGAATAACACAAACAATAATCCTTGGTTCCTTTCAAATATTTAAAAACACGATGAACCGCTTGCCAATGTTGAGTACTAAGATTATGAGTAAATCTACTCAATCTTCCCACTGCGAAAGTTATATCAGGATGAGTGCTAGTCATAGCATACATCAAAGAACCAATAGTTTGTGAGTACTCCAGTTGAGAAATTGATCTACCTCTATTAGGCATCAACTTCATGCTCGAATCCATAGGGGTGCTAACAGGTGTACAATCACTGTAATTGAACCGTTTGAGAATTTTCTCAATGTAATGTGACTATGTAATAGCAAGTCCCTTGTTCATCCGTTTAAGCCTTATTCGAAGGATTACATCCGCCTCCCCCATATCCTTTATAGAAAACTTTGAAGATAATAAATTCATTATTGCATTAACTTGATTTTGATCAGTGCCAAAAATCAACATATCATCTACATACAAGCAAATTATTACACCGGATCCAGATGAATCAAAACGGCTGTAAACACATTTGTCAGATTGGTTTAAAGAAATACCATTAGACAAAATAACTTCATCAAACTTGAAATGCCATTGTTTTGGAGCTTGTTTAAGTCCATACAATGATTTTACAAGTCTACACACTTTTTGCTCATTTTCAGGCAAAACAAAACCTTCTGGTTGTTTCATATAAACTTCCTCATCAAGATCACCATTCAAAAAGGCTGTTTTAACATCCATTTTACGTATCACTAGATTGTGAATAGTTTCCAAAGCAAGCAACAATCTAATAGTAGAAATCCATGCTACCGATGCATACGTATCAAAAGAATCGATACCAGCTATTTGTCTAAAACCTTGTATGACCAGACGAGCCTTGAATTTATCAATGGTTCCATCTACCTTCATTTTCATATTGAAAATTGTGACAACCCAAAATTTCCATTCTATACAAACCATATCAAGTCAGTAGAAGATTAGAATAGTTACAGTGAATTTCCAAACTTTTGGGTATAAGTTTGACAGTTTTTGAGGATTTACACTTAAGGAGATATCAGGAGAGTGGATGCACTAGGGTTTTGTGCAACTCCGTTATTCCAAAGCTCGTTGATATTAGAATTCAATGTCTGAATAAAAATATTTTCTACCAAAAAATCCCAGGACTATATATAGGATTCTGAACCATATTTGTTCATTAGTTACATTTCCAACTTGAGAAAAGCCATTTTCTCTCTCACGGATCTTCGGGTTTTCATCCCAAATCGTGAGTACCTCTATCTAGTTGTATTATATAGCTTAGATTATGTTTAATAACATCAAAATCATATCAAAACAGCAAGATTCGAGAGTTTACCGCCCAAGAACACCTTGGCGAGTAAACTCTTTTATAAGGTCCAAAGTGTGCCCAATGTCCCTCCAAGCCTTGGAACTCAACCTAGGAGCTACCATGACATGTTTAGACCACAAAATAATTAAGAAACAAAGGCTAGAAGTGAGTTCACGGCCAAGGATGTTCTTGGGCCGTGAACTCCATTTTTAGGTGCCCAAACACCCTAAAAGCCTTCCTTAAGCCAAGAGAGTAGTTTAGACATGTACCCTAATGAGTTTAGGACTAGCAAACACCCTTAGAACACCAAGAGTAAGGTGTTCATGGCCCAAGAAGTTCCAAGGCCGTGAACTCCAAACAGTAGTGCCAAATGGTGCTATAAACTCTTCTAAAGCCTTGTACAATAGCCTAGTTTAGTTCCTAGTTAAATTAGGGACTTGAAAACACCACAAACACCCTTCCAAGCGAGATTATGGTCGTAATCTCCATGGGATTTGGTCACAGGGCCGTGAACTCCTAAAAGGAGTTATATAATGCCCTAAACTCTTCCATAGACCAAGCCATTGAGTAGAAATGCTTCTTAGGGCCTTACAGAGCATCAAACATCAAATGGTAACATAAGTATGAGCTTACGGCCGTAAACTCATGAGTTTATGACCGTAAACTCATTTAGTAGGATCATTAGGGCTGTGTACCTCATGGTGGAGTTTTCCTTGAGCCCTACACATAATAGCTTCCCCTACAAACACTTAGATGCAATCCTAGAGGCTAATAACACTTGATAAAGGTGTTTAGCATGTCCTAGGGTATCTTGACCTGTTTATTAGTTGTTTATAGACTAATTTGTTACATATATGTGATAATATATGTTAACTAGGATCATAGAGTATGTTCAAGACTTCGCTTGACACCTAGCAGTCCTACCTCTTCGGTTCATCTGTATCACCCACAATAGGTGAGTTCATACCCCTTAATCAATGTTTTAAATGTTTTTAAATGTTTTATGGGGGGATACAAGTAAAATCATGCTAGTTATTATATCAATCACATGTGATTAATAAGAAACATTTAAATGATTTGCTACTCATTAACCGTTTTACTAAACAGTTTTCTTCACATGATTTTCATAAACGTTTTATATGTTTAAAACTCCTTATTAAACTAATCATTATACACTGTATGTTTTTTTTTCAAACTCATTTATAATTGTGTTTCAAAAAAATGTTTCTTTATACTTAAATTGTTTTACCAAACACATACTTTCAACCCGTTTTATGAATTGACATCAAGTCGATCTTTTTTTAGATAGAAATCATGTTCAAAAGGTTTTACAAAAATTATTTTATGCTTTTATATTGTAAATTGCATGCCTATATATGTATAGTTATATAAGAAATGTTGAAAGGACTTAAGAAGGCTATCCACCCTATTTCCTTTTCGTGCTTGAGATGTGATCTAGTGGGATATCGGGTACCCGTCCGAAGGTCGTTTAAATATTAGTTATATATCATGTGTACATATATAGTCATATAGGTTCTTCCAGTTCATTCAATACCCTTGGGTAGCAAGGGTATACATCCATGTTCATACGTACCAGTTACATTACTAGTAAGCTACCATATGGGTAGTTTAGGAAGATATTAGAACCATTACTAGAACGCGATATCATACAATGAGTCAGTTCATTCATGAGTCAATACTTGCTAGATAGAGAGAACATGCATTACAGCTAGTACACACAGTACATTATTATAAATGCTAGATAGAGAAGGAACACACATTACAGCTAGTACACGCAGAACATTACAGTACATGACTATACAATTACATGAGTACGTCTACATGATTACATTTACATGAGTATGTTTACATGATTACATTTACACGAGTACATTTACATAGATACGTTTACATATAGACCCTGTTATAAGCATGCCTATATATGTATAGTTATATAAGAAATGTTTAAAGGACTTAGGAAGGCTATTCACCCTATTTCCTTTTCGCGCTTGAGATGTGGTCTGGTGGGATATCAGGTATCCCTCCGAAGGTCGTTTAAACATTAGTTATATATCATGTGTACATATATGGACATAATAGTTCCTTTCAGTCAATTCAGTACCTTTGGGTAGCAAAGGCATACATTCATACACTTTTACATGATTACGTTTACATGATTACGTTTACATGAGTACGTATACATAGATACGTTTACATGAGTGCGCTTACATATACGATAGTAGGACAGACATTACTAGGTGCTATAGCATGGAACGAGTTCAGGATCTAACTATACCAATGAATTGCAACGGATTGTGATAGTTATATTGGGTATACAGGATCATAGTAATGTGGATGTTAACGGCGTGCAAATATGCAGGAGTCGTGTAAAGGTCCCAAAATCCCTTTGACAGGGGAGCGTCTAGCCTGGGATCTAGCCATCACATTATGCCTTATCCCTCAAATAAGGTAATATGACTACAGAATTAGTCACTTATTACAAATACTACAGTACTTATAAGAATTACCCTAGACTTAAGGTAATTAGTACGGTTGTAGTTCGACACTACACCATAGTACTATTTCATATTCCCATTACATTCACTTCGTGAACATTCATACGATGCACGGTAATGTAGAAACTATATTTTTGGTTAATGATAGTCAAATTTGGGAAAATACACACTCTTACAAGAGACACACACACAGACACTAGATGCCTTGGTAGAAGGATACGATTAGTAGGAAACATAGGGCTTCCTAGGATCATTCAAAACATTTTCATACTTACAGTTCATATACATTTTCAATACTTACAATTCATATACATACAAATACTTACATACAAATTAAGACACTAAAATACTTATGATCTCACTAGCTTTAAAGTTGGTACTCTCTTTCAAAATAACTTGTATCCTCAGGTCAACCATAGACAGGTACCGATGCAAGGTTCAGAGAAGATGGTGCTCGTTCAAGACTCATCTTTCTTTTTGATTTATACTTTAGTGTCTATTATAATTTGACAGAACACACTTATATTAAAATTATATTATTAATGCAATGGATGATGTTGTTGCTTGTTTACTACTTTTCATTGTTGTGATATTGTACATGACATCCTCCGCCCGATAACGTTTCCGCCGTTCATGGTTTTGGGGTGTGACAAAAATCCATTTACATCCTAAAGGTTTAGAGCCAGGAGGTAAATCAGATAACACCTAAACATTATTCTCCATAATGGATGACATTTCTTCATCAACCACTTCTTTCCAAAACGCAACATCTCGAGACTCCATAGCTTCCTTAAAAGTCTTTGGATCAGTCTTAAGATGAGAGGAATATGAATATTGTTTCTTTACTTTATCCCACGAACCTTCAACTAAAAATAGTTATAATTCATCGCCAAAATTTTTCGCGACTTGACCTCGTTTGCTTTTATGAAGTTGTTGTGTTTTTGGAATTGAAACAACTTCCTTACCATTTGATTTAGGCACCTCACTTGAGCTTGGAATCAGATCTTTTGGTCTTTGAATTGAAGAATACCGCAGCTCATCAAAGATCGCATCCCGCGAATCTATAATGGTATGAATGGAATATCCCTCATTAGGTTCTATAACATAAAACCTATAAGCTTTGGAATGTTCTGCATATCCAATAAATATGCAGTCAATTCCTCTTTCACCTAAATTTTTCTTTTTAGGTTCGGGTAATTTCACAACTGCTCGACATCCCCAAATCCGAAAATAATTCAAATTTGGTGTTTTCTTGTGCCAAAGTTCATAAGGAGTAACTTTATTCCGTTTATTATGAACCCGGTTTAGCACATAATTGGCTGTGAGCGTAGCTTCACCCGAAAATCCTTCACTTAAACCCGAAAAAGAAAGCATCGGATTTACCATTTCTTTTAAAACTCGATTTTTCCGTTCAACAACACCATTTGCTGTGGATTGTAAGGAGTTGTGGTTTCATGAATAATTCCAACCGATTGAAAGTATTCATAATCCATGTAATCTCCTCCCCTATCTATCCGAAGACATTTTATAGAAATACCCAACTGTAATTCGACTTCGGTTTTATATACTTTAAACTTTTCCAAAGCTTCATTTTTGGAATGTAACAAGTATACATAACAAAACCGACTTGAATCATAAATAAAGGTAACAATGTACTCTTTATTTCCCAAGGAAGGTGTAGCATGGAAATCACATAGATCATTATGAATCAATTCCAACAATTTTGATTTTCTATTAACATTTTGAAATGGTTGTTTTGTGATTTTAGTTAACATACAAGTTTTGCATTTTTCAGAATTAATGTCAAAAGCTGGACTCAATCCGGATTTTGACATTTCAATCATTCTTTTAATATGAACATGTCCTAATCTATTATGCCATAACATAGAATTATCAAGATTAGATGCAGAAGTCATACAAGTAGATTTGACACGTGATGCAAAACAACTTATAACATTTAACTTAAAAACACGATCACAATAATAACCAAATCCCACAAATATTCCACATTTAGACAACACATACTTGTTCGACTCAATCACTTGTTTATAACCCATACAATTCAACAAACCATTAGACACAAGATTCTTTCGAACCTTTGGAACATAAAATACATCAAACAAATTATTTTTTTTTCCAGAAGTAAACGTAATACTAACAACACCAGATCCTAAAATTGCCTTTGATCCTTCATCCGCCATGTGTAAGACATAACCTTTATTTACTATGTTCAACTTCCTGAACCACCGTTCATTATTACATACGTGATGTGTAGAACAGGTATCAAGCCACCATGAATCTGTATCAACCCCCTGTACAAAAGAAACTTCTGGAGTTAGTAGCATAACATTGAATACTGAACTTACAAGATCAATAGAAATTTGACCGTTGTTTTGCAGATTGATCATGAGATCTACTGCCACCACCAGCACCATCTTTTCCACTACCACTTGCACCTTTATTTCCATGTTTCACTCGACAGTCACATTTCAGATGGCATCTCCAACACACAAGTTCCTTGGAATCCTTGGAATCCTTGTATTTTTTGTTGGACTTCTTGTTGTGACCCTCATATTTACGTTTTTTACCCTTACCCTTGTGATTAGAATTGTCTTCTTTATCACATTCAGCCATATGAACTTGGGGCTGTCCAAAATCAGATTTGCCCTTTCCAGTTCCTTTGTCATTCTCTTGATCACGAAGTCCTTCTTCGATTTTCAAATGACTCTCAAGTTGAATCAAACTTATTTCTTCCTTTCTATGTTTCAGATGGTGTTTGAAATCCTTCCATGAGGGTGGAAGGTTATCAATCACACTTGAAACAACAAAGGATTCATCCATGAACATGTTGTGTTGTTTGAATTGACCGTAAATTCGTAGTATTTCATTATATTGTTCCATTACAGATCGACAATCAACCATTTTATAATTGTTGAAATCAGAAACAATAACTTTTTACTTGAAGCATCTTCTGCAATATATTTTGCTTCAAGTGTGTTCCATAATTCACTTGCTGTTTCAATGTTTTGATGCGTGTCAAAGAGGGAATCACACATACCATTAAGAATGAGACCAAGGCAGATGTAGTTGTCATTCTCCCATTTGCTTCTCCTTCTTATTTGTTCCAGACTTGCAACTTCAACCTCTTCTGGTTTTGGATTAGAGAGAACATAAACAACTGTCAAAGTAGTCAACCAGAAGTGCATCTTCTTTTTCCAACGTCTAAAATCTTGGCCTTGAAATTTCTCCAATTTGCCAAACGAAGTATTCATGTCTTTCAACGAATTGCCAACCATCTTTTTCTAGAAAACGAAAATATCAAACAAGATTGTTGGGGAATTTCGAAATTGGATTACAGGAAATCTGGATCACAAACAGGAATCGTGTGATACACTTTCCTTGTTTGATATTTCGACCCTAATTGCCTTGGGTATCACGAAATCCAAACTAGGATAATTCCTGAAGAAAAGATTTTGATTTTAGGCACAAAACACAGAATCACTTTTGAGAGAGAATGAAGAAGAAAGCGTCCTTTTAGTTTTTTTTGTGTTTCAACGAAGTCATTCTATTTCCCAGACTTATCCACACGACGGATAAAAAGAGAACAATTTTCAACTTTCAAAAAATACGAATTAATCCTTGAATTTGCATCTTTAAAGAATGACAAATTAGTCCTCGTAATGTTCTAAAAAATGTTTAACAATGTTTACTAAATACAAGTGTGCACTCCCACACCTCCTAACTTGTATTATAACTAAAACACTATTCTTGAAACACTTGTTAAATCCATTACACTAAAATATATTTGGTGATTAAATCACCAACAGAAAATCCTTCGTTCTCTCTTCTTTACCACTCTCCCCTCCATCTATGTCTACTGTAACGTAGATTAGGTCCATTTTCACGTTGTCCTTCAAATAAATCTCTCTCAAGCGCCATTTACATTGAGTTTCATATTCCCTTTAAGTTTTATAGTGATAGCAACTTCCAAACAAGGATATATGGAAAGGGTCGTTGGTTTAACCAAAAAATACCCATTTTTCTTTTCTGGAAGGCAATGGTGGGTTTAAGCAGATGATTTTGATTTGTTCATATATGTATCTGAAATATGTAACTGATTCCCGAAAGAGCTTCACCAGAACATCATAATCTTTTTTGTTGATTCAAGTTGTAAAGATGATGATAGTGGTGGGTTTTACCAGAGACTACATGGTTTTTCTTTTCTAGATTCAACTTCACCAGAAGTCTATTTTTCCCTCCTCATTACAGAACAATTCCCCAAGAAAAAGGCTAAGTGCCTGCTGAGAGTTTGTAGTTATGTCTAAGAGAACACTACTTGAAAAAATCAATATTTTTCAATACATCAAGAGAGCTTCTTCTGAGGATTCGAAGTACGAGTGGCTCAGAGAGTGAAATCAAACTCGATTCTCCATTGTTAAGGTTACAAGTACCCCCAGGCTCATAGAGTGATTTTATAACTGAAGCAATGAGGAGAAATGTGTAAAGTCCGCAGGTTTGGATTATAAATATTAAGGAATTATAAATTATATAAATTAAATCTATATTGCATACATGTTGTATGGGCAAATATTATAGGTTTATAAAATTTTAATAAAAAATTATTATTATAAAAATTAACAAATTATGTTAAATAGCGTGCAAAAATAAAATATCAATTAGGATAAATAGCCTTTGATGAAAGTTGAAGTAGTCATGATGATGATTCTGTTGGATTAGTGTCTAAGTCCATAACTATTTTGGTATGTACTTGACCCGATTATGAGCATGGTCCTTTTGGGTTGCCTTCACCATAGCAATATGTAGGATGATTTAAGGAGAGAAAGGTTTAAAATATGATTTATTAATATATTATGAGAATAATATATTAAAGGAGAAATCATATTGTTTAATTAATATTAGTCAAGAATTAATTAAGAATTAATTTTTGTGGCTAAAAGAGATTAATTAAATTTAGGGGACTGGACTGCAATTATTGGATAATTGAGTTATTGGGCTAAGGAATGATAAAGGAACAAGGGGTGAACAAAATTATGATGGGAGCCCATCATATTTTCGTCCATAGCCTTATCTAGAAGGTTCCATGGGCTGCTTAGAGTTTAAGCTGTCCATTAGGGTTTTGAATGAAACTCTAGCAGCCCACATAAGTATATAAAGGACCCCTTAGGCCCCAAAAACGTGGACAACTGATTCTCTAGGGTTTCTAGTCGTTTTTTGGGCAGCCTCCTTTCTTCTCCTCTTCATCCAAGTTGCATAAGGTATCTGTGACTCCATTAGAGGTACAACACTTGAGGCACTAAGCTTTTGAAGCCAATCCAAGAAAGGAATTGATTGTTATTACTATACAACAATCAAAGGTAATTCTATAAACCCTAATTCAATTTATAATATGTTAGATCTAAGTTTGTTAGTCTTGGATTCAAAGCATGTACAATAGAGAAACCTAGATCCAAGCATTAGGGTTTGTATGAGCACATAGGATTGTTCTTATGCCTAAAACCCATCAGTGGTATCAGAGCCTTGATTGGTTTCAGTTGTATGTGATGCTTAACTGTTTTGTTTGCTGAAAAACGAGTTTTTTGCCTCTGCCCGACTCGACTCGGCGAGTCAGTATCTGGACTCGGTGAGTTGGCCCTACTCGGCAAGTCCAGGTCTGACTCGGCGAGTCAGTGCGTCAGGCAGAGGGTATTTTGGGATTTAGCTGCTGTTTTGACTTGGATTTGATGCTTAAATTGTTTTATTAAGTTAAAATCTGAATTTTATCTTAATTATATGTTTATCCTTGCCAAAACAATAGATAATTTCAAATCTTTTAAATATTGGTTGTTTATGTGATAAATATGGATTATTTAAAGTTATTTGGTAATTATCTAATGAGTAAAATAAGATTAGGTCAAATATAGATAATTATGAAATTAATTGTTTAATTTGAATTATTTGTTGTTTGATCCCTAATGTTTTGAAATGTTTCAAAACTTGCCCTTAAGTTTTGGAATTTAAAAGTTGATTAAAAGTTTAATTTTGAAATGTTAAATTCTAAAACCCTAGTAATTTGAAAAAGTTCAAATCACACCCTTATGGTTTTATTAATTAATTAAAGTGTATAATTAAAAGTGATTTAATAGGCCCATAAAGTTTTAGTTTACATTTAATTATATTAAAAGTATAATTTTACTAAATTAAACCAACTAGTATTTTAAAAGTGTAAAATACACCCTATATTATATATAACATTAAATGTCTAATATTGTATATGTATGAGTAAACAGTCAGTCTTACCGTTAGTAGGCCTCATTCACGAAGCTGGTCTATAAGGGGTGTTTAAGGAAATTGCCTATAAAATGGCGATTGAATGGGTATCCACTCTTACCCACCGCACTCTTGACTAGTGGACGGTCGTTAGCCGAACGGGTAGGATAGGACATAAACCTTCCATTATAAGTATAATGAAGTATAAAGTAACTAAATGCTTTTTCAAATTCCCAAATCATAGTTACTTTAGGCAAAATGTGAAATTGTATGCTAACCCATGGAATTGCACTTCGTACCCTTGTCAAACGTTAGTGGAGCGTGTGTGGTTAACCGGCACACTAATTTGGGGATGACATTGGTGGAAAAGGGTGGCTCGATGCTTATCATAGATCAATGGAGCATGTATGGCTAACCAGCACATTGATTAGGTGATAGTAGCATTGGGTGCACCACGTGATTCATATGGTTATTCACACCTTGTTTGTGATCCTCGGCATCCCAGTCACAAATAGTAGGGCATAATCGAGATTAAACATGCTATTGAAAAGTTCAATGAATCTCAAAAGATCCAGGAGTTTCAATTCATTTAAAACTTAAACTTCTTTTTCGTTTTTCATGGTGGAAATTGGTAAATCGTCATTTACCTACCTTCAAATATTCTGCAACTAGATTATGGCATCCCTCTTCTAGGTTGTAGAGTATTGTGTTGGATCCTAGCTTGATGTTTCATTTGGGTGTTGCATCAAGATTTCTAATCAACTTAACTTGAATTTTATCCCGTTTTGTAGATGTCTACATCTCACAATGGTCTTCCCAAATCCTTTGGAACAAGCTTTCCAAATGAAGATGACATTTCGAGATACGATCAAGGAAATGAGAGTCATGCTTCACTTCCTCTACCTCCTCCAATTGTTCACCCTGAACCACAAGTTCGAAGGCTTGAAAAGTTCAAGCTCACTCAAGCCCTTTTGGCAAGTAAACACAAAGATGGGAAACTTGTGTGTGCGCACGTCTTAGAGATGAAGTCACACATTGATAGGTTAAGCATGTTGGGTGTCGAGATTTCAAGCAAGTTGGCTGTTGACTGGGTTCTTCAGTCACTTCCTCAATCATATAGTGAGTTCGTTAGAGAGTACTATATGATGGATCACGACGTGACCCTCATTGATCTCACCTATTTACTTATAGCTGTTGAATCAGCAATGATTTGGCGTGCTGGTCAAGGAAATTTGTCTGGTGAATCAAACTCCCAAACTTCAAGGGACACTGGCAACATTGGAAGTCCAGAAAGAACTAAGTCTGTGATTGTCCGATGTGTTGTGCCAAAGGAGTCCATTTGCTTTTATTGCCAAGAGAAGGGGCATTGGAGACGAAGCTGCCCTAATTACCTGAGAGATCTAAGAGATGGGAGAGTCAAGACGTATGGCTCTACTTCAGGTAAAATCCATTATCTAACTTTTTTTAAGTTCCTATTCTAGATTTTTAATACATGATGTGATAAGATTACATTTTTTGTAGGATCGAAGAAAAGAGAGGAAGCTTAAGGGAAGAAGTGAGCTGAATCTGATCGTGAAGAAATGGATTTCGATCGCATTACTTGAAGATTGGATTCTTGAGCTACTACTTGGAGTTAGAATAGATTGTTAAGACATATGTAATAACATAGTTTTTCAATTGAATTGCATTGTAAGGACAAATTTTTTCCGCAATAAAATGAATTTTGATTTTACCTTATTTATTTATCCTTGCAATGGCATGTATGAAAATTTGATGTTTGAAGGTTTCTATTATTGGCAATAATGGATTTGATTCTTAATTGTATTATTTGTGGACATATCAAAAGTTTACCAAATAGGGAGAGTTTCTCATCGCCCAAGTTTCAATTGGACAGAAACTTGGAATCATGCAACATGTATTGTATGATGAATGAAAAACTTTCACATTTGGGAAACTTAGGCTAATTCTTTGACAAAGTGTCAATTAAAGGACAAGGAGATCAAGTACACTAGGTTGTGCGTTGATTAAGTCCACCACAAGAGGAACAAAGATATTCTTCCTGATTTACTAAGGTTTAGTAAATATGATTATACTTATAAGATCAAGTGTAATTCTGAGTTGATTGAAAGGGTTTCAATGAATAGTAGAACGAATAAAGAAGAATCAAGAAGGCAGAAAGATAAAAGTTTCTCTATTCTAAGAAGAAGGGAGAGTACCTTTTATTGTGTTTTATGATAAGTCTTAAAGATTAAGAACCATGTCTCAATAGATCCTCTAAGTGAGTCTTAGTGCAATTGCATGTCTAAGAAGAGGAATCAAGTATTGTAGAAATGGTTAAATCAATAAGTCAATCATACTTTGTTCCAATATCAAGTCTTAGAGTCAAGATTGTGACATTGAGTGAAAAGTTTTCAGTACGTTTATAACACTCATCAAATGTGGAACTTGGAAAAGTTTTCTTATTCTTACACATTTGAAATTGGTAAGTTGTGCTGTCTTGGGTAAGACAAAGACCAACTAGGACCAATTATGTGAAGTGTTTTGTCTCGATAAGAACTACACTAACTCTTGAGTATTTGCTTTTTCAAGAAATGTTTCTTGACAAGAGAATCTTATATGTCAAGGAGTTAGTGGGAGACTAAATGGTCTTGAAAGGTTTCAAGAACAAATCAAGAATAAACCTTATCGATCATCACTAGCACACGACTTGAGGTTGACAACCTATTGTGCTGACATTATTTTGTTTCTGTTCCATTCCAATTGAATTAATTATGTATGTGAGTTCTATGAGTTCTCATTTGAATGCATACTAAAGCCTTAGTCGATGGAAAGTACATTGATATGTAAGGACAAGTTACTAAACTACTTGGAAGACATGGTGGGCACTCGTGTTACCATAGGGCAAGAAATCAAGATTAAGAAAGTTCAGTCCATATGAGTTTGGATTTGTCGCAAACCTTGGTTTTGGCAAATTCACATGGATAGGAACTCATGCACCATAAAATCTAAGTGTCATAAGATTCCCTCCTTCATGAAATTGACTGTGAGGAAATGTTTTCACTAAGAGAGATTTTAAGAAGATAGCGATTGTGAAAATTGTATTCTTAAATTCGATTATGGTTACGACATTGTGAGATTTGGCAATTAGTTTGAACATTTGGAACTTAGTAACATAAGTTCTAAATTGTTTAAGCACACATATGAGCTATCTAAGGCAAAGGTGTATAAGTTTAAGAAGCTTAGATAAAGGCTTATCGAAGCATCTGGTATTAAAAATATGAATTTCAGAAATTCAATAGGCATTGTTTTTCTGGAAGCTCATTTGTTTTCTGAATACATGTCAAAGCTAGTGGGAGCATAAGTGTTATGCTTGTATGATAATAATCATCATGATAGTGGGAGCATAAGTGTTATGATTGTATGATTATTATGGCAAATATTGCAAGTTAGCAATATTAATTATAGTAAAACAAAGATTCAATTTGCAAAGTTGCATGGGTTGAAAATTTGTTTTTTCTATAATTAAGAGAGAGAATATTATACTTTGTTTCAAAATCTAAAGCTTAGATTGAGAAATTTTAATATTTTCAGTCAAATGATACATTATGTGTTCTTAAAATTCGATTATGATTACGGCATCCCTCTTCATAGTTCGAATTGTGAGAACATGACACATAAAATATCATGGCAAAAGATTGGTAAAGTATCATATCTTTATGTAAGACATTATGCATCGTGCCCCATACGCTTCGGGTATAGGATCAATTGCAAATGCTATAATATTTACCATTCTAAAATTTTTCCAAATGTCTAGCGCATTAAGAGGGAAAAAGTACTAGAATTCGTTTTGACTAAGATAATTAAGCAACTATCAAAGGACGATCCAAAGTTCGCTGAGGATTGGTTACTTATGAGTAGTTGGGAGTATGGTATTGGATGGACCATATCGTCATTATTATGAATAGATAAGATTCTATTAAGAATGAGTTGTCATATGGCAAATGTGGAAATGTTTCCATATTGGGAGTTGGATATTGAGAATCTATGTCTAGATTAGAAACTTTTATGCAAGAAGGATGTTCAAAGGAATGCACTTTGAATGTGAGACTTCACGTCTATAGAATTGTCTTGTAACAATTTCCGATAGAGTACTTTGTAATTTCATTGGCTAAGTCTTGGTGACTTTTGTGCTATGATTTTGCAAAGGGATCGTTGCATAAAATTTTAGAATCTAGCATATTCTAGTAGTGGCAAGAACCTTGTGTTCTTACACTAATAATTAGGATTAAGGAATTATGAAATGAGCATCATTGGAAAAAATTTCAGGTGATCTATTTCACAAAGCATGGACCATAGGAAACAAAGTGTGCATGTTTAGAGCATGGGACAATTGTTGTTGTAATTCAAGTAATAAGTTGATTATCCGAAACATTAAATGATAAATAATGAGTAATCAATATGGCGGATAAATAGAAGTGTTTCATTTACTCTCACAAGTTTGGGGCCATATAGGATTAAGTATTATTGTTATGTTTCAATTTGCATGTTTTGACTTCCCGAATAACTAGTTTATTCAAACATCCACAGTCGGTTATATGTTGGAAGTAAGTATGAAGGAAGACTGTCGTGAATCTGTCTGTAGATTGTCTGAAGTGTTTAGACATGGCACAAGTTTGCTACAGAGTTCATGAGTTCTTTGATAAGATTAGAGTATTGGATTAAACCCACGCTCACTTGGATCACTTCATGGATTTATCACGAGTGATTAGTGAGACGATAATATTGTATATTCTTGAAACCGAGATGTGTGAGTTGTTATTTGTTGATCGGTTGCACATTGATAATAAGTAAACGCACCAGTAACTTGGTGTTATAAAACTCATTGTTGTGTGTGATTCGATCAGTAAATGCAAGCGAGCATTTGAGTCGAATTTTATCCATTCCTTTTATCCAAAGTGGGATAAAAGCGATATCTGTGGGCCTCTCGATGATTTAGTGATGACACCTAAGTGCTTGGCCAAGCTGGGACTAAGTTGATGTGTTCAATTGTAGTCTGTTATCGGTCTTCATAAATCAGAAGTCGGGAAACAATATAGAGAGAATGATTGAAATTCATGTCTTTTGTCTATATGATATCTTCAGAATGGAGGAATATATAATCCCTTATCTAAAGGACACGCTATCTGATAAGATCAGAGTTGACAGCGGCTTTTGAAAGCTACGATTGCTGATCAGGTTCTGAAATCATACGGAAAATAGTTATTAGACTTATCCAAGTGGGAGACTGTTGGATTAGTATCTAAGTCCATAACTATTTTGGTATGTACTTGACCCGATTATGAGCATGGTCCTTTTGGGTTGCCTTCACCATATCAATATGTAGGATGATTTAATGAGAGAAAGGTTTAAAATATGATTTATTAATATATTATGAGAATAATATATTAAAGGAGAAATCATATTTTTTTTAATTAATATTAGTCAAGAATTAATTTTTGTGGCTAAAAGAGATTAATTAAATTTAGGGGACTGGACTGCAATTATTGGATAATTGAGTTATTGGGCTAAGGAATGCTAAAGGAACAAGGGGTGAACGAAATTATGATGGGAGCCCATCATATTTTCGTCCATAGCCTTATCTAGAAGGTTCCATGGGCTGCTTAGAGTTTAAGCTGTCCATTAGGGTTTTGACTGAAACTCTAGCAGCCCACACAAGTATATAAAGGACCCCTTAGGCCCCAAAAACGTGGACAACTGATTCTCTAGGGTTTCTAGTCGTTTTTTGGGCAGCCTCCTTTCTTCTCCTCTTCATCCAAGTTGCATAAGGTATTTGTGATTCCATTAGAGGTGCAACACTTGAGGCACTAAGCTTTTGAAGCCAATCCAAGCAAGGAATTGATTGTTATTACTATATAACAATCAAAGGTAATTCTATAAACCCTAATTCAGTTGATAATATGTTAGATCTAAGTTTGTTAGTCTTGGATTCAAAGCATGTACAATAGAGAAACCTAGATCCAAGCATTAGGGTTTGTATGAGCACATAGGATTGTTCTTATGCCTAAAACCCATCAGATTCCGGGGATATAAGGAACTCTTGAATGTGATTTGGTATGAAAAAGTTGTGTATTGTCGAAGTTTTTGCATTCAGCCCTATACGACAAAGTACATCGTAAATTATGAATCGGAGATATGTTGCTTAATACATCAAGACTTCAAGCTACATAAAAGGTGTGTTACCCTAACTAGTATCTTATATGGTTTATGTCAAATGCATGCTAGTTATAGGTTTTACGCCTTGGAAACCATTTGAATGTATAATTTGTGAAAACAGAGATCCAATGTATTTAGGGTTGTATGTGCACCATAGGATGTTGTAGTATATAAAACCCATCAAGCCTATCTATTGGATTTGCTTGAGGAGCTCAGTCAGATTGACAACACCTTCCATGTTTCTCAGCTCCGGAAGTGTGTAGCTGATAAATCAATAGTTGTTCCTTTGGATGATATTCAAGTTGATGATCTCCTAAATTATGTTGAGAGACTAGTAGTTATCTTGGATAAGAAGATGAAGGCATTGCGAAACAAGGTGGTATCTTTGGTCAAGGTCCATTGACAACATCGAAAGGGTTCCAAATGGACTTAGGAACCCAAGGTGGAGATCCGAGAGCACTACCCTAAGTTATTTGCGGCAGCGAACTTTGAGGATGAAATCTGATTCAAGTGGGAGAGGATTGTAACATTGTATTTAGGTAATTTATAATTTTGACCCTTAATATGGAGTTGTTTGCAAATTGGTCCCAATGAGCCTTAACTGAGAAATGCATCTTTTCCTAGTACGCTGGACGTACTCTTTTTACGGTGGGCGTACGTGATCAATGGTCAAACCTTAATTTTTAGGGTTTGAGACCTATTTAAGCATCATTAACGCCCCAAGACTACTTCCCTCATCTTCCTCCAGCCCCATTTCGTATCTTACAAACCATAACCCACATTTATAAGCATTTTGAGCCTTAGAGTGTGTTGTTGGTGCTCTTGAAGGAGGAAGAACGAAGTGGATTCACCTTAGAAGCTCAAGACCTCTTTGGATCCAAAAGCATCTTGCCCTCAAGCTTCAATTAGAGGTATAAAGCTCTGAACTTGTTGGTTATTTCACTAGATCTTGCTAGTTGTGGATTTTTTGTTTTTAGCCCCATAATCCCGATCCATTTGAGTATGAGTTACTCTAAACCAAATAAGTTGTCCTTTTGGATGTCTTAGAGTGTCTAGAGTGATAAAAATGTGATCTTGGCCCTTCTAGTCCTTCCATGCAAAGGTTATGATATCTTATTGGTTTAAGAAGTTAGGGTTTTAAGGTTTAGGCACATAATAGCCATGCAAGATCATAAAATTATGAACATTATGGTTTAGCACACTATTTGAGACTAGATCTGAGTTTTGGACAAATGGACTTACTAGATTAAGCACTTATTAGAGGGAAAGGCTAGCAAATGATTACGTTGACTGTGTATGTGCCAAGCGTACTTGCGGAGTACGCTGGACGTACTCATCCTGAGTTGACTCGATTGAAGTTTTGATATTTGAACATAACGAGGAGCTTGACCAAGTTTGACCTAGGGGTATTTTGGGTATTTTGACTTGTAGACTGAGATTTGGTCACTGATTGTTTTATAGGTAACCTATAGAGTTGGTAGTCGAAGTTGTGATCTGTTCAACTATATTTACGGATTATGATATGAGTTTTCCTCACTGTACTTATGGGTCGAAGGCACCAAGGCTGACCCATTGTATTTTGTATCCTTATATATTGGATTGATATTATGTTGAGTATGTGTTAGACTGTTAGATCCGTATAAGTTCTTATGTTCACTGAGTATGCATTAGGTTGGTGGATCTGTATGATTACCTATGTTCTCGGTTATTGATTGTTAATTATATATGTCAACATGTTATGGTTTGTTGGGTTAAGGCGGTCCTGCTTTGTGCTTAAGGCCAAGACACCCAAGGTGATTCAGATATACTGAAGGTCTGTGAGGTAGCCCAGTCAGGCCGAAGGCCCGAAGAGTGGTCTAGATAGGCTATAAGCCCTACGCGGCAGTCCAGTCTGGCTGAAGGCTCATTTATGCATGTTGTTATTTGTTTTGTTTATGTATGGTACTTTAGGGGAACTCACTAAGCGTTAGTTTAAAGTTTAAGTTTCATATTTCAGGTACTTCAGATGATCGTGAGAATGTGAAGGTGTGATCGTGCACATCCTTCTGGTTGTATGTTATTGGATTATGGAGATACTCTGATTTGTGATTATTGCTTTTGAGAACAATGTTTTGTAAGCGATTATGGTTTTTAGTTAGGTTTTATAAATGAAAATTTCACCTTAATTATTTGGATGATATATATATATATATATATATATATATATATATATATATATATATATATGTATATATAACTTTAAAATTGTTATTAGTAAAATTTGTTTTTATTATATTATATTGTATATTTATGTTAAACATATTAGTAGATAACTTATTCCGACGACTTAATCAAATTTATGCCTCCAAAGGAAAAAAAACACATAACTATAATATTTTATGGTATATATATATATATATATATATATATATATATATATATATATATATATATATATATATATATATATATATATATATATATATATATAATAACTTTAAAAATATTATTGGTAAAAATAGTTTTTTTTTATTATATTATATCGTATATTTATATTAAACATACTAGTAAAGATAACATATTACGACGACTTAATTACATTTATGCTCCAAAAGAAAAAAACACATCACTATAAATATTGTATGGTCAATGTTTAATTGCTTGTGACTGAGTAAACACACACAATATTTACGATATGATATTAAACATGCCACTAAAAGTTTTTAATAATCATAATAAAAGTAATAAAACGTGAGTATAGATTTTTTTTGTGATAGTTTAAATTTTTATTTGTCGGTGTATGTAAACAATAGTAACGAGATAACTTATTAGTAGATAACTTATTCCGACGACTTTATCAAATTTATGCCTCCAAAGGAAAAAAAAACACATAACTATAAATGTTTTATGGTGTGTATATATATATATATATATATATATATATATATATATATATATATATATATATATATATATATATATATATATAATAACTTTAAAATTATTATTTGTAAAAATAGTTTTTTTATTATATTATATCGTATATTTGTATTAAACATACTAGTAAAGATAACTTATTACGATGACTTAATTACATTTATATCTTCAAAGGAAAAAAAACACATCACCATAAATATTGTATGGTCACCGTTTAATTGCTTGTGAGTAAATAAAAACACACAATATTGACGATATGATATTAAACATATCACTAAAAGTTTTCAATAATCATAATAAAAGTAATAAAACGTGAGTATAGATTATTTTTTGGTGTCGGTTTAAATTTTTATTTGCCGGTGTATGTAAACAATAGTAACTAGAAACCATTAAAAATGTTAATAAAGATAACTAATGTTTATACTTTAGTTACATTTATGTCTCCAAAAGTCAACAAAGACCGCGATAATCTTTATAAACGGTAACTGGAAGTAAACATTTATCACTTTATATAACATTACTATAAGTATTTTATGATCGTTGTTTAATTGTTTGTGAGTGAATATATACACACAATATTCACGATATAGTATTAAACATGTCATTAAAAGTTATCAATAATCATAATAAAAGTAATAATACGTGAGTATGGATTATTTTTTGTAACATCTTAAATTTTTATTTGTCGATGTATATAAACAATAGTAACTAGAAACCATTAAACATGTTACTAAAGATACTTCTATTGATAGCTTAATTATATTTGTGTCTCCAAAAGTCAACAATAGTTACGATAATATTTATAAATGGTGATTATAAATAAACATTTATCACTGTATATAAAAAAAACATATTACTATAAGTATTTATGGTGACTGTTTAATTATTTATGAGTGAGTAAATATTCACAATGTTCACGATATAATATTAAACATGTCAGTAAAAGTTATCAATAATCATATTAAAAATAATAACACATGAGTATGAATCTTTTTTTGCGACTGCTTAAATTTTTATTTATCGGTGTATGTAAACAATAGTAATGAGAAAACAGGAAACATGTTAGTAAAAATAACCCATATTGATAGCTTAATTATATTTGTGTTTCCAAAACTAAATAATAATTGCAATAATATCTATAAATATATTATTAATAACGGTCATCAAAATAAGATAGATAATACCTAAAACCGGCCATATACCATGTAATAAATTGTGTGACATATAACAACGGATTTTCATTGGTTATGCTCACCATAATTAAACAATAACATAACTTATCATCAATACACGACACGTTGAATGTAAATAATAATAATAATAATAATAATAATAATAATAATAATAAAAAACTTCCAAGCCTCTTTTACGTACATAAAGCCTAATTTTGTACTGATGAGTGAATAAAGTCTCTGTTAAAAAAATGGAATCCCAGTAAATTATTTCCCTGATTCTCTCCTTTGTTATGGAATCATATTCTCCATCTACCCCTGTCGAAATCTAAATAGGTACAAATATTTGATCGAGAAAGGTATTTGATCGGTGAAATGCTCCTATCGTCCTATTAGATAACTAGATACGTTTGAACTTAAATACACTAAACAATTTAGGAAGACCAAAAATATCATAGTAATATACATAATACAAACATATTATTTTCTTGAAGTATAATTATTACTAATATATTTATTTTAAATTTGAAGTAGCATTCATAACAAAATTTTAAATTTAAACCAAATTTTTAATAAAATTTAAAATTTAAGTTAAAAATGTAAAATTTGAAAGAAGGGTGACTTTAACGTGTGATATACAAAAAATATGAGTTGGTTATGGTAATTTAACAAATTTAAAACAGAGTAAAAAATAACTTTAAAACATTATAAAGAAAATAGATTTCAAAACAATAATAACTTTATATAATACAAACTCAGATGGAAAATTGAAAAGCATATTAAATTGGGCTTATACTAGCCCAAGTTTGGGACTCTCTCAGGACTACTCTACTTCTTAGTTATGTTAGAAATCGTAGCAAAATCATCTATGTTATGTATATAGCATTCTAATTTATCATCTCAAATACTCAAATTAGGCAAATCTCATAGCAAGAGACATAGATAACATGCAACCAAAATTAACAGTACATACACAAAATTCAAAACTTTAGTTCCATAATTATTCATCATCATTGCAAAATCATAAAAATTAATTTCGGACAAAAATTAAACTATTTTTTATTAGTGATTGCCATTGTCATTTAAGCACAGCCACATCCAATTTTTAACAATTTTTATTTTGTAGTTTATTACTTTTATTATTATGGAATAGGATGCTATAATTGTCTCTTTTGTATCTGTGGGGCATGGTGGATCATATGAAGACTCATAAATGATTTGGCGTTTGCTAGACGGGATGTTCTCTTTGATAGTATAGAATAGTCGTGATTTCGTTTAGAGCATCCACAATGATGAGTTTAATAGGAAAGTTGAATGAGGTGGTAAGTACATATGTCATTCAATTGATGAAACTCAACTATTGTGAGATGTCACATTGGCATTCAATGGATTTGGAGTTCAGTGGCCATTGAACTCTTCAATGGGAAAAAGGAAAGTTTTAATCTTTAAATATTTACTATAAATAATATTTTGTAACATTCTATTGAACTTTGTACAGTTCAATGCATTGTAGAGAAAACAATAATAGAGTTGTATGAATTTAAGAATAATGATGTGACGATCCATTAAATTTTATGGAATTCAATGTATTGTAGATGCCTTTATATGGTTTGTCATAAAATACTATAATTAAACTTGGTTGGGTTAATTTGGTTCAAAACTCAATCATTTACATTCATTAACACTCCCTTGTAATTGTCCCAGGTGTATTTTCTAGCATCTTATCTTAGTAACTTAATATATTCAGCTATTCTAAAAATATCATATTATACATTACCATATTAGATTTTTCTTACTTATTGTAACACCGAAAATTTTCAAAACAAATTTTTCAATTTTTATAAAACATAATTCCATTGATATTCATTAAACAACCATTTTAATTATCCAAACAAGACAATACAAAATCCCAAGATCATGATATCAAGCTCCGAATGTGTGTGTGTACGGATCAAGCCGGCGCCTTCCCGCGGTCGTCACTAGTACCTGAAACAATAACATCAACACTGTAAGCACAAGGCTTAGTGAGTTCCCCAAAATACTACATATAACACATATTAGCCACTCGAGGCTATAACTCTGTGGGTCCGTGCACCCAAACTCTGTGAACCCTCGGGTTCTAACTCTGTGAACCTTCCGGTTCTAACTCTGTAAACATGCATAGCATCAAACACATAGAAGTAATGCAGTACAACACATAACATACATAGCATACAAATACTCTATCACATAACTCTGGTTACCTACTCAAGGTAAAGTATAGTGAGAAGACTCACATCGCGTGTCTCGGTAAATCGTAAACCTGAAATCGCTAATCACTCGACCTGTTGAGCTGTCGTCCCCCTATAGCACAATACACCTCTAATTAACACTTTCCCCACTGGGGTTGACCACACTATAACAAGTCAATCTAGGTCAACGGTCAACGGTCAAATTTGACCGGACTCGGCGAGTACCCAGGCGACTCGGCGAGTCTGGGCATGTACACCAATTTCCTTGGAATCCTCCCTTGACACGTCGAGCATTCCCTCAACTCGACGAGTTCCACCTGGCACGAGTTATGGGGCCACCACAACTCAACTCGCCGAGTCTCAAGAACAACTCGGCGAGTCCAGCTAGACTCAGTCCACCTGTCCATTATGACTCCCCCTTGACTCACTGAGTCCACCTTTCCCAACTCGGCGAGGCCACTCACAGAGTGGTCGGGCAACATTCATGCTACTCGCCGAGTCTGTTCTTCGGACTCGGCGAGTCCATGCCATGCACTGACTCAATCTTGCTCTAAAGGTCAGATCCAGTTCATTAATCCATAGATCCAGTCCCTCCAAGCTCATTTAGCACGTAAAGTTACAATCTTGATGCACATACAACCTTTATATGACCATATATGATGTTTATGACTCAAATACTACAACACAAGGCCAAAGACTCTATTGTCACTCATAAAGCTTGATGAGTGAGGCTCTCTGGACCTCTATGGATCCAGATCCATGGCCTCAACTCAAAGAGGGAACCAATGGGCATCAAATCATCCCATAAATGACCACCACAAGCCCTAAATTGCATCATGCTTCACTAAACAGAAAATGGTCCGAGATAATACCTCTAGAGTGATGATCTAAGCTCCAAATCCACGAAATAGCAACCTCCTTTGCTTCCTCTTGCCTAGGGTCTCCTTCTTCTTGCTAGATAACACACACAAGATCAAGAATGGCTCCTTTCTCTTCACAAATAGCTCAAGAACACAAGGGTTACTCACTGAGGGTTGGGTGAGCACAAATGACGGCCATAAGGCCCTTTAAATAGGCCTCAAACCCGGAGATTTAGGGTTTCATTACACAGCGCAGACTCGCCGAATCCAGGCGCGCACCAATGTTCAATTCCGCGTCTCTACTCGGCGAGTCTGAGCTCCAACTCGCCGAGTCCCTCTCACAATATGACAAAATTAGTTTTACAAAATACCTGGTAAAAATCCGGATGTTACACTTATTGTGTTAAATAAAAAGTTTTCGATATGTATTTCTTCATTTATTTATAAACATGACTTCTCTAAACGTAAAAGGTAATTTACCAACTTATTAGGTTTTGATATAAGAAACATATTTTTTAAAACTCTTAACACCTTATAAACTAATAAATGAACCGTTTTAAGTAAGCAATCCCAAAAACTCCTTAATTGTCCATTTCAAACTAATCAACGTTTAAAAAACATGAATTGCTTTAAATAAGCAATCATGCAAGATCATCATTTAGGAATTTGCAATTTTTAGGATAATCAAATAGATAAACACTGCTTTCAAAAATATGAATTTTCCAGTTATAAAAACCAAATAACAATAACGATTAACTAATCATCATTATCCATTCCAAATTGCAAATTCCTAACCGATGATCATGCATGATTTATTTATTTGACTATCCTAAAAATTCATCTTGGTCAATTTCTAATTTTATCATATAATAATATCTTGGCTTTTAAAAAAATAATATTATATGGTTATACTTATTTTGAAAATCATTTCTGGAGTTTTTTAGTTTTACAACATATTAACTAATTAATAAACTGTTAATTGGTGAACTAGATAATCGAACTGAAAATTAAAACAAGTTAAATGAAAACCAGTTAACAAATTTTTTACTATTTAGGTTTAGGTACATGAAAATAGTGAACCGATAGTTCTGCTTTAACTTTATGAAATACACTTAATCCATGCATGAACACCCCTAAATTATAAGAGTTCAGATTATACGAATCTCATATCATCATTACAAGATCATAATAATTAAGCTTGTACAAAATTTTGAACATTCAACATAGAAAAATTTAAAATTATATAATAAAGAAAGCAAGAGATGAATAAGGCTTTTCTTTAATACTAACATGTATACACAAAAACAGCGATAAATATTAAAATAGGGAGAAACAGAAAGAATAAAGAAAAGTAAAAGATATTGAGAGTTGATTAAAGAAAAAGGAGTTCATATGTTTATATATTTGACTGACAAAAGCAAAATGACATAATCATCCAAAAAAATAATATTTTCCACGTCACTGTCGTGGATCTCGACGTGGATTTTAATAGCGGGTAAAATCATGCACAAGCCCTACTCTGTCAGTCACATTGAGACGCCACGACAGGAACGTAGAATCTCTGTCGTCCACGTCATCTATAAACCTAAACTCATTCCCTACCCCCGCCGGTGAGTAGTATGACGGCAGTTTATGCGTCGACCCTTGTATGTGGTGCATCCACGTGTTCCCGTTATACTCCTCCGTCGCATCTCCACCACCAACCGCCGTCGCTGTGGCGTTCGCTCTCCTCTCTTCCTTCTTGAATCTTATCCCACACGCATTGCACAGCGACTGCAAGTTTTCAGTCGATTAATTTATAAACACTTTAAAACATATATTTTCTCATGCATTTGTGTTAATTTGTAATTACCTTGGGACCACGAGGACCGTTTCTCCAAAGCGGAGTAGAAGTGGTATCGCAGTTAGCACACCTCCGAGCAAGAAGCGAGTCAACGGTGGCGATGTTGGTTGCGCTTCCGCGGTTAGGTTTATAAGAAGGCGGAGCCGGTGAGTGGTTATCGGACTGTAAAAAGTCCCAGCAGAAACGGGATGAAGGTCGTGATTCCGGTGAGTCGAAGTCTTCGGAGGCTAGACGAGATGAAGGCGTAGCTAAAGAAAGAGTACAATCAACGGAAGAAGGAGAAGAGGAGGCGTAGGGACAAATGTTTTGATCGTAAGGCATGGTGAAGAAAATGGAACATGAGTTGGGTTGATGATTGTGGAAGAGACCACATGAGCATCTGTGCATGGTTATGTGTGTGCGTGTGTATGTGTGTGTGTGTGTGAAGATAGTGAATGGGGGAATGTGTTATATAAGAAGATGAAATAAGAGTCAAGAAGTTGCAGTCTACGGGGTTGTCGTCAAAGGGCACTGTTACTCATCAGTAGTACTCCCTTTGCCACTGTGTGTATATATGTAGTATTGATGCATATATAGATATAACAGAGAGTGGACAGTGTGTGGGACCCAACGCATAACACATACAAAAGTAGATAAGGGGAGATCTAAAAATGGTACTTGTTAACATAGGGAATGCATTGGCAGCAGAGGATTACCTATTTATATATATATAGGCATACACGAGTGGTTGTGGTTGTGGTGGGGTGGGGTGGGGTGGGGTGGGGGAAGGGTAAGGTGGTAAATTTAGATGTTACATCCTATTCTATTTAGGATTTGTTTGATATTTAGGAATTTGCTAGTTGTTTGATAATGATCATATGTTATAGTGGTGCTATCGAAATCGTACTTTCTTTTTCGCCACGTAAGCATCACATTATTTTTTACCACTTAAGTGTGGTTTCTTGCCACACCAAGGGTGTGGTGGCACAGTTTTAGTTTTATTTTTTTTTCCTTTTTTTTGTTTGTTTTCTTTGTTAACTATTTTAATTTAATAAAATTTATTTTTTAATAAAAAAAACATAATTTTAAAAACATAATATTTCATTAATTAAAAATACAAATACCATACATTACTTAATTTAAAAAAAAAAAAAAAAAAAAAAAAAAAAAAAAAAAAAACCTTAAAATTTTAGAAAAACAAAGTAGAAACAAAAAACCAACTTAAAAAAAACACACAAGAAACCATTAAAAACTTGAAGAAAAAAAAACTAGAAATTAGCCACGATTCATGTAACGGTTTTTCACTTCCTCCTTCATCGCCAAAACCACTTCAAGTTCGGCCCCGATCATATTCGACGTGTCCAAAGGTTGTGTAATGAAGGTATTGGGGTGTTGATGTTTCTGACTGGTGTTTTTTCTTTGCTAGGTCTTTTGGAAGAATACATTTTTTCAAAGAAAATTGGATGAAATAATTGTATTTATATGTGTTTAAAGGTTGTGTAAATATAAAAGTGATAACATATGTATATATAGATGGAGTAAAAGGTTAAAAAAAAAAAATTAAATTACACGAATTTTGGAACGGTCAAAAGAAAAGGGAATAGCCAATCAGCAAACACGGTCTTCAAAGGCCGCAGTGTGGTCTCGACCGCCCCAAACCGCACCCTGGGGGCGGTGTTCGTGTCCCACGTGGCGTAACCGCGGTTCCAAACCGCATACCACACCGAAAAGCCTAAGAAATAATATCAACTATTTCATTAATTACACCACATTTACCAAGTTGTCATATACGTTTTCTACGAATAACGAACTTGGTCATAACTATTATCGTGATCAATTTAGTTATAACGAGCATATAACTATAAATTGTAATCACAGATGTACTTTCAACATAGAGATGTGCTTGTCGTTCAAAAAAAATATGAAGAAAAATGCATATAAATAATGATTTTTATGGGTTAAAGAGACAAAGTACACATTGCTATTCTTGTGGTGTAAAGCATATGTAGAGCTTTCATAAATAAGGGAGTGAATTACTTTGAAAAGGTGAAATGTTTCTTGATGGTTGACTTTACTCTACAAGATTGTAAGGGCATTCATAATGTATTGAATTATATAGAGTTTAATGGATTGTCACATCATTTTTTTACAATCCATACAACTTTATTAATTTTTTTCTCTATAATGCATTGAACTCTACAAAGTTCAATAGAATGTTACAAAATTTAATTTATAGTAAATATTTAAGAATTAAAACTTTCGTTTTTCCCATTGAAAAGTTTAATGGTCATTGGACTTCAAATTCATTAAATGCCAAGGTAACATCTCACAATAGTATAGTTTCATCCATTAAATGACACATGGATTTACCACCTCATTCAACTCTTCCATTAAACTCATCATTGTGGATGCTCTAAGGTCAGTTAATTACAAGGCAATGAAACGTTTAGGCTCTCGCCGTGCTTTTTGTCAATGTTGGATTAATTGGTTTGTTTATTCTAGTATTTGGTTTTGTTTAGTTTGAACAATAATCATTTTAGGAAACTTACAGTATTTAAGCTTTTATTTTTGTATAATTTTAAATTTTAACTAGAATACTTTTTAGTCTAGTATATATAGGAACGTATGAAATGAAAGTTGTTTTCTTTCAATAAAAAAAAAGTATTGGTTAGCAAGTAATATTAAAGTTGTTTTCTTTTAAGCAAATCGAAGGTTTGATCGCACAAGACGGTTCGGGATAGCAGGGGCTGTTTCGAGATTGTTTTACAACAGAGGACGAAGATGGTAAAGTGCTTTCAGGTTGACCGTTGTCGTGGGGAGACGGGGAGCACCGTACAAGACAACGGGGGTGACTGGTGATGAACATAGACAGTCTGTGGTTGTTAGTTACGATCAAAGAATGGTTTGTTTTGAGACTGTAAGTAAAATAAACTACACAAATTCCTTGTGGTGTTTCAAAGAAAAGAAATAGAAGGGAAAAAATGAGCAAATTTATTGCTCACAAAACAAAAAATATCCTAATCAAATTCTAAAACTATGGAGAAGATAAAAACTTAAATATGGCAACTTTCTATAATTAAAATTTTCATGTTAAACCCATATGGACCAAAACCAGTTAACCAATCACCTCTTTAATTGGTTTGATCATACCACTCTTTTATAGTACTCTTTAATCACCTTCTTTTCAAACCATCTTGATTATCGACTTTCCTGGATACCCGACCTCTACCTCGTTCACATCCAAAGTCTTCTCTTAATCCCTTTGATTCTTAACAACACATGTAACATATATCATGGCATCTCGTTGGACACGCTCATTACCATCTCAACTTTTCTTGGATCAACGACCTCTTCCTTGGCCACATCTAAAGCCACTCGATTTGAACTTCCACCGCCATAATGCTCACACAGTGTTGTTTTTCCATTCCATTGTTTTCTTGAAAAATATACTTTTGCCGATCAATCCTATTCTGTAACGACCCGTTCCCGGTATGTTGATTTATTGGTAATTATAGTGAGTTTTTCAAGAGGGACTCGGCGAGTTCTAGCCTGACTCGCCAAGTAGGGTCGCGCCTGAGGGCACGCGTGAGCCGGGGACTCGGCGAGTCCATCTGTCTGGGTGAAACCCTAAAATCCCCGGGTTGCCCACTATTTATACCACCTTATAGCCCCCATCCTCGCCTCCCTCACCCTGAGAACGCAGTGTTAGAACCCTAAACCTCCCTTGAAGAGCTTATATGTGTTTTGGTGCCATTTTGTGAAGGTGTGAAGAAGGAGAAGAAGGAAGAAGCAAGGAGAAGTGTTGTAGTGCAAAGATCCAAGGCCAAATCAGAGTTAATTGAGGTATTTTCGGAGTTCCATCTTGTTATATGCTTTAAACTTCCATTAGAGCTCTCCTAAGAGCTAGTTGATGCTTGTTCCAAGCCTTACACTTGCATGAACGCCTTATTAAGTCGAAATAGCTATGGATCTAAATGTTGGGGTGTTGTAGAGCCCAGATCTACTGTCTTTTTGGAGTTATATTGCATGATAACCATAGATCTACCTATTTTGTGCATCTTTTAGCCTTATTTCCCTTATTCATGAGGTTGTACACGTAAAGTTGGAAACTTTACGTGGTAAATCAACTTATTGGACCCATATCTATCAATTGTATGTATTGGATTCAAACAAAATCAAGTAAAAATCAGTTGCATGGCGGCAACTCGGCGAGTCGGAAGAACGACTCGACGAGTTGGGTCGCGAGTCCCGAGTTCTTCAGTTTTATCAGTGTCGAGTGGACGAGGTGAGTTAGGGAGTGGACTCAGCGAGTTGAGGGTAAACTCAGTGATGGAGGGACTCGGCGAGTTGTTTATCAACTCGGCGAGTCCAAGGCAATCTTCTTAAAGATCAAGAACAACTCGTCGAGTTTGTTCATCCGGCTCGGCGAGTCGGATGAAGATTGTCTGAGTTCTTGGATCAAGAGGGTACTCGTCGAGTCGATGCCAGACTCGACGAGTAGCAGTGAGTAAGAGTGAAAAGTGAGAGTGGGACTCGGCGAGTTGGGTGGCCCAACTCGCCGAGTCAGCCCAAAAGATAATTGACTTTGACCGAGGGTAAAAGAGTCATTTTACCCCAAGCGCAGTGTTTAGTATTTGATTGAGTGTGTTTATGGACTTGTAGCCGAGGAGATTCAGGAGCAGCCGCCGTTAGCTTTCCGAGCCACACACTCAGCACCCAGCTTACGAGGTGAGTTTCCTTCCAGTAGGAACGGGTCTAAGGCCACAATGCCGGCCCGTTCGGTTAACAGTAGTTTCCGGATTTAGGTCCGATGCAGTAGTTAGTATGTTTGATGCCTTCGTGGCTCGAACAGGATTTGTGTGCTATGTTTCATGTGTTAAGTATTATGTGTTCCGAGCCACGGCCCGATGTAGCATGTCGTATATGTGTTATGCTAGTTGATGTGTTATGCTATGCCATGTTCAATCAGTCAGTTCCGGACTTCGGTCCAATGCAGGGGACAAGGTCCCAGTCAGTTCCGGACTTCGGTCCGATGCAGTTAGTTCCGGACTTCGGTCCGATGCAGGGGACAAGGTCCCAGTCAGTTCCGGACTTCGGTCCGATGCAGTTAGTTCCGGACTTCGGTCCGATGCAGGGGACAAGGTCCCAGTCAGTTCCGGACTTCGGTCCGATGCAGTCAGTTCCGGACTTCAGTCCGATGCAGTTAGTTCCGGACTTCGGTCCGATGCAGTTTCCGGGCTTCGGCCCGATGCAGTGGGCAAGGCCCAATATGTGTTTATATGTTATCGTATGGTATGTGGTAGTTTGGGGGAGCTCAATAAGCTTCGTGCTTACAGTTTCAGTTTGGTTTCAGGTACTTCCGCAAGCAAAGGGAAGAGCTCGGGGTGACAGCATCGCACACACCACAGCATAGCTTTTATCCTGGGGATGTCTCTTGATGTTTTGGATTGATGTAGTATGATACAGTTTTCCGCACAATATTTTATTATGTTTTGGGGATACATCGCGTATGTTTTATGTTATAATACTTATATTATGGTTTTGATTATATGGAAAAACGAAAATTTTTGGGTCGTTTCAAGTTGGTATCAGAGCCCTGGTTTGAGGGATTCGGATACACTTCCGGGTGTATCTGAACTCAAACTAAGGGAAATAAAAGATTTTAGTAAAATAAAAAAAAAGTTTTACAAAAAGAATTTTGAAAGCACTTGGAAAGAAAGAATTGTTTTTAACAAGATAGAGGTGTGTGCATGCGGTCAGCCGAGCTTAAGTAAGTACTACCAAATTACCCATACAAGTTATTTGTTCAGTTTCAGTTTCAGTAGAACAGCATGCTAGTATAGGGCTAAGGATCTAGGAGAATGCCTTATGTGCCTGCTTATGTGTTACAGCTTTATGAGTGTTGCATGCTAGAATTGAGTAGATAGCAGCAGGATAGCCTGTTTAGGTTATGCCTGATAGTATGAGCTTAGCATCCTATGCTAGTGCAGTTTCTTGTTATAAGAATAGTTTTGCCTGAGTCTATTTCCCTTGTCCGAATGTTGCTTGCTTCGTGCTTGGTGGGGTTCTGAGTACTGGGAGTTAGCCATTAGGTGAACACGTCACACCACATGTAATCAGGTTTGAATAATCCCAGAGTGATGGAACTGGCCCTATTGCGCAGCTCTTGTTTGATTCCAACCGTTGTAGGGACGGATCTTTTACTTGAAGGATTATCTGATCCTCATCACATGTGATGGTGTTTAGGTGGTGGCTAGCTGGCATTATGAGGAGACCTACAGCAGCTGAGGACCAGTCGTGTTGAGCTTGAGGTTTCTCTAGGGCAAGCCTAGGATGAGAGTAGCAGAGAATAGCAGCGGTAGGAGTAACTTGGTGGAGTCAAGGCAGTTCTTGAGGAAAGTACGGATAGATGTGGAAGGTAGTAGGGGCCCATACTACTGAAAGCAGAGGATCCGTACTCGAATCAAGGAAGGCCAAGACAAGACCAGGAAGCTAGTAGTAGTATCATGATCCCTTGAGATATTTCAGTGTTCTGATGTGGTTATGATATGTTTCAGAAAGGTAGTTATGCGTCCGAGACCAGCAGTCGGCAGCTCAGATGCCGGAGGGGGATCAGGATCGGGATCAGGCCCGGAGGTCGGGCAGATGGATGAGCAGACTAGAGAGTTCCTTTCTTCTGAGGTTACCCGCATCATACTGGAGCAGACTCCTGTGATCTTCGGTTCGATCAAGGAGGGTATTTTAGAGCTGATGGATGAGAGATTGAGTACTTTCCATGCTGAGATGGCGGCCGTGATGGGGTCGCGCACACTTACGTTCAGGGAGTTCAGGGCATGCGGGGCTCCAGACTATCATGGGGCGCGGGACCCCATAGCGAGTACCAGATGGTTGGCGGATGTGGCCAACGCTTTCCGCACTAGCAGGTGTCCCAAGGGGGACAAGGTCAGATTGGCGTCCTGTCTTCTGAAGGACAGGGCACGGGATTGGTGGGAGGAGGTCGGACATGCCATCGGGAATGATGCGGCATTGGATGCCATGACCTGGGCTGATTTCTCTACCAGGTTCAGGGCGGAGTTTGCACCAGTTATTGAGGTGCAGCAGTTAGCTAGGGAGTTTCAGGACCTTACCCAGACTACAGAGACAGTGGCGGAGATCACCGCCAAGTTCAGGGAGAGGGCCCTTCTTGTTCCTCAGTATGCAGCCGATGAGGAGATGAAGAAGGCTCGTTATCATGAGATGCTGCGGAGTGACATTCGCATGTTTGTGAGCCGGTCCAGTTGTAAAACGCTGGACGACATGATTGCCAGAGCTAGAGAGAGGGAGATTGATCTCGAGATGGAGAAGAAGAGGAAACCGGAGGCGTTTTCGGGTTCAGGCAGTGTGGGCAAAAAGCCCAAGGTTTCAGATCACATGTCTAGGGGTCAGCAGAGCCACGGTCGGTGTGGCAAGTGTGGGAGATTGCACGAGGGGGCGTGCAAGGCAGGGAGTTCTGGCTGCTACAAGTGCGGTCGGACTGGGCATTTGAGTAGGGATTGTACGGCCCCTGCTACTACGGTTACAGCATCAGATCTGATTTGCTTTCAGTGCAATCAGAGGGGACATAAAAGGTCCCAGTGTCCCAGTTTAGCTGCAGCAGGGAAGGTGGTTGCACCTGCCCCTGCCACCTTGAGGATTACGGATGGCCGGCAGGGCCGATCTGATGCGCCAGTGGCGAAGAGCAGGGCATTTCAGATGACAGCAGAGGAGGCGCGAGCGACTCCTGATGTGGTGACGGGTATGTATCTTTCCTCCATCTCTTAATTGTTATAATATCGTTTGAATATTACTTGATGATATGTTTTATTTAGGGTCGTTCTCGGTGAACGGCATCCCTGCTTTGGTATTGTTCGATTCGGGGGCTACCCGATCATTTGTATCGCTTGCGCTTAGCAAGAGATTTAGCAGAGCTCCAAGGGAGCTGGATTGTCCATTAGAGGTTGAGATAGCAGACGATAGGACCATGAGGGTCGGCAGAGTACATAGAGGGTGTTCCCTTCAGATATTTGATGAGCAGTTTTCAGTGGACCTAGTTCCTATTCCCCTGCGTGGGAATAAAGTTATTGTGGGCATGGATTGGCTCAGCCCCAATGGGGCGGTGATTGATTGTGAGCTTCAGCTAGTGAGGGTTCGCACTCCCAGTGGGGGAGAGATAGTGATTCAGGGCGAGAGGCCCCAGCGAGGACCGATCTTTTGTTCCGCCGCAAGGGCGAGGCGCTATGTTCAGCAGGGTTGCGCCGGTTTTGTAGCTTACGTCTTGGATGCCCGGGAGAAGGGCAAGACGACGATTGAGGATGTTCCTATTGTTCGTGACTACCCGGATGTGTTTCCCGAGGATTTTCCGGGGATACCTCCAGAGAGGCAGGTTGAGTTCAGGATAGACCTAGTTCCTGGTGCGGCTCCGATAGCCAAAGCACCGTATTGACTTGCTCCCCCTGAGATGCAGGAGTTGTCTACACAGCTTCAGGAGCTGTTAGACAAGGGTTTCATTCGGCCGAGCAGTTCGCCTTGGGGAGCGCCGATCTTATTTGTGAGGAAGAAGGATGGGTCGCATCGTATGTGCATTGATTATCGGGAGTTGAACAAAGTAACGGTGAAGAACCGTTACCCACTTCTGAGGATAGATGACTTGTTTGATCAGCTTTGGGGAGCGTCTTGGTTCTCCAAGATCGATCTACGCTCCGGTTATCATCAGATGAGGGTTAGAGATGAGGATGTACAGAAGACTGCTTTCAGGACCCGGTATGGTCATTATGAGTTCGTGGTGATGCCATTTGGGCTCACCAATGCCCCAGCCGCGTTCATGGATCTCATGAACCGCGTGTGCAGACCGATGCTGGATCGGTCGATGATAGTGTTTATAGATGACATCTTGGTGTATTCCAAGACACAGGGGCAGCACGAGGAGCACCTGCGGGAGGTGTTGGAGACTTTGAGGAGGGAGAGACTTTTTGCAAAGTTCTCCAAGTGTGAGTTCTGGTTGCGCGAGGTGCAGTTTCTTGGTCATCTCGTCAACCAGAAGGGTATTTTGGTAGATCCGGCCAAGATTGAGGCCGTGATGCAGTGGGAGGTCCCGAGGTCTCCATCTGAGATTCGGAGCTTCCTGGGGCTGGCAGGGTATTATCGGAGATTTATTCAGGACTTCTCCAAGATAGCAGTGCCGCTCACCCGGCTAACCAAGAAGTCGGTGGTTTTTCGTTGGGGGCCTGAGCAGCAGGCGGCGTTCGAGACTCTCAGGCAGAGATTGTGCGAGGCTCCGATCCTTACCTTGCCAGAAGGAGTAGAGGATTTCGTAGTCTATTGTGATGCACCGATCACAGGTATGGGAGCAGTATTGATGCAGCGAGGCCATGTAGTAGCTTATGCCTCGAGACAGTTGAAGCCTCACGAGGCTAATTATCCTACCCACGATTTGGAGCTGGGGGCAGTTGTGTTTGCCCTCAAGATTTGGAGACATTACCTTTATGGGGTCCGCTGTACTATTTACACGGATCACAAGAGTTTGCAATATCTTATGGATCAGCCGAGTTTGAACATGAGACAGAGGAGATGGTTAGACGTGCTGAAGGACTATGACTGTGAGATCCTTTATCATCCAGGGAAGGCCAATGTGGTGGCCGACGCCCTGAGCCGCAAGGTGTCGATGGCCCCTATCAGAGATCTGTGTATGAGGATGACAGTGATCACTCCGTTGTTGGAGCGGATCAAGGAGGCTCAGATGGAGGGCCTCAAGGAGGAGAGGCAGAAGTGCGAGAGGATAGTGGGCCGAGTAGCTTCGTTTGATTACGACAGTCGGGGTTTGCTGACGCTTCATGGTAGGGTGTGGGTACCGTACTGGGGTGGGGTACGGCAAGTATTGATGGACGAGGCTCATAAGTCTCGATTTTCTATCCACCCAGGAGCGACGAAGATGTATCGAGATCTTCAACCTGATTATTGGTGGCCCTGCATGAAGCGAGATGTCGCTTGGTATGTGGAGAGATGTTTTGACCTGCCGGAAGGTCAAGGCGGAGCACCAGAGACCTCACGGCAAGATGCAGCCGTTAGACATTCCCGTGTGGAAATGGGAGGATATCACCATGGATTTTGTCACCAAACTCCCCAGGACCGCACGCGGGGTGGACTCGATATGGGTAGTAGTGGATCGGTTGACGAAGAGAGCCCATTTTATTCCGATTCAGGAGAGTATATCGGCGGAAAAGTTAGCCGATATCTATGTGCGAGAGATTGTGGCACGTCATGGAGTGCCGGTATCGGTGGTGTCGGACCGAGATGTTCGTTTCACGTCCAGATTCTAGAAGCGATTCCACGACGAGATGGGTACTCGTCTCCATTTCAGCACCGCTTTTCATCCTCAGACTGACGGGCAGAGCGAGGGGACGATTCAGACTCTTGAGGACATGCTTAGGGCATGTGTTCTAGATTTTGGGGGCAGTTGGGATACGTATCTTCCGTTAGTGGAATTCTTGTATAACAACAGTTATCATGCGAGTATTGATCGACCTCCTTTTGAGATGTTATATGGCAGGAAGTGCAGGACCCCGATTTGTTGGGGCGAGGTCGGTCAGCGAGTTATAGGGAGCACCGAAGTGGTGCTCAAGACGACGGAATTGATCCAGCAGGTCCGTAGTAGGCTGCAGACTGCGCAGAATCGGCAGAAGAGCTACGCCGACAGGAGGCGTTCGGACTTGGAGTTCCAGGTGGGAGATATGGTTCTTCTGAAAGTCTCACCTTGGAAAGGTGTCATCAGGTTCCGGAAGAGGGGCAAATTGGGCCCCAGATTTATTGGTCCTTTCAGGGTTTTGGCCCGGGTGGGTCGGGTTGCTTATCGGTTAGATCTCCCTGAGGAGCTTAGTCAGATACACAACACCTTCCACGTGTCGCAGTTGAGGAAGTGTTTGGTGGATGAGACAGCAGTCGTTCCCTTAGAGGACATTCAGGTTGATAGCGGCCTAAATTATATCGAGAAGCCGGTCGCGATTCTGGAACGGAAGACCAAGACCTTGAGGAACAAGGTAATTCAGCTAGTAAAGGTGCAGTGGCAGCACTGGAAGGGGTCTGAATGGACGTGGGAGGCTGAAGAGGAAATGAGAGTGCACTACCCGGAGTTATTTGCAGATCCAGCCATAGCAGACTTCGAGGACGAAGTCTGAGACAAGTGGGGGAGAATTGTAACGACCCGTTCCCGGTATGTTGATTTATTGGTAATTATAGTGAGTTTTTCAAGAGGGACTCGGCGAGTTCTAGCCTGACTCGCCAAGTAGGGTCGCGCCTGAGGGCACGCGTGAGCCGGGGACTCGGCGAGTCCATCTGTCTGGGTGAAACCCTAAAATCCCCGGGTTGCCCACTATTTATACCACCTTATAGCCCCCATCCTCGCCTCCCTCACCCTGAGAACGCAGTGTTAGAACCCTAAACCTCCCTTGAAGAGCTTATATGTGTTTTGGTGCCATTTTGTGAAGGTGTGAAGAAGGAGAAGAAGGAAGAAGAAAGGAGAAGTGTTGTAGTGCAAAGATGCAAGGCCAAATCAGAGTTAATTGAGGTATTTTCGGAGTTCCATCTTGTTATATGCTTTAAACTTCCATTAGAGCTCTCCTAAGAGCTAGTTGATGCTTGTTCCAAGCCTTACACTTGCATGAACGCCTTATTAAGTCGAAATAACTAGGGAGTGGACTCAGCGAGTTGAGGGTAAACTCAGTGATGGAGGGACTCGGCGAGTTGTTTATCAACTCGGCGAGTCCAAGGCAATCTTCTTAAAGATCAAGAACAACTCGTCGAGTTTGTTCATCCGGCTCGGCGAGTCGGATGAAGATTGTCTGAGTTCTTGGATCAAGAGGGTACTCGTCGAGTCGATGCCAGACTCGACGAGTAGCAGTGAGTAAGAGTGAAAAGTGAGAGTGGGACTCGGCGAGTTGGGTGGCCCAACTCGCCGAGTCAGCCCAAAAGATAATTGACTTTGACCGAGGGTAAAAGAGTCATTTTACCCCAAGCGCAGTGTTTAGTATTTGATTGAGTGTGTTTATGGACTTGTAGCCGAGGAGATTCAGGAGCAGCCGCCGTTAGCTTTCCGAGCCACACACTCAGCAGCCAGCTTACGAGGTGAGTTTCCTTCCAGTAGGAACGGGTCTAAGGCCACAATGCCGGCCCGTTCGGTTAGCAGTAGTTTCCGGATTTAGGTCCGATGCAGTAGTTAGTATGTTCGATGCCTTCGTGGCTCGAACAAGATTTGTGTGCTATGTTTCATGTGTTAAGTATTATGTGTTCCGGGCCACGGCCCGATGTAGCATGTCGTATATGTGTTATGCTAGTTGATGTGTTATGCTATGTCATGTTCAGTCAGTCAGTTCCGGACTTCGGTCCGATGCAGTTAGTTCCGGACTTCGGTCCGATGCAGGGGACAAGGTCCCAGTCAGTTCCGGGCTTCGGTCCGATGCAGTTAGTTCCGGACTTCGGTCCGATGCAGGGGACAAGGTCCCAGTCAGTACCGGACTTCGGTCCAATGCAGTTAGTTCCGGACTTCGGTCCGATGCAGGGGACAAGGTCCCAATCAGTTCCGGACTTCGGTCCGATGCAGTTTCCGGGCTTCGGCCCGATGCAGTGGGCAAGGCCCAATATGTGTTTATATGTTATTGTATGGTATGTGGTAGTTTGGGGGAACTCACTAAGCTTCGTGCTTACAGTTTCAGTTTGGTTTCAGGTACTTCCGCAAGCAAAGGGAAGAGCTCGGGGTGACAGCATCGCACACACCACAGCATAGCTTTTATCCTGGGGATGTCTCTTGATGTTTTGGATTGATGTAGTATGATACAGTTTTCCGCACAATATTTTATTATGTTTTGGGGATACATCGCGTATGTTTTATGTTATAATACTTATATTATGGTTTTGATTATATGGAAAAACGAAAATTTTTGGGTCGTGTTTTTGGGTCGTTTCATATTCCGAGAGATTCTTCCTTCGAAAGCCCTTGATTCAGCCATCTCTCATATGTCGTATGTGTTGGATTAGTGTCTAAGTCCATAACTATTTTGGTATGTACTTGACCCGATGGTGCATGGTCCTTTTGGGTTGCCTTCACCAAAGCAACTTGATTGGAGAAATGAATAAAGAGAGAGAGGATAATATGATTTATTAATATGTTATAAGAATAATATATTAAAGGAGAAATCATATTTGTTTAATTAATATTGGTTAATAATTAATTAAGAATTAGTTTTTGTGATCAAATGTAATTAATTAAACTAGAGGGGCTGATTTGTAATTATGTGATAGTTACAAAATAAGGTAAGGATTATCTTATATATATGGTGAACGAATTTGAGGTGTAAATCCCTTAGAATTCGAGTATGATAAGGATTCAAGGATTATCTTATTGGTTGCTTAATGGATAATCAACTAGATAAGGATAATGACTGAAACCCTATCTCTACACCTATATAAACACCCCTAGGGCCATGAATTCGTGTATCCCTTCCCAAGAGGTCCTAGATACGAATTCTAACCTCTCACTTCTCTCTTTATACCTTCTCCACTTGCTTATGGTGTTTGTGAGCCATTAGAGGAGTGACACTTGTGACTCTAAGCCTTCCAAAGTCAATACAAGGAGATTTGGGATTGTTATTGCTACATAACAATCAAGGTAACACTATAAACTTATTCTCATGTTAATATGATTATATGTATGCTAGAATTAGGGTTTATAGTCTTGGATTCAAAGCATGTACAATAGAGAAACCTAGATCCAAGCATTAGGGTTTGTATGAGCACATAGGATGTCTTATGACCAAAACCCATCAGTGGTATCAGAGCCTAGATTGGTTTCAATTGTATTGATGAATATTTGATTGTAATAAGCACTGAAAATCGATTTTTTTGAGTTTTGAAGGTTTGACTCGCCGAGTCACTTGGTGAACTCGCCGAGTCAGCTGAACTCAACGAGTCCAAGCCCAGACTCGACGAGTCAAAGTGTCTGACAGCTCGTTTTCGCGATTTTCTTCCTGTTTTGGTTTTGGATAATTACCATAAACTCGTTTTTGTGATAAAATCCGAATTTTTTCATTATTATGTGATTATCCTTACCTAAATAGAAGATAATTGTCAAAATTTAGATAATCACTTGTTTTATTAGATAAAGTTTGATTATTTGTAATTTAGATTTGAATTATCTTGTGAAATAGTTTCAATTTATCCCTTTAGGTTTTATAGTTTAAATTTGAACCCCAAAAGTTTTGTTGTTTTGAAATTTAAATAGTTAAAACCCTAATGTTTTGAAAAAGGTTTCAAAACTTGCCCTCAAGTTCTGGAATTTAAATTTTGATTGAATAGTTTAATTTTGATGCATATTTAAATTCTAAACCCTTATGGTTTGAAATGTTTCAAAACTTGCCCTCAAGTTTTGGAATTTAAAGGTTGATTAAAAGGTTAATTAGAAATGTTAAATTCTAAAACTCTTGTATCGTTTTGAAAAAGTTCAAATCACACCCTTATGGCTTTATTAATTAATTAAGGTGTATAATTAAAGGAGATTTAATAAATCCATAAAAGTTTAGGTTAACCTTTTAATTGAATTAAAAGTGTAATTGTTAAAGTTAACCATATAGTATTTTAAAAGTGTAAAATACACCCTATACTATATATAACATTAAAAGTATAACATTATATATATGTATGAGTAAAAGTCAGTCTTACCGTTAGTAGGCCTCATTCACAAAGCTGGTCTATAAAGGGTGTTTAAGGAAATTGCCTATAAAATGGCGATTGAATGGGCATCCACTCTTACCCACCGCACTCTTGACTAGTGGAGGGTCGTTAGCCGAACGGGTAGGATAGGACGAAACCTTCCATTATAAGTATAATGAAATACAAAGTAACTAAATGTTTTTCAAATTCCCAATCTTAGTTACTTAGGCAAAAGTGAATTGATGCAATTCCATGAAATTACACTTTGTGCCCTTGCGAAGACGTTAGTGGAGCGTGTGTGGTTTACCGGCACACTAAATGGTTCTAAGCAAAGGTAGCAAAGGGTGACTCAATGTTTGTCATAGTTCGGTGGAGCGTGTGTGGTTTACCGGCACATCGAATAGGTGATTGTAACATGTGAGGGCACCATGTAGTTTGCATGGTTATTCACACCCGCTTTGTGATCCTCGGCATCCCAGTCACAAACAAGAGGGGAATATCGAGATTTAAACATGCCATTGAAATGTTCAATGAATCTCAAAGGATCTAGGAGTTTTCATAGATTTAAAACTTAAATTTCTTTTTCGTTTCTCATGGTGAAAACTAGTGAATCGTCATTCACTTACCTTCAAATGTTCTGCGATTTGGGTTACGGCATCCCTCTCCCGAGTTGTAGGATATTGTGTTGGGTCCTAGCCTTGGAATTTCATTTGGGTGATTTACCAAGGACTCAATCAATCAACTAACTTGAATTCGTTTTTCTCCTGATGTCAAAGTTCGACAACTATGGTCTTCGCAAATTCCGTGGAACAAGCATTCCACATGAAGATGATATTCCACGATTCGATCAAGGAACAAGAAATCATGCTTCACTTCCTCCTCCTCCTCCAATTATTCTCCCTAGCCTACATGTTCAAAGGCTTGAAAAGTTCAAGATCACTCAAACCCTTTTGGCAAGTGAACATAAAGAAGGAAAGTCGGTGTGTGCACACGTCCTAGGGATGAAGTTGCACATTGATAGACTAAGAATGAAAGGATCCATTGTCGGTGAAGAGATGGCTGTTGATTGGGTTCTTCAATCACTTCCTAACTCATATAGTGAGTTCGTAAGAGAGTACTATATGATGAACCGCGACGTGACCCTTATAGATCTCACCTATATGCTTATTGTTGCTGAATCAGCAATGGTTTGGCGCAATAGAAAAGCAAAGTTGATTGGTGAATCTGCCTTCGAGACCTCTGTGGATATAGACAATGGCAATGAAAGACATGCAATGATCGAAAAGTTTGATCATAAGAGAAAGGCGATGTCTGAAGTAGTTCCATGTGTTGTTCCAAAAGGAGTCAATTTGCTTTTATTGCCAAGAGAAGGGGCATTAGAGACGAAGCTGCCCTATTTACCTAAGAGATCTAAGAGATGGGAGAGTCGAAACGTATGGCTCTAATTTAGGTAAAATCCATTGACTAACTCTTTTAAGCTTCATTCTAGGTTCTGAATACATAATGTGATAAGATTACAATTGATGTTTAGAAGGATCAAAGAAAAGAAAAGAAGCTTAAGGGAAGAAGTGAGCAGAATCTAACCATGAAGGAATGGATTTCGATTGCGTTTCTCGAAGATTAGATTCTTGAGCTACTACTTAGAGTTAGAATTAGATTGCTAAGAAAGATGTATTCGCATAAGTTTTTCAATGAGTTGCATTGTGAAGGACAAATTTTTCCGCAATAAAATAAATTTTTGATTTTAAATTTTATTTATTTATCCTTACAATGGCGTGTATAAAAAATTGATGTTGAAATTATTAGCAATAATGGATTTGTTTCTTATTGTGTTATGGAAAGTCAAGAATTTACCAAATAGGGAGAGTTTCTCATCGCCCAAGTTTCAATTGGACAGAAACTTGGAATCATGCAACTTGGTTGCATGATGAATGAGAAATTTCATATTTGATAATTAGACTAATTCGTTGACAAAGTGTCAAGTGAAGGACTAGGAGATCGAGTACACAAAGTTGTGTGTTGATCAAGTTCACCATAAGAGTAACAAAGATATCCGTCATCATTTACTAAAGGTTTAGTAAATATGATTATACTTACAAGATTAAGTGTAATTTTGAATTGATTAAAGGGTTTAGATCAATAGCAAAACGAATAAGAAGAATCAAATAGGCAGAAAGATAAGAGTTTCTCCATTCTAAGAAGAAGGGAGAGTGGCTTTTATGTTTTATGATAGGTCTTAATGATTAAGAACCATATCTCAATTGATCCTCTAAGTGAGTCTTGGTACAATTGTATGTCCAAGAAGAGGAATCAAAGATTGATGAAATGGTCAAATCAAGAAGACAATCATACTTTGTTCCAATAACAAGTCTTAAAGTTAAGATTGTGACAATGAGTAAAAAGTATTAAAGGTTTATAACATTCATCAAATGTGGAAAGTTGTGATGTCTTGGATAAGACAAAGACCAACTATGACCAATTTATGAAGTGTTTTGATACAAGCTACACTAACTCTTGAAAATTTGTTTGTCAAGAAATGTTTATTGACAAAAGAATCTTATATGTCAAGGAGTCAGTGGGAGTCTTAATGGTCTCGAAAAGTTTCAAGAACAAATCAAATAAACCTTATCGATCATCACTAGCACACGAGTTGAGGTTTACAACCTATCGTAAAGACATTATTTTGTTTCTGTGCCAATCCAATCGAGTTAATTATGCATGTGAGTCCTATGAGTTCTCATTTGAATGCGTAAAAGGCAAGGACCTTGATCAATGAAAGGTACATTGATAGGAAAAAGGTAAGATGCTTAACTACTTGGAAGACGTGGTGGGCAGCTGTGCTACCATAAGGCAAGAAATCAAGATTAAGAAAGTTCGATCCATATGAGTTTGAATTTGTCGTAAACTTTGGTTTTAACAAATTCGCATGGATAGGAACACATACACCGTTTAAATCTAAGTGTCATAAGATTTCCTCCTTCATGAAAATGATTGTGAGAAAATGCTTTCACTAAGAAAGATTTTAAAAGATAGTGATTGTAAAATTGCATTCTCAAATTCGATCATGGTTACGGCATCCCTTTCCATAATTTGAATTGTGAGGTTTGGAAATTAGTCTTAATTGTTAAGACACACATATGAACTATCTAAGGCAAAAGTGTATAAGTTCAAGAAGCCTTGATAAAAGATTATCAAAGCACTAAGTATTAGAAACATGAACTTAAGAAATTCAATAAGTATTGTTTTTCTGAAAATTAAGATGTTTATGAATACATGTCGAAGCTAGTGGGAGCATAAGTGTTATGTTTTATAATAATCATCATGATAGTGGGAGCATAAATGTTATGATTGTATGATTATTAAGGCACGTATTGCATAGTTGGCAATATTAATTATAGAAAACAAGAGTCATACTTTGCAAAGTTGTAAGAGTTGAAAGGTTGTTTTGCTATAATTAAGGGAGAGAATATTATGCTTCATTTCGTTGCGAAATGTTGATAAATTTAGTCAAAGGTACATAGTGTGTTCTTAAAATTTCGATTGTGATTACGGCATTCCTCTTCGCAATTCGAATTTTGAGAACATAGCAAATAAAACATTGTGCATCATGTCCCTTACACTTCGGGTATAGGATCGATTGCAAATGCTTGACCATTCTAAAATTTTCCAAATGTCTAGTGCATTTAGAGGGAAAAGGGACTAGAATTGGTTTTGGACTAAAATAATTAAACAACTATCAAAGGACGATTCGAAGTTCGACGAGAATTGGTCGCTTGTGAGTAGTTGGAAGTATAGTATTGGAAATTATGGAAATGATTCCACATTAGATGGACAATATCAACATCATTACAAATAGATAAGATTCTATTAAGAATGAGTTGTCATATAGAAAATATGGAAGTGTGTCCATGTTGGGAAGTAAAATCTATGTCTAGATTAAAAACTTTATGCGAAAGGATGTTCAAAGGAATGTACTTTGAGTGAGAGACATCATATCTAAGGAATTGTCTTGTAACAATCTCCGATAGAGGAATTTGTAATATCATTGGCAATAGTCTTTGAGACTTTGGTGCAGTGACATTACAAAAGGATCGTTGCATAAAGTGTTAGAATCTAGTATATTCTATAAGTAACAAGAATATGACATTCTTACACTTAAGAAAATGGATTTGGTGTTGTAAAATGAGAATGATTGGAAATGTGTTCAATTTGTCTATTTTGCAAAAGTAAGAACCATAGGTAAACATTGTGTGCATGCTAGGAGCATGGGACAAGTGTTGGAATTAAAATGCGAAGTTGATTACCCGAAACGACAAATAATGAGTAATCGATATGGTGATAAATAAAACGTGTTTTGTTTATACTCAAAGGTTTGAGACCATATGGGATTAGTATTATTCTTGTGTTTCACCTTGCATGTTTTGACTTCCAGAATAATTGAGTTTATTAAGAATAATCGAATTATTCAAACGGGCCACAGTCGTTCATATGTTGGAAGTAGATATGAATGAAGACTGTCGTGAATTGGTGTGTGGATTGTCTAGAAGAGTATTAGACATAAGCAAATGTTTGCTGCAACGTTCATGAGTGCTTATGAATATGATTTGAGCATTGGATTAAACCCACGCTCACTTGGATCACTCCATGAATTGTATTATGAGTGATTGGTGAGACGATAACATCTTATATTCTTGAAACCGAGATGTGTGAGTTGTATCTTGCGAATCGGTTGCACATTGATAATATGTAAACGCACTAGTAACTTGGTGTTATAAAACATATTGTTGTGTGTGATTTGGTTAGTGAGTGCAAGCGAACATTGTATCAAAGTTTATCCGTTCCTTTTATCCAAAGTAGGATAAAAGCGATATCTTTGGGCCCCTCGATGGTTTAGTGATGACATACGTAAATGCTCGGCCGGGCTAGGGCTAATTTGATTTGTTCAGTTAGTCTGTCGTCATAAATCAGAAATCGAGAAGTAGTACAAAGAGAATGATTAGAAATCATATCTCAGATGATATCTAGAATGGAGGAATATATGATCCCTTATCTAAGGACACGCGTATCTGATAGGATCAGAGTTGACAGCGGCTTTGGAAAGCTACGATTGCAGATCAGGATCTGAAGTCATACGCAGAATAGTTGTTAGACTTATCCAAGTGGGAGACTGTTGGATTAGTGTCTAAGTCCATAACTATTTTGGTATGTACTTGACCCGATGGTGCATGGTCCTTTTGGGTTGCCTTCACCAAAGCAACTTGATTGGAGAAATGAATAAAGAAAGAGAGGATAATATGATTTATTAATATGTTATAAGAATAATATATTAAAGGAGAAATCATATTTGTTTAATTAATATTGGTCAATAATTAATTAAGAATTAGTTTTTGTGATCAAATGTAATTAATTAAACTAGAGGGGCTGATTTGTAATTATGTGATAGTTACAAAATAAGGTAAGGATTATCTTATATATATGGTGAACGAATTTGAGGTGTAAATCCCTTAGAATTCGAGTATGATAAGGATTCAAGGATTATCTTATTGGTTGCTTAATGGATAATCAACTAGATAAGGATAATGACTGAAACCCTATCTCTACACCTATATAAACACCCCTAGGGCCATGAATTCGTGTATCCCTTCCCAAGAGGTCCTAGATACGAATTCTAACCTCTCACTTCTCTCTTTATACCTTCTCCACTTGCTTATGGTGTTTGTGAGCCATTAGAGGAGTGACACTTGTGACTCTAAGCCTTCCAAAGTCAATACAAGGAGATTTGGGATTGTTATTGCTACATAACAATCAAGGTAACACTATAAACTTATTCTCATGTTAATATGATTATATGTATGCTAGAATTAGGGTTTATAGTCTTGGATTCAAAGCATGTACAATAGAGAAACCTAGATCCAAGCATTAGGGTTTGTATGAGCACATAGGATGTCTTATGACCAAAACCCATCAGTATGCACCTATAATCGCCTTGACTTTGATTACCCACGCCAAATAATTCATTGGAGTCAAAATCAGAACACGATACAACGTCAAACCTCCTTCTTTAACCATCAACATCCTATTCTCCTTTGATAACCCCGGCCTCTTTAATCAAGCTTGTTCCGATCGCACTCTTCCACCGAACAACACGACAATGTCACAACCACCTTTACCATCTTTTGTCACCCGCAAAACGAACCAAATCAAAGCCACCACTTTTGACGTCTTTCATGTCCGTTTATTCCGCGTCACCGATTACTCTATCTTTACCTTATAACAAACCTGATCAAGAGAAATCGGGGTTGCTTTTGATCAAAACGAAATGACATCCCCTTCAACAAAACTCGGTTCTCGCTACATCCGCCCTTCACCGAAAAGATACACTTTTCTTGAAACCAACTCTCAAACTAATCATTTTCAACCTTAACTCTGATACCAAGTCTAAATAAAATAAACTAGAAAATTCATTGTGGTGTTTGGTGGAAAAGAAATAGAAGGAGAAAGGGAGCAAATTTTTTGCTCACAAAGTTAAAGTAAAAAAGAAGCACTGGAATTGTTGCGTTTTTTTATTGAATAAACAACAATGGAACTTGACATCTATATATACCACAAACAAAAAGTATCCTAATCAAATCCTTAAATTATGCAGAAGAAAAGAACTTAAATATTGTAACTTTCATTAAATTAAAACTTTCCTATTAAACCCATATGGACAAAAACCAATTAACCCAACAAAGACATTTTCAACAGGGATACTGTTGTCAGGATTTCACAGTTATTACTCGGTTTGTTCATAATAAAGGGATATCGACGTATGTTCGTGAAAATCGGACATGAAGGATATGCCAAAGTAGGTGGCTTTGGATTCAATTTGTTTGTTAGGATTGAAAAAAAAATGAAGTGGATGGCTTTGTTTTCTTGGTCGATGGAGATGTCTCTTTGAACAAAGGTGATCAAAACAAAGGAAGAGATTGGAGAAACTACACGGTGTAAACATTATGGTGTTGGAGTTCAAATATGGTGGCTTTGAATGTGGCTAAGAAGATCTTGTTCAAAGGAGGGGGGAGTCGAAATAGTAATGAACATGTCTAACGAGATGTCACGGTATATGTCACATGTGTTGTCAACAATCAAAGGGATTGAATGAAGACTTTGGATGTGACCAAGGTGAAGGTCTGATGTTTTGAAAAGTCAGGAATCGAGATGGTTCGAAATAAAATATGATTAAACGTTGTTGTGAGTGAACAAATTTAAAATAACATGATGACGGATTAATTGCTTTAATACCAAATTGAACAACATGGCGGATAAATGAAGATTAGAGTAAGATTATACCTGAATAATGCGTTGGATTATCTTGATGATGGATTGTGTTGGATAATTGAATATTTATGTGGATAGTTTGGATAGATCTCTGCTATCCAGAAATAGACAAACTATTTCAACAGAGAAGAACTTTGAGATCAACTCAAGTCTTAAACACTCAAACTTTACTTGTTTATTTCATATGGGCGAAGGCTCTATTTATAGGCTCGAAGGAGCCGGTTACATAATTGGTTTGTAATCGTTTGCTTGCAAAACGACACACATATTTACATTATAGCCCCCTAGACTATTGAGGGTTACACACTTTATGTTACATCAACCGACACTTAATAATTATCCTACCGACACTTCTTATTGAATTACATAACAATCCTTCTACCGACACTTTACATAATGAAAAATATAATAATCCCTTCCACATTGAAAGGACAGATGTCTTCAAAAATGGATTGCTTACGTCATTCCTCTCGCCTCCAAAAAGACATATTTTTGAATAATGCTTTCTTTCATCGTTAATCTTCCATGAATGGTGTTTCTTCTATGTTTTCTGAACAGTGACTGCAATTGTGTCTTGGTGCATGCATAATATGTTTACAAAGTTGTTTTTTTGATATCAACAGGTAATTCAGCTAATCGATGAGAAAACTTTTCGAAAGGTTGTTCGAAGGTTTCAATTGCTTTCATTGCTTCTGAAGTGATTTACTGTCTGTTAACGAATAGATAATGAAAGTTTTACTGGCGTAGTTCACTCTGATTCTTGACTTCTGATCTTTACCGTTGCCTATGCGTAATGATGCTAAATAGACCCCGACGAGTGCAAAGATTAAGTGATCTTGTGTTGGTGATTCTCGTGGTAGATCATCTTTTGTTGGTTTCGAGCCGTTGATTATTCCCATGTTTGCGAAAGTAATACTTGGGACAATTAGTTGAGAGTCTTCATCAAAAATTGGATAGCTAGAATGCATTTTAATGAATAATCCTCTTTCTTGTTTTACGAATCGTATTTTATAATTTCTGATGATAGTTTGCACAGCAGAAGGGAACTCGCTGATGCAATGTAAATTAGTGTCTTCTAGATAGATGGTGTCGATGAATCCATGAATAAAATAATCTCATAAAGTCATAGGATCTGATAAGTCGGCTAAGAAAACGGCTTTAGGACCTGGGCGTCTAGCTACTGGGTAAAAGCCCATCAAGGAATGGACTTCGGTGTATTAAATAAGACTGTCCCATAATTTGGCAAATTTTTTGGCAGATGATTTTTTCATGGCTTCTTTTTCTTTGGTTGATAAAATGGATTCAAGGGCAATTTTTGCATTTAGCTGGTTAAGGGATCTTGGGATGGATACAGGTTTTTGTGGTGTAAAGTTGGATATAGGTTTTTGTGGTGTTAGGAGACCTGTTTTTGAACATTCAACGTTATCTTTTATTACTGCTTTGTATGCTTCGTTGTATGCGGTTTCTGCTTCATTTTTCGTTCTGTAACTTTTGTGAATGATGTTTTTTCCAAGAATATATGAACTGGCGATTCCCCAATCTTCATATACTCCTTTGTTTTCTCCGTTGAAAATTATGTACCGTTTCTTTATTTTTTTATGATCTGCTTGTAGCGGTGGATACTCCTCTTGGTTTGGTGTCATGGTTTGTTTTTCTGTTTCTAGTGCTATTTGTGGTTGACTTTCATCGGATGATATTTCTTGGATTTCTTCTTTTGGTTGTTTTGTTGTTGAGCTGCTGGCTGCTTCTTCTTTAGATGCTGAATGGGATGATAGAATTTGTATTGTTTGTTGTAGTTGCTCTTTTTCACGTCTGACTACTTCAAGCTGTCTGATTAATGATGCTTCTTGCTCCTCTTTTTGTTTGAACTGGTGTTTGACCTGCTTCATAATGGCTTCCATTTCAATAGTTCTGCTAAATGAATACTTGCGTCTTTTGGGTACCTGAATGATTGCAGAATAATGTTTGCTTTTAATATTTTAAATGATGATATGAGGATTTTCATATCAATGTATGCTTTGGTGATATTTTCATATCATTGTATACTTTATCATTGTTTACTTTGGATGGTATTTTTATACCAATATATGCTTTAGCAATGTGTACTTTGGATAGGTTAGATATGAGGTTTCCCTTATGTTCTAAATCCAATAATGCTTTCTTCATAGGACTATTTACCTGAATCAGAATCAGTATCAGTTGTATATGCATAAATGTCTATATCTGAATCAATTCATGAGTCTTCTATAGGTTCATACCCGAGATCATATGCAATTTTTAATAAGTTTGTTTCTTTCTCTTTTGTAGTCTTTTTTGGACATTCATAGGCTTTGTGTCCGTCTTCTTGACATATCCAACATTTACAGTCTTTTTTATTAGATGGACAGTAATTTGTGTTAGATTGATATTTTTTCTTATATTGTTTTCTGTTTCGAAATTTTTTTTTCTTTCACCTTGTTTATAACATTGTTTATATTTAGGTTTATAAGTTTGTTTTTTCCAAATTTTCTTTTTATATTTCTGTTTTTTATTATCTTTACAACCATATTGATTAACTTTATTAGATAAGGTATCACAACATAAATCAATTCTTGCATCCTGTGTTGTTTTTTGTTCTAAACATTTTTTCTGCATCCATGCTTTTAATATACTTATTCTTGCTCCTAAGGTATCTGCAATTTTATTTTGTTGTAATGCTTCTTGGAAATATTTTATTACACTTTGACTTACTAATGATGGTAATTTTTGGTAAAACATGTCTAATGCTATCTTTTTTCTTGTAAAATCTAGATTATAATAATGTTTAGAATATTCGCATATAAATGGGTCTAAATAACACATGTTACAAATTCGTAAGTTAGTTAGATGCCATAATGATTCTAATTGAAAAGCTTCTTGAGATGTTTTATCTTCTATTTGTTTTCCTATGAATTATTGAATAAGTCGATTTAATACATTTTTAAATGTTTCCATAGCGTCAGTGGTCGCTATCATCATCGTCTCAGTTTCATCGAGAGATAAAAGGAAACGATATGCATTGCCATGTGTTTTATGTATAATATAATTAAGAAAATTTTTTGGATGTAGGTTTCTTAATTCTTCAGTTAGTTGAATTTGAATTCCCATTTTATTACTCCATTCTTGAATTTTTGCTTCGGGATTTTGCTCACAATCGATAAAAAGAATATCTGAATTTGTTGGAAAAAAAATAGTTTAGGTATATATTGTGGAGGTATTTTTTCCCATTTGTTTTGTTTATTTTTGACCATTCCTTGTCTATATAAAAAAATTTCCTCTAACGAAGGTGGTCCATAAATATATTGACTTTGATAATCATCTTCGACATATGATTGTTTTCGTTTTAATCCAAAATTGTGTTGTGAATCTCTATATGGATTTGATAAGAGTTTTCATCATCTGAAGAAAAATCATATATTACTTCTGCGTCATCATTATCTGAATTATTTTCTATTATATTATTTTCTTGAGTTTCAGACGGAATTTCTAATACTGCAAATAATTTAGTTAGTGTTTCTACTTTTTCTTGTAAAGTTTCCATTAAATAGAATTTTTAGTTTCTTTTTTCTAGTGAATTAGTTATTATTAGCGTTTTTTCTATTTTTTGAAACTTATTTAACATATTAATTTTGCTATCTTATCTTCAAGGTTTTTCATTTGTTCTCGTTTCCAATTTATACTATTATTTATTATATGTATTGCTTCAATATTAGATATACAATTTATTATTGATATGTTAGAATCTGTTTTTAAATTTAGAAGAAATTTTTCAGACTGTTTTAATGTTTTACGAAAAAAATTTAATTCTTGTATATTTGTGTTTAGACTTGAAAAACTCATAATTATAGTTTTTAGAAACATAATGATAATTTATTTTTTCTTTCAAAATTACAATTTATAAATTTTAATAAGATATTAATGGTGGGGTTTTTTAATACTATTATATTTTAATAGGATGTTGATGGTGGGGTTTTTTTAACAAAATGTGTTTCTAATTGGTAAATACTCATAATTGTAAAAACCTTCTACCGGCATTTGTAGGTGGATGGTATTTGATTTAATAATGAGTTTATAATAATAAGTTATAACGATGAATGTTTGTAACAATGAATATATATATATATATATATATATATATATATATATATATATATATATATATATGATGATGATGATGATGCATGATGAACATGTATTTATATGAACGAAAGATTTAACATTCATAATCATAATAAGAACGATACTTAGCTCTGATACCAAATTTAAAATAACATGATGACGGATTAATTGCTTTGATACCAAATTGAACAACATGATGGATAAATGAAGATTAGAGTAGGATTATACCTGAATAATGCATTGGATTATCTTGATGATGGATTGTGTTGGATAATTGAATATTTATGTGGATAGTTTGGATAGAGCTCTGCTATTCAGAAATAGACAAACTATTTCAACAGAGAAGAACTTTGAGATCAACTCAAGTCTTAAACACTCAAACATAACTTGTTTATTTCATATGGGCGAAGGCCCTATTTATAGGCTCGAAGGAGCCGGTTACATAATTGGTTTGCAATCGTTTGATTGCAAAACGACACACATATTTACATTATAACCCCCTAGACTATTGAGGGTTACACACTTTATGTTACATCAACCGACACTTAATAATTATCCTACCGATACTTCTTATTTAATTACATAACAATCCTTCTACCGACACTTTACATAATGAAAAATATAATAATCCTTAATTGCTTTGATACCAAATTGAACAACATGACGGATAAATGAAGATTAGAGTAAGATTATACCTGAATAATGCGTTGGATTATCTTGATGATGGATTGTGTTGGATAATTGAATATTTATGTGGATAGTTTGGATAGAGCTCTGAATAATGCGTTGGATTATCTTGATGATGGATTGTGTTGGATAATTGAATATTTATGTGGATAGTTTTGATAGAGCTCTGAATAATGCGTTGGATTATCTTGATGATGGATTGTGTTGGATAATTGAATATTTATGTGGATAGTTTGGATAGAGCTCTGCTATTCAGAAATAGACAAACTATTTCAACAGAGAAGAACTTTGAGATCAACTCAAGTCTTAAACACTCAAACTTAACTTGTTTATTTCATATGGGCGAAGACCCTATTTACAGGCTCGAAGGAGTCGGTTACATAATTGGTTTGCAATCGTTTGATTGCAAAACGACACACATATTTATATTATAGCCCCCTAGACTATTAAGGGTTACATACTTTATGTTACATCAACCGACCCTTAATAATTATCCTACCAACATTTCTTATTTAATTACATAACAATCCTTCTACCGACACTTTACATAATGAAAAATATAATAATCTCTTCCACATTGAAAGAACAGATGTCTTCAAAAATGGATTGCTTACGTCATTGGGGAAGGTGACTGTTGGAATAATCGGTTTTCTTTTTCTAGGAGTTGGCTTTGTTTAGTTTAAACAAATGACATTTTAGGAAATTTACTGTATTTAAGTTTTTATCTCCTGTATGGTTTTAGAATTTAAATAGGATACTTTTTTGGTATAGTAATGAAATGAAGTTTTTCAAGCAATAAAAGTGTTGTTTAGCAAGTAATATCAAAGTTGTTTACTCGTTAATTTTTCATGGGCATCTAGGTATTACAAGGTTTATACCTATAGTATCAAAATAGCAAGCGAAGCAAAAGTTTTACGGTATAATATGCAAGTTAAGACTAGTCAACAAGGATAGGTTGATTTCTAAATTATTTAAATTAAAAATAAAAAAAAATAAAAAAAAATAAAAAAAATAAAAAAAAACCCTCAACATGTGCAAAAATGGTGCTGACCAAGCCTAAATCGGAACTTCTTTAATTTTTTTAAACTAGAGTCAGCTTATATTTGGAATAAGTCGGCCTAAAGTTTAAACTAGACCCTAGCTAGCTTAAGCCTTAAGGTAGTGAAATGTATAAAAGGAAATATCTATTTATAATAAAAAACCACCCACCGTTTCTTTTTTAGTTGATGTGGAACTCTTTCATGCCATAAAATATTATGTCTTATGTTGTTTATAGTGTATGTATTTTTTTTTTTTTTTTTTTTTGTCAAACATATTAAGATGGTCCTTTAAAATATTTAAAGTAGATCCTAAATATTTTTATTATATAACTTGTATATAAAAATTTTAAATTCAAATGGCCAAATGATTCACCTTGTCATACCTTAGCCTAACTCCTGATCAACATATATCATATGGTGTGAACTACATTCGTTTCTTTTTTCATATGTTTTGATTTATGCTTTATAAAATGAAGTACCCTTAGGCTGCACGGTGTGATGCAGTTTGAGACCGCACCTTGGTGCCACCTCAGCAGGGAACACCGCCCCCAGGGTGCGGTTTCCTGCCATTGAGACCGCAGTGCGGTCTTTGAAGACCGCGGAATGTGATTGGTTGGTCAATTTTTTGACCGTTAAATGCAATTTCGTTTGTTTTTTTTTTCCTTTTGTTTTTTCTTTCCTTCCTATATATATACACATATCAAACTTAATTTTTTTTTTCACAACACAATTTTCTCTCTCTCAATTTTTTTTTTCAATTACCACTTTCCAAAAAATATCATCTTCTTTATCTTCTGAAGAATTTCAGATTATTTTTGATACCGTTATTGCGTGTGTTCAAATGGCGGAACAAACATACAAACATAGAACGACTTTATGTAGTTTCCTTTAGTTATTTTATTTATGTTTTTTAAGTTTCTAGGATTATTTAAATGTCATGTATGTGGTTTTTTTTGGTAACACAATGTACTGTTTTTTTTTTATTTTCAAGTAATGAAGAATTATGTTTTTTTTATTAAAATAGAAGGTATATTAAATTAAATTAGTTCAAAAAAAAAAAAGTTTTATTAAATTAAAATACTTAAAAAAAAAATGAAAAGTGTAGCACCACACCCTTGGTGTGGCAAGAAACCACACTTGAGTGGTAAGAAGTGACATGACGCTGATGTGGCGGGGGAGGGAATGCGGTTTCGGTGGCACCACTCCCTCCAGCCTTAAGCGTCAATTTGACTAAATTTCATATGTACATTAAAGGTTGCACGCTATAGATTATGTCCAACACTTTTGGATTTTGAGTGATGCTTGCATGCAAATACTTAAAGAGTTTTCTATCGAGTCATAAAGCCAAGGTTCATTGTCGTGTGTATATATATATATATATATATATATATATATATATATATATATATATATATATATATATATATATATATATATATATATATATATTCTTTTACATTTAAACATTGTCGTTTTCGCTCTACCTTTCATTCATACAACATAAACATTTTTTCTTATATATATATATATATATATATATATATATATATATATATATATATATATATATATATATATATATATATATATATATATATATATATATATATATATATATATATAGACATTCGACACTAATTTAATAAAAAAATAAATAGCGACCGATTAGCAACAACCGTGAATGATTATTTAGTTTGGACATTTTTTCCTCCACATTTCACACAATGTAAACATATGAAGTCTTTTTTTTTTTTTTTTTTTTTTTTACCAACTTATGCACATTAAACACATACGTTCATACATCTGTCCGAACTCCATGATTTGATACAAACTACTGAATATTCGTACGTGTGAATGCAAAGATCACACAAAACCCCGATGTGTTGAACACATTTTATAGTGTGTAACCTTAACGTACATATATTTTTGGTTAAATTGCTGTTTAGTTGGGTTTTGGGCTATCACTTACAAAATACAAGAAAAAACAAAAGGACCAGAAAAGACCGAGTCCACTCCTTGTGAAATTTGGAAAACAAATGCATTGTGTGAAACACAAAGGTAATCATACATCAGTTTTTAGTGTGTAAATGATGCATCAACAGTTTTCCAAGCAAAACATAACTTTTGCAGTGAGTAGTGACTATAGCAAATAGTTGGAAATAATTAGTGAATACACAAACGATTAACTGTTTTCTATGCAACAACCCATGCCTCATTTTTATGATATAAGAACTGTGAGTTTTATAAGTTATTAAATTAATTCATATGGTATTTAATGGCATTGTATTTTAATGAATATTTTTGGAAGATGAGGAGAATATTTGTAAAGAGAGTCAAAGGAGAGCTGATGGTCAAAAAAGGCACGTGACAGAGAAGGGATATGCCAATATGGCGTTCTCCGATCACGAGGCTCACAGTCTCCATATATCATCTCCAAGCCTTTTTTTTTTTTTTTTTTTTTAAGTTGGGGCTAGCCATTTGGCTAACAAATTGTCTAATTAGGAGTTTCTAATCAGAAGATCTTGGGTTCGATCCCAAGCAAATACTAACATTGCCGTTCAAAAAAAAAAAAAAACCCTCCAAGCCTTTTTTTTTGGTAGTATTTAAATATAAAAACAAAAATAAATAAATAAATAACAGTATATATATATATATAAAAAAACCCTCATCTATCCAACCTGAATAGAATTTCATAGGTTATTAAAGTTAAAATATTTATATTTAAATTAAATTTTATAAAAATCATTATTATTTGATTTTTTTTAATTATTCGGATTTTTCTCTACTTTAACCATCAGAAGTTTAATATATTCTTTAAAAAAGAGAAAACTATTTCAAGCTAAGGTTGTTAAAATCGGGATCCTACGTATGATCGTCTTTAGGATTGCAAGATCTGTCACGATCCTATAATCCCACAAAATAAAATATAATTTTAACTTATAATTTTAGAACATAAAAAATATCTCAAACATTCAGTTTTACGTTCAAAATTTATAAAAACTTCAAAGCATCGGTCACAATTCACAACACAAATAATCAACGTAAACTAGTAAAAAGAAAAAGACATAAAGTGATAATTTATTTTTTCATTTAAAAAAAATCAAGGGAAGATAGGATCAGATCGGATTCCGATTCTACTATCCTATCTACGATCTTAACTGCGATCTGATCTCAAATACGATTTAGTTCGTTTTTCATAACTAAGACCTTACGCTTAGGAGCGTAAGACTGTACAATCTTACGATCAAAATTACGATTTTGACAATCTTACTGAAAACATTTATGAGTGATGAATAACAAAAAAACCATCAAAAGATTTTCTTTTTTGTTAAACTTTATTTTTTAATTCAAAATTTTAATGGTAAAATCATAAAAAATTAAAAAATAAATAAATAAAGTTCAACATAGTTAAACATAATAGATATGATAATGTATTGGTTTTATAGAACCCAAAGTATGAAAATTTCATGTTTAAAAAAAATCAAATTTCGTAGTGGTTAAATAGAAATAAAATTCTTCAATGCTTAAATCCAAAGAAAAAAAAAATCAAACTACAACAATCGTATGGAATTTGGCTTTATGAATAATATTTTATTTTCATTGAGTAAAATATTAAAGGTAAGATCTGTATAAGACTAAATATCAAACGGTAAATAGTTTTAATTTTGTTTTTAATAGAAAAATATCGATTATCTAACTTTTTAAGTAGAAAAGTCCAAAAAACTAGTTAATTTATTCACTTAGCCTTTTTGATTTGTTTAACATGTCATGAAACCAATATAGTTGTATTTCAAATGGAACTCTAGGATCCATAAAGTTGCCACATTTATAGAATTCATTCCTTAAAACTCTAACAACATTAAGAATGTGCACAAAAACTCTAGATCAAGAAATACAAAGTAGAAAATTAGGAACTTGCATACTCCCAAGGGCCGACAATATACTCAAGATGGTGATGATGAAGTGGCTTGTTGGGTTAATGCACCACAACACTTTCTTCTTCTTCTTCAAGGCACCAAGAATGTCAAAATAAACCGAAACTCTCTAAAGGTGGCTTTGGTCTTAAAGTAGATGTGACATCCTCTAATTTTCAGAATCAATTAAAACTTTTTATTTACGCTTTAATAATTGAGATGCAAAAGTTCGTAGTTATATAAAACATATTGGGATAACAAAAGTTATTTTGTTATATTAAATTCCAATGATGTCATCGTTCATATCGAAACATACATTACAACGTAAATATATAAATGGTCCTGAAATACTATAATAGGCTCCATCGAACAAAACTTCATCTTAAGGTGGGTCAAGAACTCCTCCCACGTCAACTGCGGTGGCTTTTTGGAACTCAACATCTTCCCCAACATGTTCCACCAATGAAGTGAAGTGCCCTTGAACTGTCACACAACATTGGTGGTTTGCAGCTTTCACGTGCAACCGCATGTGATAAATGTCAGATCCATCTCTGATATCCGGTCATGACTCATACTGGATCTTCCTTCCCGTTAAATGATGAAGGCTTGGAAGTCACGAAATCCTTATACTTGTAGTAGCCCCTAGGTTCATCGTTCTCTTGGACCTCTACTTGCTCTGATCCTTGATAACTTTCCGAGTCATCATTATTTCCTTCTTGAATTGTTTTCGGATGAGAAGGAATCGGTCCATTGTTGACTTGTTCAACAACTACCGGTTCGTTTACCACAAGCCCTCCACCTCTAGCATTAGCTAGCTCCTAAGCTAGGAGATCCTTAAACTCACATCGTTACTGATCGAGCATCTACTGTTTCATTACTCGAGCATCATTAATTGTGAACTGAGCAGCTCCTGCTCCGGCGTTTCGAGGTGCTAGACCTCCTTCATTATTGACGATTCTTCCGCTCCTAGTGATCGTCATATTATTCTATAGTTGTAGAAGCGAGTAGTTTAATAAGGCGATATATTACTTGTTGTATAGATACATATTTAGCACATAGTTAGCAATTAAAGCATCTTCCTATAACATGCTAGTGCTAATGTATAAAGCAAATACGGCATCTATCCTAAAGCGTTATATCGCACAACTGACCGATCTAACTTAGATTCTAAGTTTAAGTCTAGAATTTTCCTAAATTCCTAATTCTCTTAAACTAATGTTCTAATACCAACTGTGACATCCATTTATTTTCAAAACCGATTAAAAATTTTTATTTACGCTTTAATAATTGAGATGCGGAAATTCTCAGTTATATAAAACATATTGAGATAACGAAAGTTGTTTCGTTATATTAAATTTTGAGAATGTCATCGTTCATATCGAAACATACATTACAACGTAAGTATATAAAAGGTCCTGAAATAATATAACAAGCTCATTTCTTATTTCCTAATTAAGCTTCAACAGCCTTACATCCGCTACATATGATACACATAAAATGAGTGGATCAGGTTAGGGAGGTAAGATGCATAGGATTTTCAAGCCCATAATAATTTAATGATAATATGACATAGTATCATTGCAGATCATATATGTATATAAATCTGACATAAATATCCTTAAGACATTCTACCTAGCCCAAATGATTCTCATGAATCCTAAGTCCACGATTACCTAGAGGAATCACCCTACCTGATAAATCGTTTAAGTATTTGGTTGACTACACAACTAGGGGAGTCCATGGCCAGTCTAAGTCATATATAGGCAACCAATGTTCAAAGTTAATGATAAATATTTTATCTATGTCTGTGGGTTATAAGTAAGGTTGTAGAACTTGTTACCTGGTACCTGTTCGACCAACTACCGAGTAGCGAGTACTCGAGAGTACTCGAATTCGTTAATTCGTGTAGAAATCTTTTTAAGGAAATTATACATGTCAAAGTAATAAGTTAAAATCATAAGTTGATTGAAATATATAACAAAATTAGATACATATGAATGTACAATAACTGAAAAACACATAATGGTTTCACTTCGTGAATAATTACTGAAAGTATAAGATATATATGTAGTAATAATCACATGTGTGTGTGTTAAATAATAAATCATTAAGAATATTATATACATTAATCACCAAGTTGACCAATTTTTACAACACTGCTCAGTTCAGTAAGAGACCGACCGGGAAGTACTCAGGATTCTGTAACTCGCCTCAGTAAGGGGCCGAGTAGCGAGTACTCGGAGGAGTAATCCGCCAACTCGGCGAGTTTTACAATACTGGTTATAAGTCTATACTAGCAACGTAATTCACTAGACCGTCTAGAATAGTCAAGTATTGTCATCTACTCTAGTCGTTGACCCAGACATACTTCCCAGTTGTCTGATATGGACTCACCATTTCTGGTCATCCAAGAAAGATGAGGAATACAATACTTCGCTCTGATCTCACATTCTACCTTTAGAATGATACCTAATCAATGTATAACTTACTTAGAACTAAGTACCTTTTATAAGTCCATAACAAATCCCGACTGTATCGAAAGGCAATTCTGATTCTGACATAGTTCCTAATAAGCGGTACTATTATAGTTATACAATTAGCATAGAGTATAGTTAAAAGCAATTAACATTTAGTAAATACTTTTATGAATTTACGCTCATGAAAGTGACTATGCACGCACCTGACAAAAGTAGGTGACTCAAAGTTAGGGTAGCACTTCACCGTAACACTTCTTAATGACCTAAACGTATAAAGCACTAAGTCATAGTCTAGTTTCATAATCTTGGCCACTATGTAATAATAGCCTAGATTCCTCAATAATTCCAATGTCTACATGAAGATTTATCAAGTAAGGAATAATCAGGTAAATCATATCGGATGTATGGTCTGTTTGGTATATATAGTATAATGTTTCGAAATCTCACTTTAAACACCTCACTAAATCCAACCTAGACATTACTTCTGTAAGCAAATCAATCAGTATAATAACTTGGAATCACTGATAATCTTAATTATAGGTTCATAATCATGATTATGACTATAATTAAAAGTTCAACTTAAAATAAATAAGCATAGCTTGACTTAGAGAGTAATCTAACAAAAACTAGGAATTATGAGGGCATAACTCTAACCCAAAAGCTTCTATTCTCCAGATATCTGACACCACAAGGCTTCACTAAAGTAAATAGGAACTAGAGAGTAAAGTGAAAGAAAGGTTAGGAGGTCATTTAGAGAGAATTGGAGAAGTGGTGTGAAGAAAATGCTGGAAAATCACGTCTATATGTAGCTGAAAACCGAGTCCACGTTGCGCATTGTGTTCCTTATGTGTCGCGCATATATCAGAGGTGATGACGTGTCAATCAATCTTTGGTGCCATGTGTCGCATTTTTGTGGATCGTCAGAAATGCGTCGTGCCCCTTGCTGGTGTGCATGGCTGCGCGTGAATTTTCCTGTTTTCTAAAAAAATTCATAACTCCTTTGGTTGAGCTCCATTTTCGATTGGTTTTATATCCATGCGTATATATCGATGAGATATACAACTTTCATTTAGACTCCATCGGCTAATTTGGACTTTATTTTTAAAGCTTTATTTTTAAAGGCTTAGACTGTTAAAGCTCATTTAAAAATTATAACTCTCTCATACGATATCCGTTCTCGACTATCTTTATATTTACGGATAAGTATGGATGAGCTCCTCAACTCTTGTATGTATTATTTTTCCTAACAATTGACCGTTCTAAATTTTGATTTCCGAGCCGTATACTCCTATATTGAAACTTCGAAAAATCATAACTTCTTCTCACAAAGTTAGATTTGGACGTTGTTTATATGTACACTCTTGGTTTAATGACTACTACAACTTTCGTTTAGATCACTTAGGATAATAAGTGATCTATATCCAATTTACTATTTTGCAACATCCGTAGTCGTATCGGATTTAACGTGAAACTTCAACTTACAATACTTCTTTGTTATAATTCGGATTTGAACATTCCTTACATCTATGGAATCCTTATTACGTATACTACAACTTAGGTTAACATTGTTTGTCCAAAATATTCTTTAATTTTCGACGTGTTAAATACTTATATAATTTGCATAGATTATCGTTTAAAACACATAAGCACATAAATATACGAATAATCCTTTCTTATTTGCTCATAAAAAGATTTCAATAATTAACCAAAGTGATTATAGACTATGACTAATCTAGCAGGAAACACAATCTTTACAATTATCTCCCCTTAGGATGATTATGTCCCGGAATCATACATCAGCAAACAGATGGGGATATAGATTCTTCATTTTTCTTTCTGTTTCCCAGGTAAGGTTTGGCCTTGTCATGTGTTTCCATTGCACTAGCACTAAGTCAATCATATTATGACATAATTTCTTCTTCTTAAGATCAACGATTGCTTCAAGCTCTTCAACCAACCTTCTATCTTCATCAATCCTTAATTCTAATAGTGGAAGCATATCTAGTTCTTCTCCTGACTACTTCCTCAAGTAACAAATATGATAGGTATTATGGATAACTTCTAGTCCAATAGGCAATTCAAGATTGTAAGCTTGATTCCCTATCCTTTGAAGTACTTTGAATGGTCCTATAAAATGAGGACTCAAATTTCCACGCTTCCCGAATCTAATTCCCTTCCATGGTGAGACTTTAATTAACACTTGATCACCTACATCAAATGTTATTGGTCATTTCTTCTTGTGTACATAGCTTTTTTGACGACTTTAGGCAGCTAGCATCCTTTCCCTGATCACTTTTAACTTCTCTGTGATTTGATGTACTATCTTAGGACACACAAAGTGTATCTCTCTCGCTTCCAACCAACATGATGGCATATGACACTTCCTTCCGTAAAGTGATTCATAAGGAGGCATTTTGATGCTGGAGTGATAACTTTTTTTGTAGGAAAATCCGGCCAATGATAGGTGGTTTTCCCAACTACCAGTAAACTCTAAGGAACGTGTGGGCAACATATCTTCAAATGTTTTGATAGTTCTCTCACTCTGTTTGTCCGTTTGTGGATGATAGGTAGTACTCAAACACAACTTCATACCTAATTATTCCTATAAAACTCTTCCATAATCTCTAAGTGAATCAACTATCTCTGTCTAGCACAATAGATAAGGGTACTCCATGAATCCTGACAATTTCCTTTACATAGGTCTCTACCAACTTCTCCTAAGACCAATTCTCTCGTGCGACTATGAAATGTGCATTCTTCGTAAATCAGTCTACTAAAATCTAGATCATGTCATGGCCCTACCTTGTCCTTGGCAACATAGTTATGAAATCCATGGTAACATCATCCCACTTTCTTATGGGTACCAATAAGGGTTCCAAATCCCTATATGGCTTCTGATGCTGTGCCTTTACTCTTGCACAAGTTACGCATTTTGCTATGGAATTTGCCACATCGACCTTCATTTTTGGCTCCGACCCGTGGGCGCCCTTTCCCGACTCTGATGTCCGATGGTGGTTCTCGAAGTCCTAGGGGCAGGAGCTGGCACCTGCCTTGCTGTATACAAATTCGGACATTGGGCCTTCTTGTGGCCCCTCTGACTACAACGGAAACATATCGGATCAAGCCCCTGAGCGATGGTAACAATACAATCTCTGCTAAAATGGCCAATCCGGCAGCACTTGAAACATCCAGCATCGCCACCACTTCTACGCCTGCACGCACCCTCGTGCGTCCTACCACACTTCCCGCATCAACTGGGGCTCTGATAGTCCCTCGATCTCGAATCCAACCCCTTGGGCCTCTTGCCTGAACCTGTGGCTACCTGAGTCTCATCCGTTCTCCTCTTCCTTTCCGAATTCCTAACCCGTCTCTCGCTCATGCATTACCTCGTCGACCCCATCCATCATCTGAACAACCGTTGTCCGATTCTGGAGCTTCGCAGTCAATCTACTAGTGACCCGTCCAATGATGTTGGGTAACTCCTTGCGAATGACTAGCGAAACCTCATTAACTACCCAATCATGCAAGGTTCTCTCGTGGAGACAGGGTGCCCACTCACCCCTGACCCCAGATGGCAAAAGCCAGAAATGGAATCCCCCTCTCTGATGGATCCCCGAACTTCATAAGAATCAGGCTCTAGACGAGCCCCAAATTTTCCTAAAACTATCCCGGCCCTAAAGGCCTAAAGATGACTGTCCATGAGCTCCACGACGGCCTCTCTAACCGAACCAAAAATCATTGGAGTTTGATCAATGATTTTGCGCATAATCTCTGCGGAAATGAAATCCATCATCTGATCATCAAGCTGCCCGGCTCTAGAACCTTAGCCAGATCCCTCCCCTGATCCTGAACTGCCAACTGATATCTCGTACAACGTCACCATGCTGAAAACATAACACATTACTGATCAATACACACGGCTACTAAGGGACCTCTCACACCCTCTACTAGGTCCCTGGTTTTTCCTCGGCCCCTCTTGAGTCGAGTACGGATCCTCTACTTTTAGTAGTACGGGCCCATACTACCTTCCACATCTATCCGTATTTTCCTCAAGAGTTACCTTAACTCCACCAAGTTAATTTTCTCTACTGCTAATCTTTGCTACTCTAATCCTAGGCTTGCCCTAGGGAACCTCTGACTCCACCCAAATAGTCCTCAGCTGCTGAAGGCCTCCTCGTAACGCCCATTAGCCACCACCTGAATACCATCACATGTGACGAGGCTCAGATAATCCTTCGAGTAAAAGACTCGTCCCCACAACGGGTAGACTCAGATGAGAGCTGCGCAATAGGGCCAAATCCAACACTCTGAGATTATTCAACCCTGATCACATGTGATGTGACGTATTCACCTAAGTGCTAACTCCCATCACTCAGAGTCCTACTAAGCACAGAGCAAGTAGCATTCGGATAAAGGAAACATACTCATCCAAAGTATTCTCATAATCAAGAAACTGTACTAGCAATCTAGCATACAATGTTGAACTCATACTATCAGGCGTAACCTAAACAAGCTATCCTACCTGCTATCTACTGAATACTAGAATGCAATTCTCATAAGGCTGAAACACATAAGCAGGCACATAAGGCATCCTCCTAGATCCTTAGTCCTATACTAGCATGTTGTTCTACTGAAACTGAAACTGAAACTGAAACTGGAACTAAAACTGAAAATCATAAACTTGTATGGGTAATTTGGGAGTACTTACTTGAGCTCGGCTGATTGCATGCACCACACCCTTTTTCTCTTTTCAAGTTATTTTCTTTCTAAATATTCTTTTCGCTTTTTCTAAAACTCTTTTCTTTTCTCAAACTCCTTTTACCAAAAATTCCTTTCGAAAATGTTTTTCTTTTGAAAACCTTTTACCATTTCCTTAGTTTGAGTCCAGACACACTCTCAAGTATGTACAAATCCCTCAAACCAAGGCTCTGATACCAACTTGTAACGACCCAAAAATCACGACTAAATTTTTTTAAAAAAAACATTACTAAAACCATATTTATAAAAACCGCATCATAAGTCATAACATAATTTCTGAGTATTAATCCAAAACATAATCTTAGTATCAGAGTAAACATTCCCATGCTAACTAACTATGGTGTGTGTACTGCAACCTCTCCGAGCTCCACTTTTGAAAACTGAGTACCTGAAACCAAAACTGAAACCGTAAGCACGAAGCTTAGTGAGCTCCCCCAAACTACCACATACCATACAATAACATATAAAGCACATACTGGGCCTTTCCCACTGCATCGGACCGAGGTCCGGACTAACTGGGGCCTTGCCCCGCTGCATCAGACCGAAGTTCGGAAACTGACTAGGACCTTGTCCCCTGTATCGGACTGAAGACCGGACTAACTGGGGCCTTCCCCCCTCCATTGAATCGATATCCGGAAACTGACTGGGACCTTGTCCTCTATATCGGAACGATGTCCCCTATATCGGACCAAAGTCCGGACTAAGTGGGGCCTTGCCCCCTGCGTCGGACCAAATTCTGGAAACTGACTTTGACCTTGCCCCTGCATCGGACTGAAGTCCGGACTAACTAGGGCCTTGCCCCCTGCATCGGACCGAAGTCCGAAAACTGACTGGGACCTTGTCTCCTACATCGGACCGAAGTCCGGACTAACTGGGGCCTTGCCCCGTGCATCGGACCGTAGTCCAGAAACTGATTGGGACCTTGTCCCCTGCATCAGACCAAAGTTCGGACTAACTGTATCGGACTGAAGTCTGGAACTAACTGAACATAGCATAACATAAACATATCAACTAGCATGAACACATCTACTGCATACTGCATCGGGTCGTAGCCCATAACACATAACACATAAATCATGTCTGAGCCACGAAGGCATCAACATACTAACTATTACATCGGGCCGAAGTCCGGAAACTACTGCTAGCTAAACGGGCTGGCATTGTGGCCTTAGACCCGTTCCTAGTGGAAGGAAAACTCACCTGAACTGCTGAGCTCTGTTGATAACCCTCTAGCTGCTAACGGACAACCCTCTGAGGTGCTGCTCCTCTAGCTCTCCGTGCTACCAATATCAATATAACACTTAGTTTGAGAGTCCTCCAAAAGTTAACTAAGTCAACTCTTGTCAAAGTCAAAGTCCTGGTCAAAGTCAACCTTCCAGGTTGACCCTACTCGCCGAGTCAGCCTACTGACTTGCCGAGTTCATAAGCTCAGAAACCCCTTTCATTCGTGACTCGACTCGCCGAGTCAGACCATGACTCGCCAAGTCTACTGATTTCCGAGTCCCGACCTGTCCAACTCACTGAGTCCCCACTCAACTCACTGATCCGAGTCCTAACTAGAAGGGTTTGGGGTTTCACGACCTGACTCGCGGAGTCCAAGAACAGACTCACTGAGTCTAAGGAAATCTTCAACAGGCTCGCCGAGTTGTTCTTCCAACTCGTTGAGTTCCTACCCATCTTCATACAACTCGCCGAGTCTACCCATGTGACTCGCCGAGTTACTACGCGACTCAAGTATGATATCTAGCCCGACTCACCGAGTCATCTCCCAGACTCGCCTAGGCCATACGTGCATTCCCATAATTTCGAGTCACAGAGCTTCTCCTTTGCTCCAAACAATAGATCTGGTTTTCTAAGACTATCTGAACACGTAAAGTTGCTAACTTTACGTGTGTCTATGATGCAATGAAGCCAAAACACTACAAATTAACTATTAAGGAGGCTAATTGGGCTAGAACAAGGTCATGGCTACCAAAATATGTTTTTCTTGAGCTCCTGCAGCTCAAGGATGTCTAGATCTACAATATGAACCAATACAACTACTTCATCATTACGAATTTATGGTTTTTGAGCTCAAAACCATCCATTTGGGTGCAAACTAGATCTAGAAGTATAATAGCCAAGGTGAGAGCTTTATTACCAGAAAGTGATGAGGTTGAGAAGCTAATCCTGGACCAACAAGCTTCTCCTTGGACCTCCCAACTCCTTTTCCTCCTCCTTCTTCTTCAAAGCTTGCAAATTACTTCTCCAAGGCTAGATCTTGCTCCAAAAAGGATATGGTGGCTAGGGTTTGGGGTTCTACACTGTATGGGCCGCAAATGAGCCCTGGGGAAGAGAATAAGGTACTTAAATAGGGTACCAAGTCCCAGAATTAGGGTTTCCCAACCCAGACCAGACTCGCCAAGTCCATTTGCTGACTCGCCGAGTCGGTCACTTACTTTACACCCGGATGGTATACAAACCGGGTGGTCTCACCCCTAATCTTCTCAAGCTTCTAGTTCTCTGAATGCATACCTTCAGCTTGAGCTTCTCTAATCAACCTCACAAGTGGAGATTCAACCGATATCCTCATACATGTCACTGGGGTCAAAAGCCCAGTTAACTTGCGACTCAGATCATCCGCAACAATGTTCTCTTTACCTGGGTGGTAAATGATCTCACAGTCGTAGTACTTGACTACATCCAGCCACATGTGCTACCTCATGTTTAGGTTCAGTTGATCCATGATGTGTCTCAAGCTTTTGTGGTCCGTGTATATGGTACAATGGACCCATAGAGGTAATGTCTCCAAATCTTGAGAGCGAATACCACTATTCCCAACTCCCGATCATGACTAGGGTATCTCGTCTCGTGCGGCTTCAACTACCGTGATGCATAGGCTATCACCCGTCCTCTCTACATAAGGATCACTCCTATTCCCGTGATTGATGCATCAGAAAACACCACAAAATCCTCGACTCCCTCTGGAAGAGTCAATATTGGAGCCTCATATAGATGCTATCGGAGGGTCTCAAACACCCTCTACTGCCCGGGGCCCCACCGAAAATCCACCCCTTCCTTGTCAGACGAGCGAGGGGCACTACAATCTTGGAGAAATCTTGTATGAATCTCCCGTAGTACCCTTCCAATCCCAGAAAGCTCTTGATATCTGAGGGAAAATTCTGAATCTCCCAATGCATAATCGCCTAGATTTTGGTCGGATCGACCAAAATCCCCCTCCTGGTTAACAAGGTTTCCAAGGCACTGAACCTCTCGTAACAAAAACTCGCACCTCAGGAACTTGGCATAAAGTCGTTCCTGCCTCAAAACTCCTAATAAGTCCCGAAGGTTCTCCTTATGCTGGTCTCGGGTCTTAGAGTATACTAAGATATCGTCTATGAAGACGATGACCAAGCGATCGAGCATCGGTCTACATACCCAATTCATCAGGTCCATAAATACTGCAGGTGCGTTGGTTAGCCAAACGGAATCACCACAAACTTGTAATGTGCATAAACAGTTGGAACGATGTCTTCTCCAAGTCCTCCTCCCTAACCCTGACCTGATGATACCCGGACCTTAAGTCTATCTTGTTGAACCAAGATGCACCCTGCAACTGATCCAAAAGATCATTTATCCTCGGGAGTGGATAACGGCTCTTCACTGTCAACTTGTTCAAGTCCCAGTAATCCATGCACGTCTGTGTGAACCATCCTTCTTCTTGATGAAGAGAATTGGTCCTCCCCATAGAGAACTGCTCAGACGAATGAACTGTTTTCCCATCAATTCCTGCAGCAGTGATGACAGCTCCTGCATCTCCAGTGGTGCCAACTGGTATGACGCCTTGGCGATAGGGGCCGCACCTGGCACTAGGTCGATTCTAAACTCGAACTGCCTCACCGTAGGAATTCTTGGTAAATCCTCCGGGAACACCTCAGCAAACTCCCTGACCACTAGAACCTCTGAAACTGAAATTTGATCCCTATTCCATATATCCACCACATACGCTAGATAACCCACACCTCTGTGCTGAATGTACTGTCAAGCCCTGGCAGCTGAACAAAACCCTGATCCCAGTCTGGTACCCTCACAATAGACAATCATTTCTCCCCCACTTGGGGTTCAAACCACCACTCGATGACCCTCGCAGTCTATCATGGCACCGAAACGACTAAGTTAGTCTATACCTACGATCACACCCACTTCCCCATGGGAATCGAAATCAAGTCTATCGGGAAGGATACCCCGAAGATCTCTAACTCACATCCCCGATATACTAAAGAACCAGAAACCCCATGCTCGTTGGCGATAGAGACTCGCAACGGACACTCTAGCTCTCCTACTGGCACACTGAACTCCCTAATAAATGTGTGAGAGACAAATTACCGACTCACCCCCGAGTCAAATAAAACCAAGGAAAGCAAGGAGTTCACTAAAAACCTACCTAATCACAGGGACAAATAGATAAGCATAAAACATATATAATAAGTAAAATAAGGGATGGAAACATACCAGCAACAATGTCTGGTTCTGCCCTGGCCTCCTCTGCTGTGAGCTGGAAGGCATGTCATGAGCTCTCGGGGGCACTGCTCTACCCGGTCTCCCATCTGTAATCCTCGGTGTAGTAGGTGCGGGAGCCTGCATCGGCTTTGCAGCAAGCAATGAGCAGTTGGCCTTCAAGTAGCCGACCTGATCACAATGGTAACATAGCCTCATACTCGGAACCCAGGCAGGCTCACGACAATCCTTCGCATAATGTCCCTCCTTGCCACACTTGCAGCACCCGCTACCTGCTCGACAAACCCCAGAATGACCCTTACCGCACTTTCCACAAGTGCAGCCCAGTTGACCTCCAGTCCTAGAATCAGCGGTCTTAGACAACTTTAGCGCCGGTTGTGACTATGCCGAGGCCTGCCGCTGGTCCCTCAACTGCAGTTCAATCTCCAACTCACACCGCCTATCGGCCTCCTCTAACTCTAGTAAGGTATCACATCTCTAGGTGGCAACAAACTGACGAATGTCAGTCTTAAGCATGCTCAGATACCGTGTTATCTTTGCCTTTGAACAAGAGGGTGATCTCCGTCACTGACTCACCATCCTGTCTCAACCCCAAAACTCCTAATCTAACCGTTCCTACTCAACCCATTTAATGTAATGAGCACGGAACATATCCCTGAACTGCTCCCAAGTAACCGCAACTCTCTGATCATCCGAGTACGACCCAGTCGTCAACCTCCACTAGTCCTTTGCTCCAGACCTCAGTAGGTTCAGGGCATATCTGACCTTCTGTTCAGTAGGACATGAACATGTAAAGAAGCACGCCTCCATGTCAGAAACCCACCTCATGGTTTTGATGGGGTCCTGAGTCCCATCAAAAGTAGGGGGCTTCGTGTTATCGAAGTCCCTGTACTGAAAAGCCCGACTAGCTCTTCCCCTGCCGCCATTACAGTTGATGCAGCTATTGTGGCAGTCGTCTCTGCAAGGGTTGTGTAGCGCTCGGTGAAATACTCAACCATGATGGTCTTAATAGAGCCAAACATCTCCGGCAGCTGTGCTCGGAACAAAGTAGCAATCTCATCATGCAAGATCTCTCGAATCCTGGCATCTAGCTCATCTGTCCTCATCTGTCCAACAACCTCGGGCACTGTCGGTCCCTCCTAACCGCCATCTCCTAATCCTGATCCTGATATGGATCCAGTCACAAAACGCCTTGTAACCACCATGCTAAAATATACCAGGAAGATATCAGATAATCCGCATAAATAACAGGGAACCTACTCATAACTAAACCCTAGGGGTTGTGACTTCCTTACTAAGCGTATGGGTCATGTGCTTTCAGTAGTACGGGCCCATACTAACTTCCACATCTACCCATATTTGTCTCAAGTATCATCACAACACCCTAACAATATACATATGCATGGTGATCGCTCAATCCTCACTCCTAGAGGAAGGCTAACTATCTCATAACTGGCCTACCCGCCTCACACAACCCATCCATGAAACTTACACCAACCCTACAGCACTCGTGTATGCTAGCCATACATAACGTTGGACCATATATACATTTGAGTACTTGGTCCTACTCTAAGCCCACAACCAAACAAGGAATATGAAATAAAGTTAAACCCAATATTCTTAGGCTATAAGATCTTAATTATCTACAATTGTGGTGCATATAATAAGCAACTACAGTAATGATGTCAATCTCATATAAGGAAAACTCTAGGATATTAGGAATCATATAATCAGGCAACTCTATCATGCAATTCCTAAAGATGTCTAGCCTAGTACTAGCATGTTGTTCTAACATATCACAATATCAAATAACTATATGGTATTTTGGGGTCTACTTACTGGCTCCGGCTGATCGTACACCCTGCATCCTCCTTTAACTATTTAAAAAACCTTTTTGAGAAAATCATTTTGAAAATATTTTCCTTAGTTTGAGACTGGATTTACACAAGTGTTCCTCCAATTCACTCAAACCAAGGCTCTGATACCAACTTGTAACATCCATAAAAATCATGCCAAACTTAAACTTTTTAAAACATTTAGAAACCAATAGTTATTACAATTTGTTTTCAAAACAGTTCTATATCAGAGTATCTCATAAACAAAGTCATAAAATGTGAGGAGTTGTACGATCACACCTTTGCCTTCCTGCAATCATCTGAGGTACCTGAAACCAAAACTGAAACTATAAGCCCAAAGCTTAGTGAGTTCCCCCAAAAAACGATACACGGCAAATAACGCATATACTAATAACAACATGTAATGGGTCCACGGCTTTACAGACTGGATTACCCCTAGGCCCACAATGAGTCTGGCTTGCCTTTCGGGCCTAAAACTCACATCTGGCTTGCCACTAAGCCCACAGTACGATTCTAGCATGCCATGCCCAGCCCTCAGCTCGTATCTGGAATGCTCCTAAGCCCATAGTACGAGTCTGGCATGCCTTTACCGGCCCTCAGCTCATATCTGGAATGCTCATGAGTCCTCAGTATGAGTCTGACATGCCCTACCCGACCCGTAGCTCATATCTGGAATACTCCAGGGTTTGTTGGCTACCGCACAGAGCAGTACAACCTTAACCCATCCCACATAACATGTCAACATATAACATAACTAATGCATATACAGATAACCATATAGTAACATATGTAGTCCTACAGATCTACCAAACTGGCATAACAACTAGCATGCATAACTAATTCATACTCAACATATCACCAACTACTAGGATATCAAATGCAATGAGCTGGCATTGGTGCCTTCGATCCCTTAGTATAGTGAGGATAACTCACCTCACCAATGTCATACTGAAGTGATAAGCTCAAACTCTCGAATCACGTCCACAGACCCCGCCGCCTGTATTTGCCATAAGACCATTTCCATAAATTTCCAATTTACTAAAATGCCCCCAGAAGTCAAACTAGTCAATCCTTGATTAAATTCAAGGTCAACGGTCAAGGTGAACAGTCCATGTTGATCCAACTCGTCGAGTGCAGCTCACTGACCCGTCGAGTCCTTCCAGAACTCGAGAAGTTGTGAAACCCCCAGTTGACTCGTCAAGTCCATGCATGTTCACAAGTCGAGAAAACCCTAACTGACTCGTCGAGTCGTCTTGCTGACTTGTCGAGTTCATGTAGAACCCTCAAAGGCTAATCTTCATCGGACTTGCCGAGTTGGCCATGCAACTCGTCAAGTCTCTTCATTCTTTCTCCATTCATATGTTTTTAAGCCACCCCAAAGCTCCATATTGCAGATCTAAGCTCCTAAAGCATAGTTCCTACGTAAAGTTGCAAACTTTATGTACATGCAAGGTGCTAAGGGCCAAAATCAAGCTAAAGAAGAGGTTATGGGTGAGTAAAAGGCGTTATCTTGCTAAAGGCTGAAGCTTTATGACTAAAAGGACCAAGATAAGCCTAGTTTTTTGAAGTTGAAACTTCAGATCTTGCCCAATACCCGAAATGAATCACCAACACGCTAAAATGGCCCTAATCTCAAGCATGAAGAGGTTTAGTTTGAAGGAAGTTCAAGGTAACAACTTGTTACCTTCAAGTGATGCTAAAATGGAGTAGAATTCAAATCCACAACTTTTCCTTGCTCCAAGTTCCTTGGTCTTCAAGCTCCTTTCACCAAAATCTTCCTTCCAAGCTTAATAGCACACAAATATGGAAAGTAATTGCGATTTAGGGTTTCTGAGCTCGAAGGGGAATGTAAGGGAGGCTAATGACCCTTTAAATAGGGTGCAAAACCCCGAAAATTAGGATTTCATCCTCCAGCTCCAAAAACTCGTCGAGTTGTGTCTTCCAACTCGTCCAGTTGGTCACTTAAGACACGCGGCCAAATCTGTGCCTACTCGACAAATCAGGGCATCCAACTCATCGAGTAGACATTTGAAAATGAAAATATAAGACTATAAAGTTTATACCTGAGAGTCGGGGTGTTACACAACGGTTAAGCATTTTTTTAATTAACCTTGGTTTTATATACAATCGAGCTAATACCTCTCTCTTTGTTTTTAAAAAAAGGATCCAACTTGTTATATCTACTTGTGTATGTAGATGATATCATCTTAAAAAGTAATGATCAGGTGCTCATCAATCAGTTCATTGCTAAAATCAACGATGTGTTCGCTATAAAGGATCTTAGCCCTTTAAATTCAATACAATTATATTTGATTTGATCTGTTGTATTTGTGTACTATATATATCATCAATATACAACCTATAATTTTAAGGGAAAATCAATAACTCTTTTATATATATATATATATATATATATATATATATATATATATATATATATATATATATATATATATATATATATATAGAGAGAGAGAGAGAGAGAGAGGTTGTGTGAATTAGGTTTGTTTTCAATTTGGTGCAAGTGAAGGTAAAAAAGTAAAAGATTCTTTAGTTAGAAAGGAATTATAAGAATACTAAAACTGTGGAGTGGCTTCCATCTTTGTAAATAATCGATCAATCCTCAAGGATATGTTGCCCAGAAGAATATATGTCTATAACTCGTATATCAATAAAAACTGTTGAGAGATTATCTTAAGATGGTTGAAGACTCCGATTTTAAATCTTATAATACTATTAGTTATTTTCCTATAATAAACAAATATATTTAAAATCTTAAACAACAACCATATTGTCGTTTAACCATTTTATATATATAACAAGGTAAGTGTAATATATTGAGAAATGAGTATATCGGGTTTGTTTGATACATCCCCATATGTATGTTACCAAGAGATGTCTGTGGAAAAGGTACAATGCATTAATAAATTAATCACATTTATGTTATTGGAATTTGAAGTAACAACATGGAGAATCTTTTTATAATTTTTAAAGTGAAGAGTGGCAGTGGATCCTCGTTCAGGGGTCAAACCGATGGATTTTGTCCATCCATGCCCAGCTTGAACCTGCCGCCACTCACCGTACGGTTTGCATGGGACGGGTCATGACTCATGTGACTTGGATTTGTTTGTGACAGAAGGCTGGTTCAGCGACTTCAGTCAGTCTTCTTTCACTATCTGGCATCGTCATGCTCCTATTCACTTGTGTTAACATTTTGTTTAATATTTGTGCAAGTTAATGTTCATCTCTTTTTGGAAATTGTCTTTAGTTTGAATTGTGAGTGACTGTATATTTCCTTGGTTAAATAATAGGATACTATGATGAAAACTTTGTTATGGTTATTTTGGTGTTATTTTAAAGAAATGAGGTTAATGTATCCTTTAGAGCCTTGAAAATGTCACACTCCCACGTCAAGGGAATATTATAACAACAACAGCAACAAGAGATCTTGTGATCTCATTTGAATGTGGTAGACGGGATTTAGATGCCAGCAATAATGTCTTCATGGGTGGGTATAGCGATTGCTTTAGATAAATGTCACACAGTCATGTCAAATCAAAGGGATGTTGCAACAACAACACAAACAAACCTTGTGATCCCATTAGAACATGATAGAAGGGAGGTAGATCCAACAATCATGCTTCCATAGGTGTAGATCAACTGCTTCAAATAATTAATTAACAAACCTCACGATATGATGCAAACACCTACATATATGGCCATATGGACCTGCATAGCTATCAACAAATTAACCACCCAAAATGAGATGTTCTAACTTTTAATTACGATTATGGTCATTTTTTATGATTATCAAAAAGATTTATTTTAGAAGTCCGGATAGAACACGAGTGGGGAATCAGATTTTTGGCACCATATTGAATAGTCGTTGGTTTTGTTTGGAAGAGCTTTGTTGCTTGATTTTCGTTTAATTGTTGCATTGTAGTTCTTTAGCGACACGAAACAACCAAAATATAGTTGATATTGGTATTTTAATCAAGTGATTTAATTCTGTGAGTTTTGTTACGGGTATTTACATGTCTTTAATTTTATCAATAATTTCTTTATCAACCTAAAAGTTACATTGTACTTGATGTTATGTTTGGTCAAAACAAGTTACAAGTACTATACACAAAAGGTAAAAACCAATCGATGTTTTATTTGGTACGATTTTTTGGATCCAAAGCAAGAAAACGACATAGTTTTCGAATGTTAAAAACCTATCATTATATTTGGATATTATAGGTAAATGTTAATTTGAAATCTCCATGGTTAATATGGATCTAATATGTAATTGTGAACTTATGTTAAAAGTGTAAGTCATCTAACTCAAATACAAACATGGTTCCATCAATTTAACGCTCAAATACAAACATGGTTCCATCAATTTAACGATGTCACAACAAGGCTTAGAAACATTTCTCTTTCAACTAAATCTTCAAGTAAACTCATTCAAAACACCACACACTCACTCAAATAAACTCATTCAAAACACCACACACTCACTTCTGTTTGTCATAATTTTCAATGATATGGGAAGCATCCAACTTTAATAATTCTAAAGAACTTTTTAGTAGCATTTTCTTGAGTTATAAGCTCTTTATACATTGTAGCACCAACCGACTCTTCCTTTCTCTTTATGTTTCATTTACATAGATTTAAGTTTATAACTTCAACCTTATTAGATCCCCTAAAACTGTTTGGTGACAAGAAATTCCTTGCGAAATTCATGAGAGTTGAATAATGCATGCCATCTTCATTTTCTAAGTTTTCCGAATAAATAGAATATTAATGGCGTTATGTAAAGAATAATGTAACATCCCAGACTTTCAATAAAATTTTTCATTTTTAAGTAACGAAATCATTTCCATAAAATATAAAATTACAATCACATTTGTTTTCAAAATTCATAACATCTAACAATTTATTCATAATATCAGAGTCTCCTCAATAAAAACGTTAGAGAGTGCATGTCGCGCCATCACGTCGGGTTCTTGCCTTGAGATCCTGAAGTACCTGAAACAACCAACAAACTGTAAGCTAACGATTAATGAATTCCCCTTAACATACCCCACACAATCCACAAAAACACATAAATCATATCAGTCATATAAGCTACATAAGTCATGCATACAAACATATAATGATGCCCTCGAAACCCTCCAAGGTCTTACTCCGGGTGCCATGGAACCCCACATGGTCTTAGTCCACTGCCATGGGAACCCCCACATGGTCTTAACTGCGGATGTTATGGAAACCCTCCAAGGTCTTACATCGAGTGTTATGGGAACCCCCACATGGTCTTATATCCAATTGCCTCGGGAACCCCCCAAGGTTTTCCATACAAGTATGACAAAGACAATTAGCATACCACATACCACATAATCAACTAGCATACCACATAACACATAATGGGCCAGCCTTGGTGCCTTCGACCCATTGGTATGGTGAGGAGACTCACCTCAAATGCGAACTGTAGCTGAGTAGGTCCAAACTCTGAGTATCAGCTATGTCACCTCCCTAATCATGAACAACTCCTTAGATACAACTCAACCCTTCAAACCCTTAAAAGTCAACTCTGGTCAATGTCAAATTCAACGCTCTGTGTTGACCTAACTCGTCGAGTTATCCCTGTAACTCGTCGAGTCCATCCCAAAGCCAGAATTGCGATGTTGCGATCCAACTCATCGAGTTCCTCTGTTTTCCAACAGAATCGGGGTAACCTCAACCCAACTCGTCAAGTTCCCCTGTGAACTCGTCGAGTTCTTCAATCTGTCAACTCACTTAATTCATTGAGCCCTTTTTCTCGAATCCAAAGGTTCCAAACTTCATATCCCTAACCATAGAGACGTCTAGAAGGGTAAAGTTTCCAGCTTTACCCCCAAAGATCATCTAATAAGCTTTAGACCCAAACCCTAGCTCCTTTGAGGAGGGTCTTGACCCATTAAGTCTCTAACATTTGCTTCAACGTTCCATATTACATATTCGAGGTCCTAAGGTGGCTTAATCACGTAAAGTTTCCAACTATACGTCCATGCATGCTAGAAACACCCTCTAAGGTTCATTTTTGGCTTCATAATGGACATATTGCATGAATGGGACATGGAGGCTATTAAAGTTTGCAACTTTAATCCTCTAGAGGTCTTATAGAGTCCAGATCTGCACCCTCAACCTCTGGAAGCCTCTTTTCTTTGGACATCCAAGCCAAAGTCCCAAAACTACAAAAGATGATATCTAATAAGCTATATGTCAAGGTTATGACTTTATACCTCCAAGATGCAACCTTTGATGTAGAGTTTCTGGATTCAAGATCTCTCCTCCAAGATTGATACTTCTTTCTTCAAAACTCCCTTCAAAATCTCCAACAATCACTCTAAAACTCAATGCACAAGGGAAAAGACGATCTAGGGTTTCTTCTAGACAAAGAGGTTGGTAGTAAGGCCATCCCTAGAAGTTAAGTTCTTTAAATAGGGTGCAACACCCAAAAAAAATTAGAGTTTTCATTCCCAGCATCAACTCGTAGAGTTGGGGCTTCCAACTCGTTGAGTTGGATCCTTAAATTTCGCGGCCAAATGGATTCCTACACGACGAGTTGGAACTCCCCAACTCATCGAGTTTCAGTCCAAACCCTAAAATGTTGAAAATTGAGTAATACATGAACCAAGTGTTACAAATAAAATGTCACCACCATTTCCCACATCACCTATTGGCACATTATCACCCGTCTTTAAATTTGCATCATCAATAATCACATTAGGCATATCATTACCTGGATCTATAGATGGTGACACATAGTCTATACCACTCATAATTTTATCCCCAAATATATTATTATAATCTTCTTAAGTTATAAAGAACGTTTTTTTCTAATTCCTTTAACATTTGGGTTTTCTGACAAAACTTGATAAATTAATGTTAATTTTCAATATAACCATAAATTAGCTATTTGTAAAAATAATTTAAATTTATTATCTTAATTTTTCTATCCCACCATTCATCTGACCACTTAAGTTTTTTTACTTCCATTCCAACCTAAATTAGTCTCCTTAATTTTTAATGACTTCAAGAGATTATAGTCTTTTCGCATTTCAGCATACTTGTTCTTTAAAGCTTTATAGTTATTTAACTTTGTATTGGCGGTTTTTTCAAAAATTGGTTGAGATATTTCCATTTAATTGGAGAAGTATGACCATTCTTTATAATATACTTCTTTAAGATATAGAAAAAAATAATAATAATAACCGACTTTTTCGCCCATTCGTACCATTTCCGCATTATCATTATTGGAGGCCATGTGCTTTAAGTTTCATTTTGTGCAATCGATGATTAAAAATCTATACGAGTACATGGGCGAATAGAACAATGATAAGGAACTTAGGATGTTAAGGAACGGCCTCATTTCATATTCTCTTTATAAATTTTGTCAAAAAAAAAAAAAAAAAAATTCCAAATAAATCAAAATGTCAGATTCACAAATAACATCTAATCCTACATAGATTATAATAAATTAACTATGCATTATGCATCAAAGGGAAGAATTTCAGAACACCGTTACTTGTAGTGAACCACAAATTAAAACCCTACCTAAAAACCTTAGAGCGACCGGCAAGGGCCTAAACGAAAAACGACGTTGTGACGTGGCAAGGCGCAACGGCGTCTTAACGGGGGGAACAACCCCCCCCCCCCCCCACCTCGTTGCATCTCGTCCTTCAATTCTCGTGGTCATCAAAACGGGAAAAATTACCGTTGTGGCTTTTATGACCGTTTGCAAACGGTCCACACTCAAACAAAACAAAATTATATATATATATATATATATATATATATATATATATATATATATATATATATATATATATATATATATATATATACTCATTTTATTTTAAATTTTACATCTTTTTTAACATTCTATCTATACTTTTATAAATTTTCTTACTCAAAAAATTGAGCAAAACCCAAACACCTTCCCATCATCAAACTCAAACACACAACTAAACACAACCTCGCCTCTCGGATTTGTGAGTTATGAAGGTTGTTTCAACCATTTATCATCTCAAGGTTTACCACAAATCTCATACCAAGGCGCCGCTTTCAATCCCGCTTCACCGCCACTACAGTTTCCCAACTCACATTACCTTCAACAAAATTTATTTGGTCAAAACCCAAATTTACAGCAAAAATTTTTCCCTAGTTTTGCTTCGATGCAACAAACAACCAATCAACCATCGCCTACAACACAACAATCGGTTGAAGTGGAAGCGGGAGGTAGTAAAAGAGGGAAAGGCAAAGGAAAATCGAAAGGGAAATCGATAGCGGTTGAGTGCAGACGTTCCACAATGGTGGACACCGGATGAGGAATATGCTTTGACGGCGGCTTGGTGTACTACTTCAAAAGACGAACTTCGAGGAAATGGAATTAAGAAAGGAGCTTATTGGGGGCGGTGCTCGACAAGTTTCACGTTATTTTAAAGAAAAATCTGTATCGCAACAATGACATGTTGAGCAGCAAATGGGGTCAAATAACTAAGCGGTGCAGCAAATTCAACGGTATTTACAACCGGTTTCAGGCGCAACAGCAAAGCGGAACCAACGACTTTGATTTGTTCAAATCTGCTAAGGAACAATATCGGGTAGAAATGGGACATATTTTCGACTTTGAAAAATCATGGGAGTTATTGCGAGCGAATCCAAAGTGGAACAAAACGCCTACATTGTCGGAGGTTCAATCCAAAAGGTCTCGCAATTCTAGCTCGGTTGACGTGTTGGACGTACGGACTCACATCGACCTTAAAGTCAGCGCAGATGAGATCTCGGATGATATCCAAGAGATATCCCCACCACGACAGCCGCCCGGACGCGAAAAAGCGAGGCACGCTGCAAGACATGCGGAGGAGGTGGAGACGAGAGAAAAAGAGGTGGCGGAAATGAGAGCGAAATTCGACGAGCACAATTTATTAATAAAAGAAAAAAATGAATTGAAACGTCGTCATTTGGAGTTCCTGGAAAGGCATGTGTGGGAGAAGCAGAAGCAAAAAGAGAGGAAACTAATGACACATTAGTTATCAATTCTTCGGACGAGCAAGGAGGAGACGTCTGCTGATCTAGCGGTGTTACAAGCGATGAATGAACAAATTCAGAAGAAATATTTGGGTTAATTAGGATTGTTATGTGATTTTAGTAGTAATTTGAATGGTATTTTAGTTATGATTTTAGGTTTAAAATTATGTTTTTTAATTGTAATCGTAATTTTAGATTTCAAATATTATGTATTTTTCTTGTTTTTAAAATTTTATGTTTTATAAAATATATATATTCATGCTAGTGAATAAAAAAGCACAAAAAGTAAGATAAATAATATATATATATATATATATATATATATATATATATATATATATATATATATATATATATATATATATATAGGGAAAAGTGAATATATCCTTAAGGGTACATAAGCTTAGGTACCCAAACTCATAATAATACATTGTTTTGTTTGATATATTTATTATAATATTGTTAAACTTCAATCCTTAACTTGATTTATATTCAATATTTTTAAATTTTCACTATTATCTTCCTCTTACATCACATCTTTTTGTCGAACACTTACTAGGTTATATATATTATTGTTGAAAATGACAATTATGTAAGAGGAAGATAAATATGAAATTTATAAAAATCTTTGAAATAATTTAAGTTAGAAGTTGAATTATAAGAACATTGGACAATTACAAAGTCTATATATGATACAAAACGATATAGTATGGTAAGTTTGGGTACCTAAGCTGATATACCCTTAAGGGTATATTCACTTTTCCCATATATATATATATATATATATATATATATATATATATATATATATATATATATATATATATATATATATATATATATATATATATATTCAAAAAGTTGGTGTTACATCTTGTTGCCTATTTTCCAATTTAGTGTTATAACATCATTTGTTTATGTGGCATGTGAGGTGACACAACTTGATATTGCATCTTATTGCTCTTAAACATGATAGACAAGATACAAGGATGTTCCAATTTTGTTGGCAAAAAAAATTCCAAAATATATGAAAAGGATGCGATGGAAGGTAACAAGAGAAATAAATAGTTAAGTTCATGGCAATTGTAGAACCTACTGATTTTGTTCATTTGTGAAGCTTGTGTTTTCTCTACTACTATACTTTACCAAATGTTGTAAGCAAGCACACTACTAGAAAATAGAGCAATAGCGATAGAACTTTAGCGATGGAAAATTCCATCGGAAAAAAGCAACAAATTTCCGATAGGCAAATTACTATGATATTAGCAACGCTTTTGCGACGGTTTCGCAATAGAATAAAATTTTTCAGTAATCCGTTACAACATTCCGACGGTTTACCGATGGAAATCAACAAGTTTGAAATTTCGTCGGAAATCCGTTAGTGAAAGTCCATTTTCTTTTTTACTTTTTTAAATAGTCGGGGCAATTTGGTAAATATACATGAATGTTACTGAGAGAAAGAACGCATAGATTTTTGCCCTACGCTTACGCTATCTCTTTCTAGTTCACTCGATACTCTGCTCCTCCCACCGCATCTCCGATCTGCAAGTGGCCACTACCTCCACCAACGACATCACCTCCGACATCACCTCCACCGTCACCCCCCGGCAGCAAAACCATCGTCCTTGACGCATCATACCTTCTCCTTCTAACAGGCGGTCCTACCTGCAACCCACCTCTGTGAACGACGACCAGCATCGCATCACTATCTTGCCGCCACCACCATCGTCGAAGTTGTTGTAGCTGGTGAACCTTACATCGATTGAGTTTTACATTGGATCCGATTTCAACCTTTTCTTCTCCAAGTTGTGGTAAAAAAACCCTAACTTATTTTTCTATTAGATCGATTGAGTTTTAGGTATATATTTTTTTCTAAATTGGATTATCAAATCCCCAATTAGCATTAGAATATATTCAATCAGATTTGGTTGATAAATAGTAAAATTCAAATGCATTTCTTTGCCTGTTGAACTAATGTGTTTCTAGCGTGATGTTCATTAAGGTTGACAAAGTCCTTGCTACTAACTACCTTAAAATTTGGGTCTAGAGCTTCTTCTCTATGTTTTTATTTTTCTAGGTTTGAAGAGCACACATAATTGATAGTACATTTAATTCATAGTAGGGTAAATACATCAAATGATAACAATTCTTGTTAATATACAAATTGGTTTAAGAATGTAAATGGCAATGTGGGAAAATTCTATATGTTAATATACACTTTCCTGTTTTTACTTGTGGGTGAACATGCACTGATTATATTATAGTTTTTGTTCATTCATTTAGAGATTACAATCAGTAGTATCATAATGTATTTCCATCTCCGGAGATCCGTAAAATTTCGGTATATTCCCCCAATCTCTTCATTAGCCTTAAGAAGCAACAAACTAACAATCATGACCAATAAAAATGATAATTAGTTGATGTTATGTTTTTATGTATTTTTGCTGAAATCACCTTGTGTAGTTGCACAAGTTCTCTTTGTAAATCCTGAAAATTTGAGCCACTACTCATCATTGAAAGAATGTATCTCTTTGTAAAAATCATGGATTTCTCATGCAAATATCATCATATTTGTTATTAGAATCTGCAAATCCTCAAGCATTCTCCAAGTGTTCTTGACTTGGAAACCCCTATTCTTCAACCATCCATCTCGGGAAATCATTCTAGGTGAGTTCATACCCCCTCTTTTCACGTTTTCATCTTGTTTTATGGGGAAGAATACAAGTTACAACATCAAAACATGCTTAAGCTCAAATGACAGCTTTCAACAGAAATGTTATGGCTAAATCACAAACTGTTTTGACCATATTAAACTCCATAACTTTTAAAACTGTTCAATATGCAAATACTTCTACTTTATACCTTTAAAATGACTACTTGAACATGTTCATACGATTTTTCTACAATTTATGGTGATTTTTACAAAACTATTGAAAGACCCAAACTTTCATACTATTTCAAAAAAAATTCTTAAGTTACTTCCTTAAAACATGCTACATGCATATTTATAAAACAATATTTTATATTGATAAAGTGATTACAAAAGATTGGATACAAACCGACTAAGTATTATTACATTTCATGTCTACCCAGGAATCTACTATTCATATACATACATGAACATTAAAATACAGAGAAATACTATTAACTATTCTAAATCTTTCAGCAGTATAAAACTATATTGGATACTCATCACCTGCAATTGTTAAATATTGAGAGGGATAAGCGATAACGCTTAGTGAATTCAATAAATAGATACAATATAATCTTATTCCTTATATATACCAATATGACAGAAGCAAAAGGGAACAAGAACAACAATAGCATCTGCGTATCATATGTCACGCTTTCAATATCAACCCAGGATTTGATTCAAAGATTTACGATCAATGAGACATAACAATTTCAATACTTGATATGCATCAATAAAGCTTTGGCCCAAATGGCACAAAAGACATATAATTTCTGATTATCAATATGATAGATTTCAGGTTTTCATACCCTGTTTAGCATTTCGGTAGATTTCAGGTTTTCATGCCCTGTTTAACATTTCAGTAGATTTCAGGTTTTCACGCCCTGTTTAGCATTTCGGTAGATTTCAGGTTTTCACGCCCTATTTAATCTTCTGTCAATGCCATTTAAATATAATTCATTCACTTACGGGGAATATGCTCTACATGGCCAAAGGCTTCGTACCATTACCAATGTAAATCTAAGTCTTTTCACTGATCACATGGTCAAAGGTATTACTTTTGCTATCAAAATAACAGAATAAAAATAACACGGAAAAATAACTTGGAATAATAACACTGAGAAGCACATAGCACATAGCACATATAACACATAACATACAATTGTTCCTATATATTGAACTCACCTTAAGTTAACCGGGGGTTAAAATAGTAATTTGGACAACACTTCGGCTTTAAATATGACTTTCTATGTTGAAAATCGGGAGCTTAATTGAAAACTGGGCTCTGCGAAGGTAGGGCTTCAAAACCGAAAAGATAAAATTTTCGGGCTTCTCGGGGTGTGTTTCGGGTGCTAAAATTCATACCGAGGATTCGGGGAAAGTCAAAATAGTGAAAATATGGATTTAGGGGTGAAAAATGGCAAAAATCCAAAATTAGTTGGCAAGTCTCGCAGCCTCCCTTTATATAGGGCGCGAGGCCGAAGTCGGCTGGGAAGGAACCAGGCAGCGAAGCAGCTCGGTGGCATCAGCAACGAGGGGCAGCGAGGTCAAACGTGGCTCCTGCGAAACGGAGCACGTGGCTCGCATGCGAGAGGGGGGCGGCGGTGGCGAAGCGAGGCTCGGACACGAGTATGGGCAGGTGGCGCAGCGAGGCGAGGCCACGAGGCTAGCCACGCGAGACCGAGACAGATGGAGAACACGCGTCGGATCCAGACTCTGCCACGACTTCGGTGACGCACCTGCTTCGTGCGAGGTGACGTGTATGTTACTATTCATGCGAGATTTCTCGGTAATTGAGCCATGAACTTCTAAAATCCATAACTTTCGCATACAAGCTCCGTTTTTGACGTTCTTTATATGCACGTGTAGCTAAAATTACGCTATACAACTTTCGTTTAGACTTCGTCGGCTAATTTTGACTTTATTTTTAATATTATTATTTTTAACAGACCGGGACAGGAAAATCCGTTAAAAATTCATAACTTCTTCATCCGACATCCGTTTTCGTCAGACTTTTTACCGTTCTACTACAAATGATGAGCCCTTCAATTCTCGTTTAGGATGTATCGGTCAAATATCGCTCGATCTAAAATTCGAGTTTTTAGGTGTCTACTACTAAGTTGAAATTTCGAAAAATCATAACTTCCTCATACGAAGTCAGATTTTGGCGTTCTTTATATCGAATTTCTCGGTTTAATGAATACTACGACTTTCATTTAGATCACTAAGGCTAAAAAGTAGTTTATCAAAAACCCACTTTTTACGTCATTCGGTGTCGTGCCGGTTTTGTCGTAGATCTTCGGTTGGTCATAACTTCTTCATTATAACTCGGATTTTGATGAGGTTTTCGCCTACAAGTTTTTAACGAGATGATTTACAACATCAAATAATAAAATTTTACTTATTTCAAATTTTATATTTTCTCTAAATTTTCATTATTTGGATATTAATTGGAATCTCATAAGATTTCCAATATTTTATGAGTGATTCTAAATATAGTTTTACTTCATTTCTAGTAAAAACTAGTTGTTAGAACTCAACACTCAATTTTATTCACTTTTAATAATAACAATACACAATTTCAGAACGTGTATGTTACAACTGTCTATCACTGTAGCAAAGATTTCGGACCAGTCGGTGAAAATGGTCATTTTGACACTAGTTGGGAATGATTAAAAATCATAATAAAAATTTTGGGTCTACTAGACACATTTTTCTGAACTTTCGGAGTTCACAGATATAGATTTCGACTCATGATGATTTTTCTGTGATTTTTACAAAAACAATGAAAGAAAAGTAAAATTAGTTACAAACAGTTTACAGGTTATTAACACTTTGTAATGTATTGAGCAAAGTGTTTATCTATGATGACTACATATTCACTTTTGATTTCTGTTAAGTTACACTAAATAACAGAAATATCCATTCATTATAAGGGTTCTTAGTCATTACAAACATATTAGATGAACTTTAATATGTATAGTTTATGATTTGCTAAATTACTATTCACTATGAAAAGGTTCAATTCTCACTACAAACAAGTTTTTCATTACTACGTACATTCATGATAAGTTATAATAGGTATAGTTTATGTTACATCAACTCTATGAACTTGCTAAGGAAGGTTATATTCCTACTACTAAAAAAAGGTTTTCAATTATACTTTACGTAAACTTGTTAAATCTAGTTGTGAGACACTACTTTATTGTACTCTTAGAGTACTGGCTAAAATCTTGTAGTTATAACCAGAGTCTCTTGTAGGGAGAGCGTGATACTTGTATATAGATCTATATTGGGATTGACAACCCACACCTTAGATGCATGCAACAACTAGACCGACAGGTCTGGGGTGACAAATGTCATAACATTCTGATGCCTGAAGAACGTCGTCACAGGCTGCTATGTCAGTCAGTATGGTTATAATAACTCACATAGGGAAATAACAACACACATAGTTTACGGGGATCTCTATTTTCAAAAGGGGTTTTATTTTCATAAAACTGCATACACTATTATAAGTATGGTAAAATACTTATACATTTTGGTCTTTGGGTCTTAAGATTGCAACTCAGTTTATAAGGAAAATATTGGATTTTTCTTGTGCATGCTTTACATTTACAAAGAAAGGATTTCCACTCTATATACAAAAGCTTATGCATTCACCAACGAAATCGTTGACACTCTTTCAATATGTACTTGTATTCTCAGGTAATCAATAAAAACAGGTGACTGCCAGCTTTTGAGGATGGAACGCTTAGGCGTTAGTCAAAACTTTTTGTCATTATATTGTAATCGATTTTGAAACACGTACTCATTATATTTATAATAGTTGTATTTACTTTGAGCACTATTATACTCGTTGTTGTGATACTATACATGAAGTCCTCCACCCACAGACGTTTCCGCCATCCTTGGTTTGGGGGTGTGACAATTAATATCATGGAAAAGCAAGAAACAAGATGTTGTTTCTCGATCTTCTATAGAATCTGAGTATCGAGCCATGGTTATTGCCAGTTGTGAGATTGTTTGGTTGAGATGGCTTCTTGTAGATATGGGCGTTCACATCTCTCAGCCTGTCCCTTTGTATTGTGACAACGAGAGTGCGATAATGATTGTCAAGAATTCAGTGTTTCACAAACGCACAAAGCACATTGAAATTGACTGTCATTTCACACGTCATCATCTCCAGAAGGGCACTATCTCCCTTCCTTATGTTCCTTCCTCTTTGTTGATTGCTGATATTCTTACGAAACCATTGACTGCTCCTCGATTTCATTTTTTGTCTAACAAACTCTCAATGCTTATTGTTGTTACAATGTGAGTTTGAGATGGGATGTTAGCCTAATAAGATTTTGGTCTTTATCTTGTATTGGGTTTTATTATTGGACCTTTTAGCTATGCAACTCTAATTAGTTAGTCTATATATTATGTATTTCCCTTTCATTGTATTTATACTTATCTTTGATATTAATACAAAACCCTAGCCGTTATATATCTTTTAGTTATTAGTTTACAATTCGGATAGAAGAAGAAAGAGACTAATCTAAAACTTCGTATCACTAATTTTAAAAAGTGTAATTAAGTCCATTGTAATAATATTTTTTTTTTGTTAAACGACTGCTTCAATGCAAATAGCTTTTGAAATTGAAGTTTTTTTTTAAGTAAAACTTTAAGCTTGTGTAACCGAATGAAAGTTTTTCGAAAAAACTGCACAAATGGTCCTTGTGGTTTGCTAAAAATTGTCACTTTGGTCCAAAAAGTTTTGGACAAGCACCACAGGTCCAAAGTTTTCATTGTGTTGCGAGTTTGGTCCAATTTACTTTAAAAAATTTTGTAAAGATGATTTTACCATTCTTTTTTGTTTTTTTTCAGTTTTTTTATTTATTTAATATTTTCATAATTAAAAGAAAAATAAAAAAAGAAAATAATTCTCTCTCTCTCTCTCTCTCTCTCTCTCTCTCTCTCTCTCTCTCTCTCTCTCTTCTCTTGTTTCTTGGAACTCAGATGATGTTCTTCAAACTTCATACCTGTGGTGATGGTTCAAATTTTTTTAGACCAAAGTAACAATTTTCAGCAAATCATAGGAACAATTTATGCAGTTTTGTCAAGTTTTTCTTTAATCAAGTATTTTATTAAAACCTATCAAACATTCGCAAGAATATGCCTTGTATTTTGCTTTTTCTAGTTTTTTTAGCTAATCCTTATCTAACAAATTTAGGTGATAGCAAAACAAAAAAGAAATAGAAAAAACAAAAAACTGAACATGATAAGCTGGTAACCTAGGTGGTAGTGTGACAAGTGAATAAGATGCTTAGATTTTGATATCATCATCATCAGTCATCTCGTAGATGGAGAACAAAGTGAAAGGGATCGATGGGGACATAAAGCCAAGTAATCATCAAACCAACTTGTGTTCAGGGGGGTTTTATCAATTCTATCAATACATTTTTTAATAACTGATATATAATTTGTTGTGAATTTGTATTAACATTTATTATTTGTGATAAAACAAAAGTTAAAAAGAAACAATGCATACTTTTACAGTTTTTCTGAACAGGTTTTGGAATTATTTTACACGATTAAATTCGTTAACTATTGAAACAATCTGTTACTTAATAAAATAATCATGTATTTTTTAAACCTATCCGCGAAGAATATGTATGATATATATTAACTGTAATTTTCTATAAATAATATGTTGCACGATCTAAAATTAATTTGAATACAACTAGCTAGCTTCACATATCAAGTCAAATTAAATATAAATTAACAAAATTAAAGTTTATCATGTCGTTATATAAGATGGGTATACAATTAAATTAATGATATGTTATAATACCAAGTAGTCGCGTTGACAACTTAGTATATTTTTTTACTGAAAATTAATATAAATGTATTGCTATAGGTTACTTGGTGCCTAAGAAAAAAGTTTCGCTTTGTTTTATTTTTTGGTTAGAAAAATATTCTTTAATTTATTTATTTAAATAAATATATTTTAATGAATGTTTAACTTTTTAAAGAGCATACAAGCAATATTTAACATTGTTTATCCAAAATGTACTATTCGAATCCTATTATAATAACGTACATAGGATACTTACAATCTTACATACATGAAGATATATAATAATTATTACATTCTAAATTTATAGAGTCAAAGTAATCATATATAATAATTATATACAGAAGAGGAAAAGAAACTGATGCAAGAAAAACTATTTTCTAGAGGCCATATAAGTAAATAAATATAAATAATATGATAAAGACATGTTTGGCAAATTAGCCAAATGAATATTTCTAAGTTAGTTTATTAGGTTATTTTTTTAATTAAAAATTTGTTGTTATCTAGTTGTTTGTCAATAAATTAAGTTAGAATTAATAGTGTTCCGTAAAAAAATAGTTTATAACCTAGATTGCAATGTTAAATGATATAGATAGACATTTAATATTTACCTAAAAGAAAAAAAAAATAGATTTAATTAAAGGTATATTTAAAATATTTAATCAAATAGCTTTATAAATTTATCAAAAACTATCTCAAATTAACTATCAAAAGTTAGCTTAGTTAATAAATTAAAAATAATAAACTAGTTTTATTAATAAATTAGCTTAGTCCAACGATACCAAAATATTCAAATCTTATATGATCTATGTGGAAACAAACTAACAAAGTTGGTATGAAATTCGTTAATCATAAAATATAATTCTTTAGATACCATAAAAATTAAAATAACTAAATAAATAAAAGGAAAAGAGACAAAAGAGGTGTTGATCATAAGCCCCAAAGAAGAAAACAAAGATGTTTGGAATAAAAACATGGATTCTACCAAAAGATTCAAACGAGGGAATCAGATCGCCTTGAGATTGATGGAGAACAGGAGGATGTAAGTTTTTGAAGACGACCCACCACTTTTCAAAAGATGCTATTCGTTTTATCGAGATGTTTTTCGACGTTTATTTATTCATATATCTTAGACAAAATTATATAAAAATAATATAACATAGTATTTTATTCTTCTCAAACTAGATAGTGTTTTTTATTTAGTTTATTGAATCCGATATCAGATGTGGAGTTTAAATTCAAACTTGACAATTGGTGTTTCGGCTCATTGTCAAGAAATGTAATTTGACTATATTAGATATTTTGTGTTTAGTTTATTATTATTTTATTTTTTTAATTTATACTTTTCAAATGTACCCTTACGATTAGTTTTAGGGGTACTATAATAATTTTAAACATAGCTTTTGTAGTATCAACAGATAAGTTGCGTTTGTTTTGATACCCTTCGTATCACTTCTCTCTATTATCACCTCTACGAGAATTCTCTCTAATTGTATTTGCAATCTTAAATCGATTAAGAAAAATAGCTTCATCTTGCGATGTTCAATCGGCTTGAAGATTCACAGCAAAGCATATTGAAACTCCAAGATTAGAATTTTGAACATGTAGAGGATATAGATGACAAACAATATGCCCAATGTCATAGATGTAGGAAATTGTTTACAATACATGGTATAGTAATGCAATATAATTATGTTCTAATGTTTTTTTTATTGTAAGTATGTTACATGTAAAAATATGTTCTAATGTTTTTTTTATTGTAAGTATGTTACATGTAAAAATAAAAATGTTGTTAATTCCCAAACTTTTCCACCACAACAAATGACATAACACAAGAGTTTGTCGATTAAATTTGTGATTGAAGAGGGCTCACATTTGATTTCTTTAGCTGTCTAATATTTTATAATGAAACAAATTACAACAAACTTGTCAAATCCAAAAATTAAATAAAAAAAAATTTTAAAAATGTAAGCCGACACATATATTATATGGAATTCGACTTATTTAATGATTGGTCGACTGATTCGACAAAATGTTTTATTAATAGTCCCCTTCTTTCATACTCCTTTATTTTTTTTTTATGCTACCACCATTTCCTTTATCACCCACATGCGTGTTTGGGTTGACTGGTTGCGGGTTGGCGGGTCAAAATACATCAACACGAACACGACCCATTTAACTATACAGGCCACGGGTTGGCGGGTTTGCAACATAAACTCATATATGACCTTTCAACCCACTTATTTATATAGGTTCACAAGTTGGCAGGTTTGTGAGTCAGATTTGGGTTCGTGGGTTTGTGGGTTCGTATATCAAATTCCATAAATAAATTTGATAATTAAACATGAATAAATTATTGATTCAAGCATATTCGAATTTTAGACACGTAAGTCTTAAACATCCAATTAAAATTAAAAACATTCATAGAAACATATTCAAACTAAAACATTAATACAAACGTTAAACAACAAGCATGTTGCATAGGTCAAATGGTCAATAGCATCCTATCCTAATGTATAAACTGTATAATACTTAAGTTTTAATACATTATATATATATATATATATATATATATATATATATATATATATATATATATATATATATATATATATATATATATATATATATATATAATTTTTTATTAAAATTCTAAATGGATTAGCGGATCGATCCATATATTTTTTGAGAATCTCATATATGACTTATTTAATGAATGTGTTGGCAGGTTGAAAAACTCAACTCAACCCCGTTTATTTCGTGTCGTGTTGAAAATTATTAGGTCTATCTGAACGTGATCATGTTGCATCATGATCTTGTTGTAAATCTCATTTTCGATATTTACACATAACCTAATTAAAAACAATCGTGTCATTAAATTTATTTCCACTTGTCTCAGTTTCATTCTCAATATCTTTCATATTCATTCCACTTCTTTTTTTTTCTACATGTTTCTCGGTAAACACCAAGCACTTTCATTAAGTCATGTATATGGCCTCTTACCAAGTTTTCCTGGGTTTTCCGCCTTATTTACAACACATAGCTCCTTCAATGGTGTCCAAATTAATGTTTTCTTTTGGTTTTTTCCACAATCCTTACCTTCACTTAGGACACAATATGCTGACATTAAAACAATATTTTCATTGCAATCCAAATTTATGGCCTCTTGTATTTCCTCCAATATTTTGTGAGATTCGAATATTTTCAATAACACGAAATTGAAATGAAATTTGAGAAAAATTAAGAGCTTTCATAGCTTTGAAAGTTTTCATAATCATTTTAAAACGAAATTTGGATCTATGCTATCAAAGAAATCAAAAGGGTTTAAAAATAAAAGATTTCTAAAAATACAAGATTTCAACGTATTTCAACTGATACGACAAAAGGTTTTATTAAAGGAAAATTGAATAAAGATTAGATCTATTTTATATACAAAAAACCGACATGGAAAATAAAAAGTATGTATAAAATTAACTACTACATGGAAATCATAAAGGATAAGAATAACTGATACCTAATGTAATATATATTTATTTACATTCAATTTCACACATCAGCCCCTACACTTTCCCTACTCTTCCGTTAGAACAATTAATTTTAGTCCAATTACTTCTGTGCCATAATAATAACTTTTCATTTTTTGGGTGTTTTCTTGTTCCCTGTTGAATTTACAGTTGTTGAAACATGAAACCTACGATGAAGAGGTCGAGGTTGCCTTGTTTTTCTGTTAAATCCTCTCACACATATCGATCCTGAAACAAATTATACACAAATCCAACTTAATTATTATCACAACATTTACAAAAAAAAAATTCCAACAAAAAAAATTTATTAAATTCATACCTCTCCAAAAAATATGCTGAATATCACTGGTTGATAAGGCTGATTAAAGAAAAAGTCACAAGGTTAATAAAAAAGGTTACGACACAAAAATGTCCCAAATTTGAAGTCTTCAATTTTGGTCCTTATTTCATGGTTTCGCATTGATTTTTTTATATTTTGAAAAAAGTTTTGATTTTGGACTAGATAGAATATAAATCAGAAAGTAAAAGGACCATTTTTGTAATTTTGTCTAAAAAAAAGTTGTAAAATACGAAATGTGTTAAATCGCACCTTTAAATATCGATGTTGCGGATGTCCCACAAGCTAAATCTCTCCTTGCTAAATTCCATAGAAAATGTCTTGGAACATCCATTGGAACATCGCTAGTTTCATCATCAGCAAATACCTGAATAATAATTAAAATTAAAAATATATACTATATTCATGATTATGTTGAAAAAATATAAAAAATTGGAACTAAAAAGATATTTAAAAACCACAAATTTACCTCGTTAACTTGAAAATATGTCCCGTTGAGAGGAAATTTCCCTCTATTTGCAGTTCGACAAGGTATCTGTTCGTTAATATAATTAGTTAGAAGAAAAAAAATTAAAATTTTAAAATATAATGCTTTAATAGAGAAAATGGAAGTTTAAAGAAATCCTCACCAATATTGTTCCTTTAACTGTTTCTTCTTGTATATTTTTGGATGAACTGATTTCTGTTATTTTCAAAACCAATATTAATATTCTTGAAAAAAAAAAAAGTAAATCATTTTTTACAAAAAAAAAGAAAATTTAATTTAATACCTGGCCATATGGCAAGAAGATATCGCGATGGATCTTCTTGTTCCCTTTCATCTAACTATATTTTCACAAAAAAAAAAAAAAAAAAAAAAAAAAAAAAAAAAAAAGGTTAAAATTTTTATATTCCAAAAAACGTTATATTTTGAGCATGAAAAAAATACGTACCCCAGCCAAAATCGGATGAAAATCCGGGAGCTCATAGCTGTATTTATTAAAAAATGAAAAAAAAAATGTAATATATGTGTCGAGAAAACAAAAAAAAAAATAAAGAATTAAGAAAATATTAATAAATAAAAAAAACGTACACAATATGTATAGTCCTCAACTTTCCTGTATGCTTTATAGGTCTTACTCTTACACGAAAAGAAGCAGCTTCATGACTCAACGCAACAATAGCTTTTGACACGTCATCAGTCTCAGGAAACGACAAATTATTCTTCTTATTTATCGTCTCCTTCAATGTCTCCTCAAATTCCTGTGTGCTTAATCTAATGGTTGGAATTTCATCTTCTGATTCACAAAAATAATCTTCAATATCAGGCAATTTCACTTCCACATAAGGCTCTGGAGATGCTGGAATTTCAATTATCGGTTCACAGTTTTCCACATAGGAATTTGAATCACAGTCGTTCATGTCCATGTCAGCAACCACCAGTGGTGGTGGTGGTTGTACTGGCGGCAATGGCGGCGGCGATGGTGGTGGTGCTGGTGGTGCTGGTATGATTGTGGTGGTTACAGTACTACTTCCTTTTGGTCCCGGAAGTGCAAGCCTAGCACTACATTTGGAAAAAAAAAATTACAAAAAATATTAATTAAAATTTATATTATATTATTATTTATAGTAATAGATGCGACATACCTTGCAAAAGCACTTGCATAATGTCTGCATTCAGCTCGCATGGGACACGCGTTACAATTTGGATTTAATTTTGTGCAAAACACCTATAAAAAAATATTGATATTATAAACTTTATGAAATAAATGGAAATAAATAAAGAAAAGAAAAAAAAAAAAGATAAAGAAAAGAAATGAAAGCGTACCTTTCCAAATGTGATTAACTGATAATGTAACTCGTATCTATATATTCAAAAGTCAACACAAGTCTTTCAATTAGATTCGTTGTAAAATAGTAAAATAATGAATAATTAAGATTTGTATTTAAAGAAATTGATTATTATTATTATTATTACAATGTTTTTTGATCGAGAGTGCATAGTCGAGGGTAGAGGTATTTTTGAATTGTGTCCACCATTGGGTATCTGAAAATAAAATAAAATATTATAATATTAATATAGTTTTGTAAAATTAAATAATAAAATATGGAATAATACGTGAAACTTACGAGTTCAAGAGATGAATTTGAACTTGTTCTGGGAGAGGTTGAAGTGGGACCCACCCTAGACGTGTGGCCACCCGTCCAACATTTGTGTCAACCTTCAAGAACAAAATGGAAGGGTAATATTGTAATTTTGTAATTTGTAAGAAAAAAAAAATTGAAACACTTACAGGAAAAGCATTATGATGTAGCGTTAGAAGCCGTACACACTCCACGCTTTTTAAACCGATTCCCGGTATACTCAACAAGAACTCCCTACAAACATATATGACAAAATTACCAATCTACCCCTCTCTATATATAATTATTTTAATTTTAATTCACTTACTTTGCTTTATCCGGTGGGATATCTCTTAACCACTCGAGATCAATAGATCCATGGTCTTTAACCATTCGGTTTAAAAAGTCCTGAAAAAGAAAGGTCAAAAAAAGTCAACTTATGTTTTTTCTGTTTATTTAAATGTGATTAAATAATTTTTTATAAAAAAGTTGTATACTTTTATTCTTATGGCTAACACGTTATTCATTCCACGTTCAACTATAAGATTAGCAATTTCTTGAACTGGAGTATTATAAACTGCTTCCCAATCAACTGCATCCATGAAATCTTCATTAATTTCTTTTTTTCCATTTTGGGAATAAATTTCTCTGAATTTTTCCCAATCTATTTTCACTTCCTCTTTTTGTTCTTTCTTGCTTTTCTTTTTTCCTTTTTTCTTGTTGACCACTTTGACTCCTTGTTCCATTGTGATTTCGGATTCGAGACTAGAAATTGGAGCAACAATTCTTGCCTCTTCTTCAATAGTTGACTTTCCTTCTTCAATGGTTGACTTTCCTTTTTTGTTGCTCTCACGGTTGTTGACCACTTTGACTCCCTGTTCCATGATGATTTCGGATTGGAGACTAGAAATTGGAGCAACAATTCTTGTCTCTTCTTCAATGGTTGACTTTTGTTCTTCAATGGTTGACTTTTGTTCTTCAATTGTTGACTTTTCTACTTCCATGCTTGACTTTTGTACTTCAAGGGTTGACTTTTCTTCTTCCATGGTTGATTTTTGTGCTTCAAAGGTTGACTTTTCATCTCCAAGGGTTGACTTTTCTTGTCCAAATGTTGACTTTTCTTGAACATGGCTCTCATTTAGTGCTGACTCATCAACATTGATGCTACAAAAGTTATTGAGATAATCGGCCTCCTCTGTCTCTAGAACCTTCCGGAAAGTATTTAGATTTTCATCAACAAATGTTTTGTCTTCAAGATTTGAAGCCTCACTTTCTTTGCACTTTGACTTTTCTTCTCCAAGGGTTGACTCTTCTACAACTTTGATTTCATCTAGTGCTGATTCATCAATATTATAGAAGTTTCTAAGACAGTCCACCTCATTTAGGTCTAGAAGGTTCCGGAAACTTCTTGGATTTTCATCAATGCATGATTTATCTTCAAGATTTGAGGCCTCTGTTTGGCTAAGCTGTGTATTTTGAGTCACATTGATTTCATTATCATATGAAGTAATTGTATTTTGGTCAATTTTGTTATTATTAAAGAACCCTTCATATATTTCTGTATTATTTTTGACTGATTCTTGACTAATGTTGACTTCAAAATGGTCAACAACTTCTTTGTTCTTGGTTGGAATCATATTGATCTCATCAGCATATGAAATACTCATATTTTCCTCCATTTTGTTATTATTGGAGAACCCTTCAACTATTTCTGTATTACTTTTGACTGATTCTTGACTAGTGTTGACTTCTTCATCATGGTCAACAACTTCTTTGTTTTTTGATTTGCCTGGAAATCTTGCAGCTAGACACATGAAAGCAGAGCTGAAAAGAAAGATTATTGTTAAGAAATTATTCTTTAAGTAAATTACAAAACTAGTCCCTCCACTTTCTGATTTGTACATGTTGAGTCCAAAACTGATACTTTTTTCAATTTTGGTCCTAATTTCAAGGTTGTATATCGATTTTGGTCCCTGGAAAGCTGGAAACTTGAAATAAGGACCAAAATCGATAAGAAAGCTTTAAATAAGAACCAAAACTGAAAAACAGAAGTTTCAATTTTGGACTAAACATGGTAAAAATCAGAAAGCATGGGGACTATTTTTGTAATTCACTCTTATTATAAAAACATGCTAAATTTAGCAACACTTTCCTTTTTCTCAAACTGGAAAGATGAAATACTTATTTTAGACATTATAAATATCAAAAGGTTTTAAATTTTTTTCGAATTTGACAAGGGCAAACATTTATATTATTAAATAATCAATGGGATTGCATGTAGAAAATTATTTAATGCCAAATTATCAATGGCATCACATTTGACACTTTCCCTTTTTCTCAAACTGAAAACATGAAATACTTATTTTTAAAATTCGAAATATCACAACGTATAAAAAAATCGAATTTGACAAGGGAAAACATTTCTCTTGCTAAATAATCAATTGGATTACATGAAGCAAATCATTAAAGGGATATTTCCAAAATCACATTTGAAATTCAAGATTTGTAAAAAAAAAAAAAAAAAAAAAAAAACATATTTATACCTCGAAAGATGATCCGTTACATTTTGAGTTAAATAAACACCAACCACTGAGTCCACCACTGAACCTTTCCATGGTGAAAATCGCCTATTACCTGTTCAATTTGACCAAAAAAAAGACCAAATTTCAAGAAAAAGCACACTAATTTATTTCAAGAAAATGAAGATTTACCTTGAATAAGATGCATTTTGGCAATAAATGAGTCAACCCTTCCACGAAATACATTTCTTTGTCTTTCCCACCATTCTTTTTTATCATTATCCATTTCTTCAAAGGGTTGACTTCCATCATTCTCCATTACAATTTTCCAAACTCTCTCTGACTCTTCATCAAGGTCAACCTTTGCAAGAATCTTTTTTTCTTTTTCTTTTTCTTTTTCTTTCTTAGCTTTTGTCTTTACAAGGGCACGATTGTCATTATTTCTTACCACAATCGCCTTGCATTCAGCATTTATGTCTAGTTTTGCTAACTTCTTTGTTATATACTTTGTCATTTCTCTTATATACAATTTACTATCTGCATCAAACATAGTAAAACATATAAACCAACTTTTTTTCATTAATTTTGACAATGTAAAAGAATGTCTGATCAAGATTACCTTTTTGTTTGGGTATCAAACTTTGACTTTTACGACTTTGGTCTCTTTTCCTACTTTGACTTTTACGATTTCGGTCTTTTTTCAAACTTTGGCTTTCAAGAAGAGGGACCTCTTGTGATTGGAGCCAATCTAAAGCAGCAACAGTGTTTTCAACTCCTTGACAATGCAGGGGTAGTGAGGTAAAATTGTCAATTTCATGAATAGGAACCTCTTGTAGAGGGAGGCATTCAGTCATTTGAAGAAAATTTTCCTCTTGACATAAAAGGAATCTTTCATCATAAAGAGATGTTGCTTTAGAAATAGGAAAGTCAACAAGATTCTCTCTTCTTCGAGTCTGCAATATAGATCGCTTCTTTTTCATGGGTGAAAAAATAGGAAGAAGAAGAAGATTGTTTTTTGCAACTTTTTTCTTGAGTTTTTTATGTGGTTCTTTCTTCTTCTTGCTATTTTCAAGAAACTTGAGCAACCAATTTGGATTTATAGTCACCTTTTTTCTCATCTTTCTTTGTTTCTTGAAAAGTTTTGGAAAATTGGGTCCACTTTTTCTACTACTTTGTAGACACTGATCTAATAATCTACACTTCCTTTCGTATACTTGCATCATTGAATTTCTTTTCTTTTGGCATGTATAGACATAAACAAACCTTCTAACATGTTTTTTAGTTTGTTTCAACTTTTCTATAACCGAAAAATCCAATCCATATTGTTGCTTGTTGTTATTATCATCCAACAAATCCTCTGAAGCTTCAATTTCAACACTCTTCTTCTGAAACCTACTTCTCCTTTTTGTATTTCTCTTTGAAGTAACAATCCTACCAAAAAAGTCATAATCTCCATTGTCAAAATTGAAGCTCAGATGTTTATCATGTGATTTTGATTCTCCTTCAACTGGATAGTTTAAATCCAAACGACGTTTGCATTGAATCATTGGAATAAGAGCATTTCTTGAAACCCTAGAAGCTTGTTCCACATCTTCAATGTTATAATTCACTGAGTTTTGCATACAAATGGTTTCTTCATGTAATTTTGAATCTCTTTGGTCAACATAACTGGTTGACTTTTGCATACAACTTGTTGGTTCTTTGAATTTCTCCTTTCTTGAACGAACACTCTTTTCATGTACACGATTTGGAGTTACAGGTTTTGGGGTTTTGGGTTTTGGGGTTTTAGGTTTTTGGACTTTCTTTGGCTTACTATCATCATATACTTTAGGCCTATGTTTTTTCATTCGGGTTCTTTTATTTGGCTTCTTGTTTAAGTCAATGCCATTGTTACGCCTTTTCCTACTATCTTTTGTCTCAGATGGAGAAGGAACTGAAGGAATTGAGTTGTTGATACCATAGTTTGACTCATGAACACCATGAGCCTTATTGTCATTACATTTTGTCTCCTCTTGTATACAACTTGTGTTATCTGCACAAAAAGAAACTATTTCAAATTTTCAATATTAGACAGGTTTAGATATTAGAAGCATCTTAACTAGAATACAAGATTGCATCATATGAATCATATAGATTGTAGAATAAAGTAAAGAAAGTAGTATGCTTTGACTCTCAAAAGTCAAACGGGAAAATGGGCACTGAATTGCTAACAAATATACTAAACTGATTCAAAAAAAAATTGCTTACTTTGATCAGTTGTACTACTTATAGGATCCTTTCCAGCTACACCCAAAACAGAAGACCTCTTATTTCCATTATCTTCCAAATATTCTGTAGTACCCAAAGAACTTGTACATAGAAATTCATCATTTATATTTTCCTTTTCAGTCCCTCGTCCAGAAGTTGATGCTACCTGAGTGTTATGTTCAGACCTAGCTGGAACTGGCTTTGATGGGGTCAGAGGTTCAAAAACACCATATATCTCCATGGAATCACCCAACCATGTACCTATTTAGAAACCCAATTAAAGATAAAGTGAGAAAAATACAGTTGTATCATTAAAAACGATATCGTTAGTTATAACACATCCAAAAGGTTTTGAAAATCTAGTAACCATTGAGTCATTAACACAGATTTAAAACTAACACTTACAAGTTACACGCATATAGTTAAGGAATCAAAACAGCAGACACGCATGTAGAAAAGATAAAGTAGAGAGGGATAAGTGCTTTCAACTTCGAAGCAAACTGAAGTCACATTAAATCGATTCGAGCTATGATCACCCACAGACTGTCAAATTTGTTAACTTTTTCAACAAAACTACTGTCGAAATCGAATTGTTTGTGTTTTCATGGGTTTTTAGTGATTACCTAATCTACTTCGAGAATTATCAAGGGGAAGAGACGAAGAACAATGTGTGTGCAAATTCAAAGTAAGCTGTGCGAAGCATGAATTGAAGTTAGGGTTTAAATTAATTACTTACTAAGATTTTTGGAAGCGAAGATTTTAGCGAGAGTACACCACAGCGGAAAGTAAAGGTAAAACCCCAAGGTTTCTGATTTCGGTTGCAAAGATGAATGTTGGGGGATAATAATAAATGAGACATCGTCAACGCCTCAACGGGTTGGATTTGGATACGACTATTTTCACCCCCAACTACGGTTCCCTCTTCCCTTAGTAATATTTAGATAATTATTGTATTAGATATAAGTTATTTTGTTTAATTAATGTTAAAAAGATAATTACATGAATAGATAATTATTTATCTTATTTGCACATCGATCGATATGGTGGTTGTTTTTAAATAAATAAAAGATACGATGATTTGGATAGATAATATATTTTTTGATTTGTATATATTTAGTAATTGAGCTTTTTTTTTTTTTTTTTTATATTTACCCGTTCAACTTGATAAACTGTACATATTCAGTTCTTATGACGGACTACTCTAGATTTGGTGGTAAAAATAACTTAATATGGTAATATATTTCTTACTTTATACACATGTAGTCCTTAATATTTTTACACACATGTCAGCACCAGACACACCCTTGAGTATGTTGGCCGTACCACTTTAGTACGTTGAGCGTAAATCTACTTTTTGGCCCTATAAATATGTCTACAAACTCATTTCATTTCTCAACAAAATCTATTTTCTTTCTATCGTTTTCCACTTCTAAATTCTTCATAAAATCATAGGAAAATTATTATTTTAGTTATTATTATTGTTAGGGCTATTATTATTGTTATTAATATTTATAATGGTCATATTTTGTCTATAACTAACACGTGTGCAAAAGTAGTCAAGGAAATACCAATTCTCAACGAATAATCATCTCAACTATGCTAAAGACCCGGAATACTTGGTCAAATAACGTTCATAAAGCTGGTCATATAGGATCCCGGAAATATCGAACATCTTGTTGGCTTGTTTAGACTATAAATGGAAACTTGTAATCTGCACGCAACACAATGTTTTTTAGTCTAAGCTTACTCTACGAAATTCGTTACTCTTTCAGTAACACCCCGTTTATTAAATAAATAATTAGACAGATTAATGAATGAATAGTAGCCATAAAATCTGTAATTATATAGCAATGTGTTGGTTTCGAGGAGTTAACTATCATCGTTTAGAAGTTGGGGGGTTAAAATTGTAAGTTCGGATTGGTTTTGTAAATATTTCTGAAGACGATGGCTACTTGGTAAATTATTGGGACTTAATTTGAAAATATTTTGGAGGCTAAGGGGTTGTTTGGTAACTGTTGGACTTAATATGAAAAGAATTATGGGAGCAGGGGTATGAAGAGTAAATTATGGGCCTTGATTGAAAAGATCCTTATGATGAGGGGCCATTCCTATCATTATGGCAACAAATTTAAGGGAGTCGGGTAAATAACCCTCCTGAAACCCTAACCCTAAGAGGATGCACAACCGCCACCTTATGCCTCCCACCATCGGCCGCCACCCTCCTTCTTCAATCACTGGCGTCGCCACAACTGTTGGAGTCGGGAAAAAAAACACCACTATTCACCTAGTCGTTCTCTGTCCTTTGTTGCTGCTGCTTGAGTCATGTCCGTCGCCGTCCGCCAAACCCACTCCACTGTTACATTGTTGCCATCGCCGCCATATGGCTCGTTACTGTTGCTTCGGTTATCGTTTGCCATCCCGTAGAGTTATTGTGTTCGTGTATTGCTGCTCCAGTCGTAGTAAGCGTTAATGTAGCATTGATGTTCCGTCGTTGCCGTCCTCCGATTCGTTGTTGTCGCCGACGACACCGGCTGTAGGCACAGTTGTTGCCTTCGTTCGTGTCCGATGCAGGGGCAAGGCCCCAGTTAGTCCGGATTTCGATCCGATGCAGTCGGCAAGTCCCAGTATGTGCTTTATATGTTATGGTATGATATGTGGTAGTTTGGGGGAGCTCATTAAGCTTTTTGCTTAAAGTTTCAGTTTTGGTTTCAGGTACTTCCGCAAGCAAGGGGAAGAGCTCGGGTTAATGGCATGGCACACACCACAGCCACAGTTTTATCATTGGAGTTTTATTCAGATACTTTGATATGATATTGACTTTAGTTTTGAATTGATACATTTACTATGACATTTTGAGACATATGATTCATGGCTTTTATCTTATAATATATGATATTATGGTGTTTAGTAATATTAAAATAAAATTTTTTGGGTTGTATTTTTGGGATGTTTCAACTAGTGAAGCCTATAGATGGAGAACCACTTATTCTTTATTTATCAATATCCTCAAACGCGGTAAGTGTCGTTCTGGTTAAGGATCTTAACGGGGATCAACATCCTATCTACTATGTAAGTAAAAATCTCCTGGATCCTGAAACCAGATACTCTCACCTCGAAAAATTAATTATTACTTTAGTAACTGCTTCTACCAAATTAATACATTATTTCGAAACACACACTATACATGTAAAAACTAACTATCCTATCAAGAATGTCATGAGAAAACCCGAAATGTCAGGAATGATGGCAAAATGGTCGGTGAAGTTAAGCTGTCACATCCAATAAAATTCATAAATATTTAAAACTTTTTTAACATCCTATATACTATGTAAATAAAAGTCTCCTGGGTCCTGAAACTAGATACTCTCACCTCGAAAAAATACTTCTTGCCTTAGTAACTGCTTCTACCAAATTAAGACACTATTTCGAAACACACACTATACATGTAAAAACTAACTATCCTATCAAGAATGTCATGAGAAAACCAGAAAATGTCAGAAAGGATGACAAAATGGTTGGTGAAGTTAAGTTGTTACAATTGTCTAATTCCAAACTTTTGTAGATGGGGACTATTAACATGAACAGTCGCATGATCTCCAAACATAGATAACAATAGCAGGAGCAAGAAACTATTTAATTACCGTTCCAAAAATCGAAATCTATAATTAGAATACATGTGGAAATTAATAGTAATTGATCAACATCGATATTGCAAGACTAATCCTACAATTTTTTTTGTGTGTCAAATTGAAGATGAAACACATATCACTATATTTTGAAACAATCAATACCAATATAAAACACAAAGATTATCAAACAATTAAAGCCCAATTTTGAAAAAATTGATATAAAACACATAGAATTCCTATTGAATTTTAGAGCATATGACATACCTTGATCAAAATTCTCCCTAGTTATCTTTAATTTGGCAATTGGATTGAAGGAATGTCGATATTAGCACCATTTTCTGTTCACCCCTAGCGTACACATAGTCAGCAACATCGGTTGGAGGAGGGATGAACGACACGAATGGGTGTAGGAGAAACATATGTCAGAGGTGGGAGGCAAAGAAGGCAAGCATGGAAAAGGAGGAGAAAGGGCAAAAATCTGGGCAAATGAAGTTCTAGCTTGGTCAATGTTAATTTTCTAGTGGATGGAACAATTTTGTGTACCAAGTAAGACATGTTGACCGAATCATATGCAAATCAAACACTCTGATCGGACCGACTCAAACAAAAACGTCTGACCTAACTCGGTCAGCACCTAATCAAATAGACCCTTAATGAGATTGGAACATGAATTAAAAGGCTGATAAATGACTTAATTAGATGGAAAACGACTTAATGGCCTGGAAATTAACTTAACGACTAGAAAATCGATCTTGGAATCGAAAACCAGCACCTACATCGAAACCGTTTTTAGTTTACATTGGTCCGGTTCTCGGTTCTTCCTTTCTCATTCGACTGGTTCTCGATCTGGTTCGGGGCAATTTTGGAACCGTGCACATGCCTAGTCGCCTTCATCTAATTTTATTCAAAAGCCAAACTCCAAAATTACTCACTAGGCCTAATGCCTAATGTTATTATCTTAACATGTACTCAAGTTGAAGGTTCACTAAAGATTGATTTGGATATTTAAAAGACCACAAATCACGTTGTAGTTGTTCGTTGACTTTGACTTTGATATTGTATTGTACACCTCGAATTATAAATCTTCATAATTGGACTGTTTAAACATTAAACAATAGATTATGACCAAATCTCCAAAACAACTTTTAAAACGATTAGTTGTTTTTAAAAGATAACTTAATAAATTTTAGCCTATATAATAAGTGTTTTAAGCATGAAAAAAAAAGAGGTATGTAACCCGACTTGTCTAAAATATGAAAATAAAATGAGAAAGTAAGTGATAATGAAGTGGAAACTTAAAAGAATGTTTTGAATTTAGGTTTGAAGAAAAATCATTATATGAGAATGTATAGTGAATGATGAAAAATGATGAACATATGAATGCCTTTTTGTTGTTTTTGTTTTTGGCCTTTTGCCATTTTTGGATGGGCACAATGGACATATTATGAGTGTCCCTTTTTGATCATCTTTGTATAAGATGTTGCGATAAATGTTTGTATAAGATATTTTTCTTAAAAAAATGCTACATTACAAATGTAAATGGACGACACTCTTTGATAGTAATAAAACCATGGATTTTTATTTATTTATTTATTTATTATTTTTTTTGTTATATGCATGTGTTTTTTATGTATTCCAATATATATCTTTGTGTGTCCATTATTATATATATATATATATATATATATATATATATATATATATATATATATATATATATATATATATATATATATATATATGCAAAAGTGTAATATCAAAACAAATTTAGATATAAATATATGTTTCTTAATCTACTTATTTTTAACAATAATCAAGAAATTAACATGAGAAAACAAAAACTTAAACGAGGAGTTCATGTCAGATTACAAAATAATTTTGATATAAGAGATATACATCAAACCGACCAATCAATTAAACATAATTCAGACTTATTATTTATCCAATTAAAAGTAAACATGCTAATGTCATCCCCAAGAAATTAAACAATCATTCTTTCATTCTGAAACAATAATGCATTACGAGCTTTCAAATTTTTTCGAAAGATTGAATAAACAAAAGATAATTGAAGTTATTATTATTATTTTATTCCCAATGTTCACCTTCAACGACTTGAGTAAATCTAAACATAAAACTAAAGTGAGTTGACTTTGCAAGAAGGAGGACTAACCATTTCTACAACCTTGTTGCATAGTCATATGAAAAGAACACAGGATTCACATCTTCCACCATGAGATGTTACAATACATACATGAATTAGAAGAGATCAAAACACATAGTTTTTAATAAATTTGCAAAAATAAGAATCTCTATTCTTGGGCAATCTCTTAACAAAGCTGTTTATTTTAGTAGGAATCCGATCAACCCACATAAAAAGAATTATTATTGCTCTCCATCATTATCCAAAATCCCTCTAACATGATTCATAACAACCGCATTCTTTACTTCACAACCATCTGTCCTGTCTGAAAATTAGAAAGATAATTTGTTAGGACAAAAAATAATTTTGCTTCTCTTCCCTTCACAACGACGGCCCTCAACTCTAACGAGTCTCCATGTCATAGCTAAGAATGACCCTCTCCACGACTAATCAAATTTTATTAAATTCAATGGCATAAAGATTCGGACAACTCACTTTCAAAGAAACATTCCCACACAAAACATAGAACCAAGAATATATTTTTTACTCTTTTTTCTACCACTTTTAACAAAATATTTACCCAATAATGCTTCTATGTTAACTCCATCTCATGTTAAAACATTATACTTAGAAAATATTTCTACCATATGATCCAAGACTCCCCAAACCACCCCATAAAGTCCGACTTCAAAAGCGCGGGCAGCTTTGGCTCAGGGTTTTTCATCCTCCAAACAGTCAACGACCAGTGCGACGTCGTTTGACCCCGAATAACCAGACACCTTATATTTCTCAGATTTTCAAGGAAGATCACCGGAAAAAATGGTGCACACTGCATTCGATTCGCTTGAACTACTCAATGGTTGCCCCACGAAGATCGACGCGGTTGAATCCTATGGCTCAAACCTACTAGTCGCTTGTGCCGACGGATCTCTTCGAATCTACGGCCCGGAATCCTCCACCTCATCCGCTGACAGATCTCCACCGTCCGATCGTCATTCTAAAACCCTAGAATTGAAGAGGGAACCATACGTGCTTGAGAGAACTGTAAATGGATTCTCCAGGAAGCCTATGCTGGCTATGGAGGTGTTGGGGTCCAGAGAGCTTCTGCTTTCTCTCTCGGAGTCAATTTCGTTTCATAAGCTCCCGAATTTGGAGACGCTAGCGGTGATTACGAAGGCGAAAGGAGCTAATGCTTACTCGTGGGATGATCGCAGAGGGTTCTTGTGCTTTGCTAGGCAAAAGAGGGTTTGCATTTTCAGACACGATGGTAATTTGTCCTGAAATACTAAGCTTAATCGCTGAAATCTTTATCACAACTTTCAATTCTTCTGTAGGAGGTCGTGGATTTGTGGAGGTGAAAGAATTTGGTGTTCCAGATACAGTGAAGTCGATGTCTTGGTGTGGCGAGAATATATGTCTTGGGATTAGAAGAGAATACACGATATTGAACGCCACCAATGGTGCACTTTCAGAGGTCTTCCCTTCAGGAAGAATTGCTCCACCATTAGTGGTGTCTCTTCCATCTGGAGAACTTCTTTTAGGGAAGGTACTGTATACAGTGTACACTCTTTCTTCTTTCTACGCCATCTTCTTTGAAATTTTACATATGCGAATCAACACTCTGTTCTCAGGACAACATTGGAGTTCTTGTGGACCAAAATGGCAAGCTCCTTCAAGAAGGCAGGATCTGTTGGTCTGAAGCCCCTGCAGTAGTTGTCATTCAGAAGCCTTATGCTACAGCTCTTTTACAAAGACACATAGAGGTATTGTAGATTTCTTATCTTCTTGATTATCTGAGGTTACTACTTAATAAACTAATACATTATTCTTATCTTGAGGTGTCCAGATACGATCTTTACGAGTCCCTTACCCATTAATACAAACAGTTGTTCTTCGTGATGTTCGCCTTATTCACCAAGGAAACAATGCAGTGATTGTTGCCCTAAACAACTCCATTCATGGATTGTTCCCAGTTCCTATTGGAGCACAGGTTTGTAAGAAATCTGAAATCCAGAAACAATCGCAATGTCCATTTATGTAATTTTATCAGTTCCTAAATCTCATATCACAATGCAGATTGTACAACTAACAGCATCTGGAAACTTTGAGGAAGCTTTAGCATTGTGTAAGCTACTCCCACCTGAAGATTCAAACCTTCGAGCCTCAAAGGAGCAGTCAATTCACATCAGGTAATATTTACCATTTGTACGGGGGTATTCTTGTCATTTTCATTGTTGTTATCTAATGTTGTTGTTCTTTAATACAGATATGCACACTATCTGTTTGAAAATGGGAGCTATGAGGAAGCCATGGATCATTTTGTGGCATCTCAAGTGGAAATAACTTATGTTCTTTCTCTATATCCATCTATTGTTATTCCAAAGTCATCAATGGTTTCTGGAGCTGAGAAGTTTTTGGATATGAGTGGTGAAGTTTACTTATCAAGAGCTTCATCTGGTGTGTCAGATGACATGGAAGCTTCTTCAACTTCTCATACACTGGAATATGATGAAAGCTCAGCTCTTGAATCCAAGAAAATGTCTCATAACACATTAATGGCATTAGTTAAGTTTCTACAGAAGAAGAGAAACAGTGTAATTGGAAAAGCAGCTGCTGAAGGAACTGAAGAGGTTATATCAGATGCTGTTGGACACACCCATGAAAGCAATCGATCCAAAAGATCAAACAAGGTAACAATTTAGTAAACATTATTTAGATTGAATAATATTAAAAAATTTGAACTTTTTATTTTTATTTTTAGGGGAGAGTCAACATCCCCCTTGACTCAGGTGCTAGAGAGATGGCATTGATATTAGACACTGCACTTCTACAAGCTCTTCTTTTAACCTCACAATCTACAGCTGCTTTGGATTTACTAAAAAGTTTAAATTATTGTGATGTGAAAATATGTGAGGAAATATTAAAAAATGGAAGCCATTATTTATGTTTATTAGAGCTTTATAAATGGAACTCCATGCATCGTGAAGCTCTCAAGCTTCTCCATAAGCTAGTCAACGAGTCAAAATCAGATCAAAAGTTCAAACCTGAGATGATAATTGAATATCTCAAAGTAAGTTTTCCTAACTTTTTAATATCATTATGTATATATAAACTTCTGTATTGTGTATTTGAATTGTTTTATACTTTTATGCAGCCTTTATGTGGGCCCGACCCAATGCTTGTTCTGGAATTCTCAATGCATGTTCTTGAAAGCTGTCCAAGTCAAACCATTGACCTGTTTTTGACTGGAAACATCCCTGCAGATTTGGTCAACTCTTATTTAAAACAACATGCTCCCAAAATGCAAGCTATGTATTTGGAATTGATGCTTTCAATGAATGAAAATGGGATCTCTGGGAATCTTCAGAATGAAATGGTATGTTATGTTGTTACTCTTTTAATTTCTGAGAGATTATTTAACTAATTGATTTAGAATGTTTGTTTGTGGTTTAATTTATAGGTGCAAATATATCTTTCAGAAGTGCTTGATTGGTATGCTGATCTGATTGGTGAAAAGAAGTGGGATGAAAAAAGTTACACAGCATCAAGGAAAAAGCTGTTATCAGCATTGGAGGGTATTTCTGGATATAATCCAGAGATTTTATTGAAAAGATTACCTCCAAATGCTTTGTATGAAGAACGTGCAATCTTATCAGGGAAATTGAATCAACATGAACTTGCATTGTCCATTTATGTTCATAAGGTATTATTATTATTATTATTATTATTATTATTAGGGACAAGGAAAACTCCATAAAAGTCCTTATATTTTAGCCTCATAATCGGTTTAGTCCTTATTTATATATTTTTTATTTGATTAAGTCCCAAGAACTGGCAATTGTAATTATTTTGACCATTTTATTTTGGTTGACAGGGTATCCCGCTTTCAAAGTTTATACACTTTTGGGCGAGATTTTAAATTTTATTACAAATTTGGATAACATTTTACACTTTTGGCCTAAATTTTAAAATTTTGTTACGAATTCATCATAAGTTTAGTTTTTTTTACATCCTTTTTTTTGATGAATTCGTAACAAAATTTTGAAATCTGGGCCAAAGTGTAAAGTTTGGACCAAATTTGTGATAAAACTGAAAATCAGGGACAAAAGTGTAAATTTCGTTACGAATTCATCATAAAGTTTGGAACAAAAAAGATGTAAAAAAACTAAAGTTATGGAGCGAATTTGTAATAAAATTTAAAATCTGGGCCAAAAGTGTAAATTTTGAACGTGGGATGCCTTGTTGACCCAGAATATAACTTTTGTTCCAAAATTTACACTTCTGGCCGATATTTTAAAATTTTATTACAAATTCGGTCCATAACTTTACACTTTTGGCTCAGATTTCAAAATTTTGTTACGAAATCATCATAAATTTAGTTTTTTCACATCTTTTTCTTCTTCATAATTTAGGACGAATTCGTAACAAAATTTTGAAATCTGGTCCAAAAGTGTAAATTTTCGACCAAATTTGTAATAATACTTAAAATCTCGTCCAAAAGTGTAAATTTTGAAAGCAGGTCGACCTGCTAAAACGTTCAAAACGATTACAATTCCCGGTTTTCAGGACTTAATTGAATTAAAAAAATCTATAAATACTAAATCAATAATGAAACCAAAATACAAGAACTTTTACATAGTTTTCCCTTACTCTTATTATTACAATAATAATATTTTATTTCTTACTATTCCATTAAATTTTCCTGTACTCCATATCCCAGCTTCATGTTCCAAGCCTAGCTTTATCCTACTGTGACAAATTATACGAAGCAGGACTTCATCAACACCAAACTCCAAAAACCAACATCTACCTCACGTTACTTCAAATCTATCTAAACCCTAAAAAAACAATAAAAAACATCGAAAAAAGAATCGCAAATCTCGTATCTTCATCATCATCATCATCATCGTCATCTCCAAGTCCTAAAGTCGGTTGGACATCCGTAAAAACCAAAGCAAAAGGATTAGGAAAAAAAATAGCAGACATCGAAGGCGCAGAAGATTCTAGAATCAGCCCAAGTGGAACCGATAGTGGGAAAAGTGATGGAGATGGAGATGGAGATGATTTTGGTGAGGAAGTCGTTTCCAATATCATGCTTGATGAGGTTCTTGATGTGTTGGGTCAAAGGTGGGACCGGGTCAACGGTGCACATGCACTCAAACTTTTACCTAAAGAAACCAAACTACATGTAATAAAATTATCCACTTACTCTTTACTCTTTATTTTATACAATGTTTTTGAATTTTTTTTTTTTTTATTTTTAATATTTTAGAATTTGCTTCCGTTTCTCGGACCTCTTTTGAGAAAGACGAGTGAAGCGCATCGGAACTTTTCCGTGATTAAGAGATTGAGAGAAAGTCAGAACCTCCAAGTAAGTTATAATAGTAATAGCAATGTAGTTTTTGTTGATTTTTTTAATTTTTTTTTTTTTAATATGTGATTTGGTAAAATGGTGTAGACGAAGGATGAGCTATACAGCCATAGGAAAGTGGATGTGAAGATCACGGGAGAGAGTATGTGTTCTCTTTGTAACAAGAAGATAGGGACTAGTGTTTTTGCGGTGTATCCAAATGGAAACACAATTGTGCACTTTGTTTGCTTTAGGGATTCGCAGAATATGAAGGCAACTGGAAAAGGGTCGTCCCTAAGGAGAAGATAGAAAACAAGAGTTTTCATTTGGTTGTTGCAAATTTAAGATATTTATTGTATAGGTGTGGTAATTGGTGTAAAGTGTTTTTGTGAAGAGTTGAGGTTTTTTTTTTGGTGTGATTGGGATTGTTTGTTTTGTGAAATTTGTAATTGACGAGTGTATGTTGTGTGTATAGACTCTGAGTTGTGTAGGTAAATCGTTGGAGAGTGGGTTGAAGGATTATGTTATGTGATTTTGATTGTGATAATTTTATTATATATTGTAATTTTCTTTTTAGAGACTAGTGGTTTTTTTTTTTTTTTTTTTTGGTTTTATAGTTGTATGTTGCATGTTTAATTTTGTAATGTAGACTGCGTGAAAATAGTTTAGGTTTTTGTTGACGTTTAGTTTTTAAGTTATTTTTTTTTTGTCTCCATGTTACCATTTAACTTGTTTAGACGCTTCACTTAAGTACTTTTGAGGGAGGATGTAATGCGAACAAGTTTAATGGTAATAAGTGGACAATTTAAATAATTAAAGGTGAACAAAACCTAAATTATGTTACCCTTACAATTAATTATCCCACATTTATAATTGTAAACCAAATGACCCAATGTTTGGTTTGATTCCAAAATTATATATTTTGTTTCAGAAAATCGGAACTTTTATTTATTTATTTATTTTATTTATTTTTATATAGTTTTACTTTTAGGTGTGCTAGACATGGATTTTTTATTTTTATTTTTTTTAAATAGCTTTTAGCTTTTAATATTTAAGAAAAAACTTGAAAAAATAAAAAAAGATTTATTCAACAGTAGAAGTTTTTAGCTTTTATTTTAAACAAAAACTCATAATCTAAAAACTACTACAACTAACTTTCATCGGTTTTTAGCTTTTCAAAGCGTTTAACTTTTGATTTTTATGTAATTTTAAACATGTAAAAGCTAACTATTTTTAACGAATATTTCTATACAAATAAAAATTATATATTTCAATTATCAACTAGTTCTTCAAACACATATTAACTCATCATGTGTAAGGATGACGTGACAAACTATTATTTTCATCTATTTTATTTGTTTCCATTTGATGGATATATCTCTAAACATAACACAGAGAAAAACATACATTTAACAAAAAACAATAAAAAATAAGAAATGTTAAGTACAAATACCTAATAATATGTGCTACTCATCCATTCTTCCAAACTTACCGTTTAATATAATCTATATTTATAACAAATATTGTATGTTTGCTTTTAGCGTTTCAAATGATTTTAATATAATCTATATTTATAACAAATATTGTATGTTTGCTTTTAGCAAAAGTTACTTTCAAATGACATTGCAAGTCACTTTTAATTTAACAAATAAGAAATATCAATGGTTTATATATAGAAAGAAATTGGAACCAAAATTTCATTTTTATCACTTCTATTTTTGTTAGTGTTTCATACTTTATATTTCCTATTTAACAAATTAATTTTTTTATTAATATTTAAAAATATTTAATAATAATCATTATTACTCTTTTTGTAAATGTATTTATAAGATCATTTTAATTATATAACTTTTATGATTAAATAATATGTTTTTATTTGTTAGTTTTCAAAATTAATAAAGTTTCAAGGGGTTTAGATATAAATTAAAAAATCTAAGGTCTTTTCTAAAACTACAACTTAAACTAAAGACATAAAATTGTAGTATTATATTTTGTCAATAGATTGATTGATACACACATTGACACGATAATTGAACCTTATTAGTATGTGTGTCAATTGAACCTTATTAGTGATCCTTGAACCGTACAATGATACTAAAATTAAAAAATTATTCACATATTTTTAAAAGTTTTAAGATTATTAACACTCATATATATATATATATATATATATATATATATATATATATATATATATATATATATATATATATATATATATATGTATTTCAAATAACTAAAGAATAAAAACATAAAGGTTTGTTTTGTAAGGTATGTCTAAGTCTAAAAGGAAAGAAAAGGAAAAAGATAAAAAAAGAATAAAATTAGGAAAGTGACAAGCCTGATATGGTTGATTTTGCATTAACGAAACTAATATAATGATTGTTTATTGATTTCATTGTAATACACGAATTAGTTCGTATGTATAGGAGGACCTGTCAAAAGGCTTTTAGTCCAACGGTATCGGATTTTATCCTTCCTCCTAAAGGTTGATGATTCGAGTCTTATTGGAGATATATGTGGAATTAGAAGTAATTTAGGAGTAAAATTAGATTTGGTGTTCTAAAGAAAGTATAGGATGACCCATTTTAAATACAAAAACTATGTAGTGTAATTTTCACATAAATTAGTCATTTTATTCCCTTTTTAATATAATAATATTTTTATATAATATTTTTTTTAATAATTTAATGTCATTAAATTAATCCCTTACACCTCGCTCCCGAGATGAAGTAAAGAAAAGAAGAGAAAGAAAAGAAAATAAGAAGAGAAAAGAAACGGAAAACAAATTTGTCTTTTGCGCTCCCGAGTTAGAGAGAAATAGAAAAAAAGTTAAACATTTTATTCTTTCTTTTCAAATCTTCCCAAATCCGAAGATATAATTAATACCTTTTATTTATTAACTTTTAATATATACTATTATCAATGTATTAATTGGATAATAAAAATATTAAGATTTTTTTTGTTATTTTAGACCTATTATTTTAGACTTCTAATTATCGTATTATTCTGTTGGTTTTTTGGATTTTCAGTTTAAAATCGATTTTTTACATCCTAAAACTAACCATAACTAAACCAAATAATGTTCGGTTAATTGGTTATGGTTAATTCAGTTACGGTTTATTCAGTTCGGTTACCGGTTAAATCAAATAAAACTTAACATGTACAATTAAATATTAAACTAAAATAAATAAAAACTTACTAATCTTTTAACAAATGAAAAAAAAATACACTAATACATATTATAAATTTAAAAATCAATATATTACAACTTTATTAAAACTTTGTTACAATGTTATTTGTCTAAAACATGTTCACGAGTACGATTGGTGGCCAATAACTTCTCATATACATTTAGTCGATCTTTATAGGGAGTAGCCCATCATGTTGCACACGTATACCTAAAATAATGTCACTGTGGCGAAATATTAGGCATCAAGCATCCTCAATCCAATGTAACTTTGACGTAACGATTGTTATTAACATATCCAATTGCTATTGCAACACGTTCATACCACACCTGTGGAATAGACCGAAGTGGTAGGTATGTTTGGCTTTCTGTGATAGTTAAAACATGTAGTATTTACATTGTATCTTGAAGCAATGAGGATACACATATACGTCATTATCATCTAGTATTCTTTTAAGTGCAGGACCGTTGAAAAAAATTTAAGCGTTGTAATTATTAGACCATAATTCGGTTCCAAACATGCCAACATATTCTGTCTTGTATTTCTTCAACTCTTTAATTAATTCATATCGAAAATTGATTAATATATCGGGATTTTCCATTGGTGGCGAACACGAACGCATGCATTGTTTGTTAGGGTTTAAAGGTGGATCAGCACGACTTTTTCCAAAAAACTTATTCTTTGAAGAAGGATGACCATGAGTATCACATTTAAATAAAACATTAAAATCACGTTTATAATTTTTTTATGTTGATAACATAATCAAAAGAAACCCCTGTTTGTTGCACCAAATCTAAAGTCTTGAACACTTGAAAATGATATAATAATCAACAACTAGCAATATTCGAGATGACAAACTTACTGCAAATATATATTAATGAACTTAAATTTTTACCATGTTGGTTTGAAAACTTGAGTCATTGATGAAGTAACTACTTTTTTTTTCTCGTTTTCATTTCCGTCGCCTTCATATACGTTTGTATCAACATTATTCGTCTACACAAAACTGATGCAGGTGGGTCTGGATATTTGAATGGTGGTGGGTCAAATCAGGATCCGGATAATAGTGGCTGAAAGGGGCCTTAGCCTAATCCAAGCTGGAATCTCTCAAAGTTTATCTTTTTTTTAGTTTATCTCTTTGTTCAAGTTAATCCCTATTAGTTAGTGTTTATTGTTTGTTCGGTTGCTTTTTCTGAGGAATAGGATCTAGTATTAATAATGCAGAATCACTGCACTTGTAGGGAGTTTTTTGGTTTTAGAATATTATGAAATAACGAGATTCCAGTTCCATTTTCTTTATTCCTTTTTCCGTGCCTGATTGATAAGCAGAATTACATCAGTTTGGTATCAGAGCCCAAGAAAGATTCGAATATGGAAGATCGGGGTGAACGAGGGCAGAGGAATCCACGTCGATTCGCCGGCAGAGGCAACGAGGACCGCCATCGTGACCCACGAGATGTGGAAGAAATAGCCAGGTTGCGACAACGGGTCCGGGACCTAGAGGTGCAACAAGAAGAACGATCAGAGGAAGGGACGAACACTGACCCTCACATCTGGGATGATGGGGACCCAGCGTACAACCCTTTTGCAACAGAGGGAAACCCATTCGAACGGAGAGAATAGAGATCCGATCCGTTACGACATTTGGGAATCAAAATCGACGTACCTGAGTTCGATGGCATGTCCGATCCTGACGCATTCCTTGACTGGCTCCAAACAATAGAGCGTGTATTCGAGCTGCGGGACATCTCAGAGAACTATAAGGTAAAATTCGTGGCCCTGAAGCTTCGTAAATATGCGTCGATGTGGTGGGAGACTGTAAAGACCAAACGACGTCGGGAAGGCAAGTCGAAGGTCATGACGTGGCTGAAAATGAAAAAAACTTTTGCGGGAAAAGTTCTTGCCGCCCAATTTTCGCAAGGAAGCATTTTTGGATTACCACAACATCATGCAGAAATCATCAACAGTGGAAGAAATCATAAGCGAATTTGATAGGTTACGAATTCGGTGTGGTGTAGAAGAGGAAGAAGAACAAATCATCGCTAGATTTTTTGGAGCGTTGAGACCCGAAATCGCCGACGTCGTACAGTTGCAACCTTACTACACTTTCAACGAAGTGTGTCAATTAGCTCTCAAAGTTGAGAGGCAACTAAAGTCCGAAGCCAAAACGACGGTGGTTAGACCCACTTTTCAGAGAACTGAGGCCACAAGACCTCCCACGGGAGGAACCCAAGCTACCCGAGCCCATTCTACACGAACCGACAACAGCTCTCGCACTACAACAACTCTCGCACTACAACTGCCGCCCCGACCCGAAATCCTCCACGATGTTTCAAATGCTCTGGATTAGGGCACTTTGCTCGCGATTGTCCCAATACCCATCTCGTCACTCTCGCCGAGGATCCACCCCCAGCTCCAGTCTACGATTCCGATGGCGGCGAACAGGAAGATAGCGACGCTGAAATTATTTACCCTGACAAGGGTGAGTCCCTCCTTACACAGCGTGCTTTGAGCGCAACCCCTGATTCATCCCCATCACCTCCCGTCAACGACAATAGGTGGCTCCGGAATAATATCTTTTGTACCAGGTGCACCGTGAAGGGTAAGGTCTGCACAGTCATTATTGATGGAGGAAGCTATGAAAATATGGTTGCCCAACTAATGGTGGATAAATTAGGGCTCAAAGTGGTGGATCATCCCGATCCCTATCAGCTGACGTGGCTGAAAAGAGGGAATGTTGTGAAGGTGAAGCACAAATGTCTGGTGCAGTTCAGTATTGGGACGAGATATGCGGATGAAGTATGGTGTGAGGTTATTTCCATGGATGCTTGCTATGTGTTGCTGGGTCGCCCATGGCAATTTGATCGGAGAGTGATACATGATGGGTACCTAAACACACATACTTTCAAGAAGGAAGGTATTAAGATACAATTAGTTCCCCTTGATATGCGCGGGTCGGAAACAGAGGCTTTGATTCTCACTAGATCAGCCTTTATGGATTTTACATGGTACACTAAACCCGATATCATATTTGCTCTGCTGATGGTTGAACCCAACACGTCCCCAGCAACAAAACCACCGGAAGTCTTACCCCTTCTCACTGAATTTCAAGATGTGTTACCTGCAGATATTCCGGGGGGTCTTCCGTTGGCATGCGAAATCCAACATTGTATTGATTTTGTACCTGGTGCAAGTATCCCCAACAAACCTGCATACCAAATGAACCCCACCGAGTACAAAGAACTTCAAAGGCAAGTTACTGAATTGCTGGACAAGGGCCTAATTAGGGAAAGTATGAGCCCGTGCGCTGTACCCGTCCTCCTTGTTCCTAAAGCAAATGGGACGTATTGAATGTGTATCAATAGTCGTGCAGTGAACAAGATTACTATCAAATACCGGTTCCCAATCCCTCGTCTTGATGACCTTCTCGATCAATTACATGGCGCGACCATTTTTACTAAGATCGACTTGCGTAGTGGCTACCACCAAATTAGAATGAGGCCCGGAGACGAGTGGAAAACAGCATTTAAAACACGGGATGGTCTCTACGAATGGATGGTCATGCCTTTTGGTCTGTCAAATGCGCCAAGTACGTTTATGAGGCTTATGAACCATATCTTTAAACCCCTCATTAGGTGTTGTGTGGTTATCTATTTTGACGATATCCTGGTATATAGTCAAAGCGTACAGCAACATCTGGACCACCTCAAATAAGTATTCAGTATTTTGAGGGAACAAAAATTATATGCCAATGAGGAGAAGTGTTGTTTTTTGGCGCATGAAGTCTTATTCTTGGGATATCTCATCTCAGGAGGGGGTATAAGGATGGATGACTCGAAAATAGCTGTTGTGGTGTCTTGGCCCATACCCGCCACGGTCCATGAAATCAGGAACTTCCTTGGGTTGGCATCATTTTATCGTCGGTTTATCCGTAATTTTAGCACTATTGCAGCCCCCATAACTGAGTGCCTAAAAGGAAAAATCTTCTAGTGGACTCCCGCAGCCACAATCGCCTTTCAGGAGCTGAAGCAAAGTATCACCAACACTCCCGTTCTAGCTTTACCTGACTTCCAGAAAATGTTCCAAGTCGAGTGTGATGCTTCTATGTTTGGGATTGGGGGCGTATTGAGTCAAGAAGGGCGACCTATAGCATTCTTTAGTGAGAAACTGTGTGATGCAAAAGTGAAATACAGTACCTATGATAAAGAATTTTATGCTATTATTAGAAGCTTAGAGTTTTGGAGACACTACCTTTTGCATACAGAATTCATCCTGTTCTCTGATCATCAAGCATTACGTTTCATTCAGGGACAACATAAGCTTAATCCACGCCATGCTAAGTGGGTCGAATTACTCCAAGACTTCTCTTTTGTCATTAAACACAAATCAGGGGTCACCAATACTGTGGCTGATGCTCTTAGTAGACGACGAGGGTTGCTCACCTCACTTAAAGTTCATGTTGATGCATTTGAGTGTTTCTCAACTCTTTATGCTGATGAACCAGACTTTGCGAGCATTTGGGAAAGTTGTCGGACTGGTCTGACCCATGGATACTCGCTGTATGATGGCTTCTTGTTTAGGGGCATTCGACTATGTGTGCCTTAGTGTTCGTTACGGGATGCTATTGTTTTGGAAGGCCATCAAGGAGCTCTGGCGGGACATTTTGGTAGGGACAAAACGCTACAATGGATCAAGGAAAGGTTTTATTGGCCCAAGATGGGGACCTCAGTTACAAGGATAGTCGATCGCTGCCGGGTGTGTCATGTTGCGAAGACACATCGTTCCAATGCCGGCGTGTATACACCGTTACCGGTGTCGGATGGCCCGTGGGAAGATGTTAGTATCGACTTTGTGGTAGGTCTTCCCCGCACTCAGAGGTAGAAGGATTCAGTTATGGTAGTCGTGGATCGATTTTCGAAGATGAGTCACTTTGTGACTTGTGCGAAAACTTATGATGCTAGTCAAATTGCACGATTGTATTTTGCAGAAATAGTGCGACTTCACAGCGTACCAAAAACGCTGACTTCCGATCGAGATGTGAAATTTGTGGGTCATTTCTGGAGGACATTGTGGAAACGCTTTGGTTCTCGGCTCAATTTCAGTAGTGCCCACCATCCCCAAAGTGATGGACAGACGGAAGTCACGAACCGAAGTTTGGGAAATCTCTTACGGAGTCTCGTGGGGTCTAACCCAAAACAGTAGGATTTGGTTCTTCCCCAGGCAGAATTTGCTTATAACCGATCCACCCATAGGTCTACCGGTATGAGTCCATTTCTTGTTGTCTATGGCCGGAACCCCTTTACCCCACTGGACTTGGCGCCATCTCCAGCTACTGAATATTTTAGTGCTGAGGGAGCTGATCGAGCAGCCAAAATCAAAGAGATCCATAAACAGGTGAAGGAGAAAATCACAAACAATAATATCGTGTACCATAGGCGGGCAAATTTAAAAAGAAAGCAGGTGGTTTTCCAAGAGGGAGATTTGGTGTGGGTGCATCTCAGTAAAGAGCGCTTTCCGGGTGGTCGTGGGGGAAAATTAAAACCTTGAGCTGATGGTCCATTCCGGGTTTTAAAGAGGATCAATGACAATGCTTATAAAATTGATCTTCTAGGGCACTATAATGTTTCGGCCACTTTCAACGTGTCTGATTTGTCCCCGTTTTTACCAGAGGTCGATGATCCGTTGGACTCGAGGACGATTCCTTTCGAAGAGGGGGAGGATGATGCAGGTGGGTCTGGATATTTGAATGGTGGTGGGTTAAATCAGGATCCGGATAATAGTGGCTGAAAGGGGCCTTAGCCTAATCCAAGCTGGAATCTCTCAAAGTTTATCTTTTTTTTTTTTTTTTAGTTTATCTCTTTGTTCAAGTTAATCCTATCAGTTAGTGTTTATTGTTTGTTCAGTTGCTTTTTCTGAGGAATAAGATCTAGTATTAATAATGCAGAATCACTGCACTTGTAGGGAGTTTTTTGGTTTTAGAATATTTTGAAATAACGAGATTCCAGTTTCATTTTCTTTATTCATTTTTCTGTGCCTGATTGATAAGCAGAATTACATCAAAAACACACGTTAGTAATTACAACTTGCAAAAACACTTTTAAAAACAAAAACGCTTACATAAAAATACCTCATAATTCGTTTGATCGTTGAATTGAAAATACTCTTCACAACCTTCATATGTGTTTGTATGAATATTATTCGTCTATACGAAACACACACTATAAGTTACAACTGATAAAAAAAGAAAATAAAAAATAAAACACTTATATAAAAATACCCGATAGTTCATTTGATCGTTGAAGTAAAAATACTTTTCACAACCTTCATATATGTTTATATGAACATTATGGATCTACACGAAACACACGGTACATGTTACAACTTACAAAAAAAATAAAATAAATAAATTACAGTTGTATAAAAATACCTTATAATTCGGTTGATCGTTGAATTGAAAATACTCTTTCCAACACGTCATTACGTAAATGATAAAAAAAAACCTTGCGCTTATAACTTTTTTTTTTTTTATGAAAACTTTCTACTTATAGTAAATATTTATAATATGTGAAAATAAAGTAAAAAACATAGTATAGAAAAATAAAAACGTGGATTATATATATCTTTTTAGTATGTCCGTCGCCTCCTTTTTATAGATTCAAAACATTTGTTAATAAGATCATTTAGAAGATAGAAAAATATCTTCAGTTCCTCCATTTTTCCACTTGCTTGTTGCCGAATATCAGTTTATCATTGTTTCTTTTTTATTTCTTATTTGCTTGTCCATGACTTGAAAGAGCAAATGTCAATCACTCCTAATGTCATTTCCTGTTTTTTCTTTTGTTGTTGCTATATAAATGAAAAAAAGACAACCACCATCTTGTATTGTAGGGGTATGGACAAAAAAAATACTGACTACTAAAAACAACTTGAAATATAAAATGCTTTTTTTTTTCTTTATGTTGGACTAAAAGTAATTTTTTAAAACCGAGAAGGATCTAAATGAAAACTCTGTTTAAATAAAAGGACTAAAAGTATAAATTTAAATAAAATGTAATTTGATTGATAAGATACCTATTTTTATCTACACATCATGGACATGGTCCAGTTTTGTGTTTGAAAAACCGATTAACAGGCCGGGTATAAAGTTAGTTACGTAACAATTTTAGCCCAGGCCCTTTCTCTAAGATCATCACGGAGGCCGGAGTCACGATCGGATCGGAGCATCATATTTTACGATGGATTTTGGATGTATTCGCGTGCTTTATCGTTATCGGATCTTCTTCTTCTTCTTCTTCTTCTCCTTCTCGTTACTTCAACTGAAAACTGAGATTTAGGGTTTGTTTGTGCGACATGATTAGGGCTATGATGGTGATCAACAACCAAGGCAAACCTCGCCTCGCCAAATTCTACAATTATACGGTATAATTTTCCTTCTGATTAGTTACTTTCCACCAAATCTAACGGATTTTAGTGCATTCTAACCTTAATTTCATATGATATTTGAAGTTGAAAGTTGCATATGTTACTCTTTTTTCTGTAAAACGTAGGGGCAAACACAAACTGTTAGTTGATTTTCATTCGATTTGAAATTGTGAATTGTGTTATGTTGTGTAATTTATTGCAAGGTTAGCCTGTGGAACAGCAGCAACAACTAATTCGAAGCATCTACTCAGGTTCATGTTCTCTCCGATTATTTATGTTGATTTTAGAATGCATAATTTGATGATGATGATGTTAGAAAGATCTTATTGTTTATCAACATATCATGCATTCTTAGGCTTATTACAATCGTAATTGAACCTAATATGGTTCATATTTCACTTTCATCAACAATTCAACACCAAAATGGAGATAAGAATCATTATCAAGATCTAGCATCATATACTCCATGATTTTGAACATTTCAGATTCTCTCTTGATTACAATTTGAAGAACAAAACTTATTTTTCTTTGTTTTGTTTCTTCCAGTCTTATGCTTGCAGCCTGAAAATGTAAGCAATTTCATTGAAGGAGGCGCGCTATTGGGTCCGGTAATTCTTTTATTAAAATCAAATATTATTGGTTTCTCTTAATTGTGTTTTTTATACATTGTCTTCATATATGATAAATGGTTACAATCACATAAACTAATCTCTTAAACCCTTTGCAGGATTCATATATAATAAATTGTTACAATCACATAAACTAACTTTTTAAATCCTTTGCAGGATTCATATATAATAAATTGTTACAATCACATAAACTAACTTTTTAAATCCTTTGCAGGATTCATATATACTAAATTGTTACAATCACATAAACTAACTTTTTAAATCCTTTGCAGGATTCATATATAATAAATTGTTACAATCACATAAACTAACTTAAACCCTTTGCAGGATTCATATATAATAAATTGTTACAATCACATAAACTAATCTCTTAAACCCTTTGCAAGATTCATATATAATAAATTGTTACAATCACATATTCGCATAAACTAACTTCTTAAACCCTTTTCAAGATTCATATATAATAAATTGTTACAATCACATAAACTAACCTCTTAAACCCTTTGCAGGATTCAAGACTTGTTTACAAGTTGTTTGCAACATTGTACTTTGTGTTTGTATTTGATAGCTCTGAAAATGAACTGGCTATGTTTGATCTTATACAAGGTACACACCAAAATCTAATTTCTTTTTTTTTTTTTTTTTTTTTTAAATCTTTCATGAAATTATATTTTTCATGATTTAAGTTTTTATCAACTCTTTCAGTATATGTGGAAACATTGGAGAAGTGCTTCAGCAATGTATGCGAACTTGATATTGTTCTCAATTATGGCAAGGTACTTCACAACATGTCAATTATTCTCCTTTTATAATTAAATTTTCAATTTAATTTATAATTATTTTTTTTCTTTGTTTCTTGTAGATGCATACTATCTTAGATGAAATGATTCTTGGAGGTCAAGTTGTGGAAACTAATTCTCAAAACATAATCAAAGCTGTTGAAGAAATTTCAAAGTAATCTCTTGTATCACGTTATGTACTATTGATACTGCACAAGTTACAACTCTTAATGCATAAGTTACAACTTGTACAGGTTGGAAAAAGTCACAGCTACTACCAAACTCATCTCCAAGTCCACATCTCTATTTTGGGGATAATTTTGTAACAATCTATTTTTAAGTGATTGCAAAGATTTTACAAAAAAAGAAAAAAAGAAAAAGAAACTTTGCTAAATTCTTTGAATTCTTTACATATTTAAAGCATATATTGGAAATAGAAGTGCGTTACAAAAATAACATAATTTCACCAAAAAAAAAAAAAGAAAAAAAAAACTAAAGAGCAAATTTATTCTTTTCCATGTTTTGGTGCAGTTGATTTTGCTTTTTGAAATTTGTCAACCATCTGTTAAATTACAAAGAGAAAGAAAACAATGGTTAGTTTATTTTTTTATATGAGAAAATAAATATAATATTAAGTGGTTGAAAATTGTTGTGACCTTGTGCAAAGTTGCCTTGAAGCAAAGCCTTGTGGTCCTTAAAAGATGCACCAACAAATGACTTGATGTATTTTTTTGAATTTCCCACATCTTTATAACAGGATTTTGTATCACCAGGGGTATTTTCGGTATTTTTAGTTTGTAGAACCATGGTCACACCTAAACATTAACCCATAAAACTAAGATATTTGAAAAATTATAATACTTTAAATTCAGGAAAACAAATCAAAATATGTATTTAATGTGAAGTCACAAACACCAAATTACATACCTTTGTTGTTATATATATATATATATATATATATATATATATATATATATATATATATATATATATATATATATATAATGGGTTGTAAATAAATATGCAAATACTATAAAAGAATGAAAGCGAGTTGTAATAATGTTTACCTTGAGAGGGAAATTAAGCAGAATATGAGTAGATGATAATTTGATCAATCGCCGTTCTTTTTTTTGTTAAAATAGAAGCATGACTTTTTCTCCAAGAAAACCTGGAAAGAAAGTTACGGTAGTAAAGGGGATCGCTCACATTTTTTGTTTCTATCGTTGCAAATTTGCAATAGTGTGTTTTATATCTAAATTTGTTCTAATTAAAGAAGTATATTTTGACAAACTTTTGGTTGTTAATTAGATTGTTTGATGGTCCTTTTGACATTATTGATAACATTTTTAGTTGCGGATACCATATAGGCGAATAACCTCGACCTCCCACACCCAATGACCCTTTTGATCTGATAGACCAATCAATGTCAAGATAAGTTTGACCATTGTTTGAGCCCAACACTACTCTCGGACTTTGATGCAAGAAAAAAAAATCAAAATATTGACGGAAATTGATCTTTATCCAAGTCGAATGAAAAAATCAGATATTTGAAAGTCATATAGCACTTTAGGGAATTGAAAAACATGAAAGTGAAGGAGATTTTAGGTTATTTAAGACCCATGAAGAGAGACTTTGAGGGTATAAAGAACGAGAAGAAGGACCTTCTCTATTGCCAGTAGCAGAGCCAAAATTTTTGATATGGGGTACAAACATTGTCAATATATTATATGTAGTTATTCAATATCGAACATTAAAAACATGTTAAAAATTCTTTAGCTAGGGGTACAATAACATGAAACATGTTTACTAATAATATTTTGTATATATATATAAAACAGTTTTTTGGGGGTACCCCCAATGCCCCATCTAATCCCACCACTGTCTATTGCTCATACATATCAAGTAGGAATTTTGATCTTAGCTAAAATTTGATAGAGACTTGTCAAACACATCAAAGGTAAGGGGAGGATATGGTAGTCTGGTAGCTAAGGACGAACTTATACTCGATAAGGTGTCACTAGAAGAGAAGAGTCGTGTTAGGCTTCTTGCATGGTGAAGGTTTCTAGGTATTGTATCTCGATAATGGTACTAGCAACCACATGAACGAAGAAAAAAAAATCAAACTTTCATGATCTCAAATAGATAAATGTAAAAATAAAGGGCTTTACTTTGTGAAAAATTTGGTCATTATGTGTTAAGAATGTCCAAACAAGAATTGACATGAGGAAGTGAACATCACTAGAACCAATAACAACTAAGAGCATGTTTTGATGATGACAATTCAAAACAATATATACTCGATAAGGTGTCACTAGAAGAGAAGAGTTGTGTTAGGTTTCTTGCATTGGATGAAGGTTTCTAGGTATTGTATCTAAACAATGGTTTTAGCAACCACGACTGAAGAAAAAAAAATCAAACTTTCATGATCTAGACAAGAAAGTGACAGGACACACGCGGTTTGGACATGGTTAAGAGATCGACACTAAAGGCAAATGTCGATCTTGTTTTATTGCAAAACCGAAGATCAAAAGCTACTTAATGAGGTATAATCCATTCTTAGACTTAAAAATAATATCATATGTCTTGGTAAACTAATGAAAAATGGGACTCAAGTTGATTTATCTATATTAACATTTTACATGTATTTGACAACAATAACACTTTACTTTTAAAAGTAAAGAGGTTTCCTAACCGAATTTACAAAACACGTTTTTTAAACAGGGCGATTGATGAATCTTGCCCTTCGGGCGGTAGGATGTAACGCTCAACAAGGTGAATTCGTCTAATGTTGGAGCCTGAATGAACTTGAAAAGAGGAAGCAACATCAGACGTTCACCGGGTGATGAGCCCGGGAGAACGCTTTGATGCTTAAGTTAGTTACGAGATTTGGGACGTTATGATCGAATAATAAATCTATTGTGATTGTTGAGAGCGTACCCGTTAGTGAGGAAAACCGACCCGCTTTTATACTACTAGTGCATTGGGGAAGCGGGGACGAGGACAGATCAAATATGTCCCCATCTCATCATCATTAATGTGCTCGATGCCGAAGGTATAAAAGCGATACTTATGAACTGTCAGTAGTCTTGTCATTCTCATTATCTAAGTGCGTAGGACCATTTGTCCATGACAGGCTCTTCATATGTTGTTCCCGATGACCACTTGACTTGAAACCTATGAATGCTAGTTCACAACATTTCTCAAAAGTAAAGTGGTTCGGCTTTGTCCTGTGTGATTCGGTATCCCAAATGCGTTTGTTCGGATTGGTCTTCAGTGGATCAGAGTTTATTTTGCAGAGCCACTTCGATTTGGAGGTAACATACCTCATTAGCAATCAATGTGTGTTTTATCAACCAAAGCGGATCATGATTGGTTGTGGCATGCGAGACTTCAACATGCCAATTTTTATGCCTTGAAAGATTTAGGGGAGAAGAAAATGGCTCGAAGTTTTTTAAAAGGTTCACATATAAAGAAATTAGATGATCAAATGGACAAACGCTTTATATTGGGTCGAATAACGTGAAAAAGGATGTCGAGTTTTTGACTCACAAAAAGGAAGCTATGGATAAGCTGATACATGTTTTTTTATGTACAATTTGTGAAGGTTTTCGTGCAAAAACAATGTATCGATTTCAAAGAAGTATCACAAAAAAGGAAGAAATCATGCTAATGCAAACAAGTTTTGCTAAAAGGATTTTAGGGGAGTTTGGTATATATGTAAAAGCTCGTCCTATAGATCCAAAGATGAAGACAAAGAACTTGTCATTTAGTCAAGGATGTCGTGGATTTTAAAAACACTAGTGGCATGGTTTTTTTATCTCGTGAAAATTTTTATCAGACGACAACTTCAAAAACAACGGACTGTGTGTGACAACCCGATATTTCAACTCTTTGTAATGGCCTAATAGGTCAAGTATTGTAAACATTTTCGAGTTAATAAAATTAACTTTGATAATAAAATGTCCAAAAAGTTTCTATTTAAATTCTTCTATGTTTAAATCTCATTAAACCATGATCGTACGTAAAAAGAACGCCCAAATCCGACTTCGTATATTGAAGTTATGATTTTTCCAAGTTCAGCTTAGCAACAGACAACTAAAAACTCGAAACGGAGATCGAGCGACATTTGGCCGGAATGACCTAAACGAGAATCGGAGGTCTCGACAATGGTATTTCAACGGTAAAAAGTCTGGCAAAAACTGACGTCAGATAAAGAAGTTATGAATTGTTAAAGAAATTCCTTAATCACGTCATTTTAATAAATAAATAATAAAAATAATTTCAGAATTTGCCAACGGAATCTAAACGAAAGTTGTAGATCGTAGTCTCACCATCGCGGGGATATAAAGAACGTCGAAAACGGAGTTCGTATGAAGGAGATATGAATTTTTGAAGTTTGATAAATAATTTATATATAATTTTTATTAAAAATTCGGTATTATCCGAAGAGGAGTCAGCCTAGGGCCGAGGTACGCGCCGCGTACTCGAGGGCACGGCCTCGGATCATCCACGTCGCCCTATGCGAAGCTACCCGACCCGCTGTCCCATCCGACCCGCCCCATCCGAAATACGTAAGCGATGACGTACGGGTACGCGCTGCGTACGCCCATATGCCCCGCGTTTGGAGGCGGTTCAGCACCCCTATAAAAGGGATGCGAGCCTTTCCGAAAAATTTGTTCATTTTCTCTCTTTCTCTCACGATCTTGCCTCGATTTCCGTGCCCGTTCAAACCCGAAGCTCTGGTCTTTTTGCTCAAGTCCCGAGGGTCGATTTTACTCCCGAGATTCCCGAGAATCCCAAGAAAAATCCGTTTCCCGAGACGAAACTCTGCCCAGTTTTCGATCTCGCTATCTTCAAACTTCCAAGTGAGTTCATACCCCTTATTTTACCTTTGAAATGCTTTTAAATGTTTTAAATACTTTATGGGGGGGGGGGGGGGAATACAAGTTAAACACTTATAGTTATTGCTTCGATCACATGTGATTGCATCAATCACATGTGATTAATAACTAGGAAACCAATGATTTTATCACTGTTCAAACTGTTTTACTTCAAAATGTTTTACAAACTCTTTTACTTATCAAATGCTTTATTGTAAACTTTGTTTTACTACCTATAAATTTGCATGCCCATATATGTATAGTTGTATAAATAATGTTTAAAGGGCTTAGGAAAGCCACCTGTCCTATTTCCTTTTCCTCGATTTGGATGTGGTCTGGTGGAATTTCGGGTGACCATCCGAGGGTCGTTTCAATATTAGTTATATATCATATATACATGTATAGACATAAAAGTACTTCCATATTCATACTTATCAGCACATCCTTAGTAAGTTACCATCGCGGTAACACGGGATCATACTACTACAATTTCTAGATCAACGAGTCAGTTCATTCAGGAGTCAATACTTATTACTAAGAGAACATATACAACGATACTAGAACAAGTAACATTTTATTGCATATACACGAATACGTTAACAATTGTGATCCACTGTATGGGAGCATGTCTTAATTGTCATGACCCGAGTTGTAGCCAGAGTCTCTTGGAGGGAGAGCGTGAGTTTGCGTATAGATCTATACTGGATTGACTATCCTACACCTCGCTGCTAGCTACAGTGGGACCGACAGGTCTGCGGGTGCCAAACGTCATACCTTATTTTTCGACTATACGTTGTCGATGTTACCAGTCGATAGTATGGTGCAATTTATCACATGATACCTTAATATAAACCCGGTTTAAGGTAGTTAGTACAGCAGTAGTTCCTATAAAACAAAACTACAGTACTACAATAATTTACCCATTACATTTTGGTGATAACCTCACTTAAACTTTAATGTACAAACTATATTTTGATAAATGATAGTTACACTTGGGAAATTACACACTTTTACCTCAAACGAGCATACAAAACAGTTAAGCCTTGGTAGAGGACTACTTTAACAGAAAATATAGGTTTTTCTGAGAGATTCAAACTTTTACAAACACTTACATACATTTACAACTCATACTTGCGACAGGTTCAAACGTTTTGATAACAAACCTCGACACTAAAATACTTATGAATTCACCAGCTTAATGCTGATAAACTCTTTCAAAATAACTTGTATTCTCAGGTCATCAGTAGACAGGTACCGATGCTAGCTTTTGAGAAGATGGAGCGCATTCAAGACTCATCATACTATTTTGATTTAAATTATATTTTTGGTGTCTAAAACTGTACGGAACACGCTTGTATTAAAATTTTATATTTAATGCAATGGATGATGTTGTTTGCTTATTTACATTTACTGTGTTGTGATACTTTACATGACGTCCTCCGCCCCAGAACGTTTCCGCCATTCTTGGTTTTGGGGTGTGACAGATTGGTATCAGAGCATTGTTTATAGTGAAGCAAGTATATCAACCCATAAAAGATATACTAAACTATAAACCCATTTGGGATTAAAACACTCTGACCAAGAGTCTATACTTTAAATCCTAAAATAGTTAATTAAGTATACTAGTCTGCATTCATACTAAAACCAGTGTCACAATGACAAGAACAAGAGTATTACGATTGTTAAATATCACAGGTAAGCTAGGGGATGTATGGTCAGTCCTGGGAATGGCATAGCCTGATCAACTATGCTGGTCCGAGGAGTGATTAGCATATGCCCTAGAATAGTTGTGATGTGTTAACAAGTCAAAAAAAAACTTACCAACAATGCCACAAAAAGATCAGTGGAACTTAAACTTAAAATACTATAGGTGTATTTTGTGCTATTAACTACATACATATCTTTATACCTCTCTTCTCGCGTAGATTTAAATGGCTGGATTCCATCACGACGACCCGTACTTTCCAAATGAAGGCAACATAGGAATGCTCGAAGCAGAGTCTGACAATGAACACCAAATTCCGTTGGATGATCATCAAGCTGAAGGCTTCTCAGATGGATCAGACTCTGAGCCTGAAGTCAACAACCTACCACTCGTAGGTTAACCCCCGAACAACAACCCTCGACCATCTTTTCCAGGTCCTACTCCCTTATGGGCAAACAACTTGAATCGTTGGAGTGATGAACAGGGTCAACCCTTACCATACTTTGGGGACCGAAGCTTTTACAACGTCAGCAATGGTGGCTCTGCTGACCGAGCCCTGCCTGTCATTATCCGCAGAATAGCTCGTAATGTCGAGCAAGGTAGAGCAGCCATCGACCGGGTCATGGAGATTGATGCCAACTCAGGTGTCAACACAGTCCGCATCCGCCGTCTTGAAGAAGACATGCAACGGACCTGGAGAACCAATGAAACCCTACAGCAACATCTGGTTGCCTCTCAAGCTGAAGTCATGGAACTCCGAGCTCGTCAAAGTGCTCATGAGCAACACCTTCAAGAGGTGGTCCGTCAAATGAGAGACCTTAGGGTTCTCCCGAGGAATATTCATCGCCGTTAGATGATGTCTAGTACATCATTATCTTTAGGGTTAAGGATTAGCCTTTAACATCTGTGCTCTCAGTAGCACTTGTCTGTAAAATATTCCTAACTTTCAGTACTCTAATTAGGAATCTAAGAACTGTCAAACTTTTCTATATGGTATGATGTAAGACCTACTGTTAGGTCGATTTTTCCTTGAACTTATTACATCAGTAATACCAGTATTATTGAAATCTATCTAAATTGTGGGAAAAATCTATACACTTGTGTTTACCTACTAATATTTCTTGTTGTGATTTCAAACACTCATTCAACTGTTGGGCTATGGTTAGTTAGTCCATGTATCACTCTCACGTTGCTTACAAAATGATTCTTACCATTTTTCTTACCTTTATAAACTTATAGCTGAAAGATGCCTCCTCGCAAATCTCCTAGGAATAATCCTGCACCACCACCTCCTCCGCCTCCGGTCATCGATACTGCAGCCCTAAATGCTGCCGTAGCTGCAGCAGTGGCAACTGCCATGGATCAGTATCACTCTTCTGATGCCAGCAGAGGTGGAACCCCTGTGGAATCAATCCCGGTTGAAACCCCTGTGCGCTCGAGAGAGTGCTCTTACAAGGATTTCACCAACTGCAAGCCGAAGTCCTTTCATGGGACCGGCGGAGTCATTGCTCTCTCGCAATGGTTCGAGAAGACTGAAGCGGTCTTCGAAATTTGTTCATGCCCAGCTGCGAGCAAAGTGAAATATGCCGCATGCACCTTTGAAGGAAAGGCCCTGCTGTGGTGGAACGGCCACGTTAAATCTCTAACTCTCGTCGTAGCCAACGACATAGGATGGGAAACGATGAAAGACCTCATGATTGAGGAATACTGCCCGAGGGGCGAGATCCAGAAACTAGAGCAGGAGCTTTGGAGCCTGACCATGAAGGGCACCAACATTGTCGCTTACACCGCCAGATTCAGCGAACTGGTGGCCCTCTGCCCTAATATGGTTCCCACTGAAGGGAAAAAGATCGAAAGGTACATATGGGGGCTTGTGCCTCCGTATCAGGGGAATGTTCAAGCATCAAACCCCGCTACCTTCGACAGTGCCAAACGATTGGCACAACGACTCATTGACCATGGAGTCAAAACCCCTGCAACCACAACCACCCTAGCCATCCCGGAACTCTCCAAACCCGCTGATACTAAGCGGAAATTCTGGGATGAAAAGAAGAAGCAACAGGCTGCCAAAAAGCAGCAAATTGTGGCAATACATGCCGCAATAACCCCTGCTGCTGCTACTACCACTCTGGTGGGTGGGTATGCTGGAAGTTCGCCCAAGTGCAACAAATGCAACTACCACCACAATGGCCCCTGCCATGAAATGCAGTGCTCTAACTGCCACAGGAGAGGACACACAGTCCGTTTCTGTAAATCTCCGGCGAGACCGATCGCCCAAGTCCCCGGCTCTGGCGCGAGCCCGACCTGCTATGGATGTGGCGAAACAGGCCACTATAAGAGGGACTGCCCCAAGGCGAAAAATGTTGGCGGAGCAGGGAGGGTACTAGCGATAGGCCACGGAGAAGCAGTTGCTGACCCGACAGTGGTGACTGGTACGTTCCTCCTCGATGACTCCTATGCATGCATTCTATTCGATAGTGGAGCGGAGCGAAGCTTCGTAAACCATAAATTTACTCGCATGCTTAATCAACCACCGCACGCACTCAAAGAACTATTCACAGTAGAAATGGCTAATGGAAAAACTGAAAGTACGAGTAGCATATATTTAGGTTGTACCATAACTCTAGATAACCATTCATTCCCAATCGACCTCATGCCAGTCTCAATAAAAAGTTTCGACGTTATCATTGGCATGGATTGGTTAAGCCTTCATTGCGCCGACATCATGTGCTACGAGAAAGCAGTCCGTTTAAACCTTCCGTCTAACGAAACTCTTATAGTCTACGGCGACAAACCCGGTGCAAGTCTTCGCATCATATCAAGTATTCAAGCACAGAAGTATCTACGTAAGGAATACCATGCATTCCTTGCTCACGTCGTCGACACGAGCCTCAAAACGAAAGAACTAAAGAACATCCCTGTAGTGAGCGACTTCCCCGACATTTTCCCAGAAGAACTACCCGGGTTACCTCCGCAACGACAGGTCGAGTTCAGAATCGACTTAGTCCCAGGAGCTACCCCAGTAGCCAAGTCGCCCTACCGTTTAGCACCGGCTGAGATGCAGGAACTCTCTGGTCAACTTAACGAACTGCTCAGCAAGGGCTTCATAAGACCAAGCTTCTCACATTAGGGAGCACCGGTCTTGTTCGTTAAGAAGAAAGATGGATCATTCCGTATGTGTATCGACTACAGAGAACTCAACAAACTGACGGTCAAAAATCGTTACCCTCTGCCTCGCATAGACGATCTATTTGACCAACTCCAAGGGGCGAACTATTTTTCTAAGATTGATCTGAGATCCGGATATCACCAGTTACGAGTACTAGAGGAGGATGTTCCAAAGACAGCCTTCCGAACTCGTTACAGACACTACGAGTTCGTGGTGATGCCATTCGGATTGACCAATGCGCCAGCAGTCTTCATGGATCTGATGAATAGAGTATGTCAACCTTATTTGGATCAGTTCGTCATCGTTTTCATTGACGACATCCTGATCTACTCCCGAAGTAAGAAAGAGCATGGCGATCACCTGCGACAAGTTCTAGAGACATTACGAAAAGAGAAGCTTTATGCGAAGTTCAAGAAATGTGAATTTTGGATCCGGAGAGTCGAATTCTTAGGACACGTGGTAAGCGAAGAGGGAATCCACGTGGACCCATCCAAAATTAAAGCCATTGAGAACTGGTCAACACCTAAGATGCCGACAGAAATTCGTCAATTTCTAGGTCTTGCTGGCTACTACCGCATATTCATTCAGAGCTTCTCTCGAATAGCGAAACCTCTTACAACCCTAACCCAGAAAGGTGTGGTCTTTGACTGGGAAAAGAAACAAGAAAGAGCGTTCCAAACACTCAAACGAGCCTTGTGCACCGCACCAATACTATCCCTTCCCGAAGGAATAGAAGACTTCGTAGTCTATTGCGATGCATCGAACCAAGGGCTCGGGTGTGTTCTGATGCAGCGAGGTAAGGTCATCGCCTACGCCTCGAGACAGTTGAAGACACACGAGGTTAACTACACGACCCACGATCTTGAACTAGGAGCAGTGGTGTTTGCTCTGAAGATCTGGAGACATTACTTGTATGGAACGAAAAGCACTATCTTTACTGACCACAAGAGTTTACAACACATTTTCGATCAAAAGGAGCTCAACATGAGACAACGACGGTGGGTCGAGCTACTCAGTGATTACGAATGCGATATTCGGGTAAAGCCAATGTAGTAGCAGACGCCCTAAGTCGGAAGGAATATTCTGGTCGAAAAATCAAGTCATTGTCAATAACCATCCATTCACACTTGTCTAATCAAATTCAGATGGCCCAACTTGAAGCCATGAAACCTAAAAATGTGACGAGTGAATCCCTCAGAGGAATGGACAAGAATTTAGAAGCCAAGGGTGACGGAGCCTTATATTTCATGGATCGGATCTGGACACCGAAAAACGGTGGTTTCCGAGACTTGGTCATGACCGAGGCGCACAACACTCGGTATTCCGTCCACCCAGGTTCAGATAAGATGTATCTGGATCTTAAAAAGCTATACTGGTGGCCTAATATGAAAGCAGAGATTGCTACCTTCGTGTGTAAATGCCTTACTTGCGTAAAGGTTAAGGTCGAGTACCAGAAGCCCTCTGGTTTATTGCAATAACCAGAGATCCCAGAATGGAAGTGGGAGCGGATCACTATGGATTTCATAACCAAGTTGCCCAAGACAGCGGGTGGACTTGATACCATATGGGTCATCGTCGATAGATTGACCAAGTCTGCACACTTCCTACCTATCAAAGAAACCGACAAGATGGAGAAACTGACTAGGACATACATTAGGGAAATCGTACGGCTACATGGTGTGCCTATATCTATTATCTCCGATAGAGATAGTAGGTTCACCTCAAGATTCTGGCAATCACTACAACATTCCCTAGGAACAAGGCTGGACATGAGCACAACCTACCATCCGCAGACTGACGGACAGAGTGAGAGGACCATCCAAACTCTGGAAGATATGTTGCGAGCCTGCGTGATTGACTTTGGGAAGGCATGGGATACTCATTTACCCCTTGTCGAGTTTTCCTATAATAACAGTTATCACACGAGCATCAAGGCTGCTCCATTTGAAGCTCTCTACGGTCGAAAGTGCAGATCCCCTCTATGCTGGGCTGAAGTGGGTGATACCCAATTAGCCAGGGGCCAAGCTTCAGACAGTACTCTCACCGGTCCGGAGATCATTCGGGAAACGACAGAGAAAATCGTTCAAATCCGTGAACAATTGAAAGCCTCTAGAGACCGACAGAAGAGCTACATAGATAAACGAAGGAAACCTTTGGAATTTCAGGTGGGAGACCGAGTCCTTCTCAAAGTCTCACCCTGGAAGGGCTTGATACACTTCGGCAAGCGTGGGAAACTTAATCCGAGGTACATAGGGCCTTTCGAAATTCTTGCAAGAGTCGGCCCCTTAGCTTACAAACTCGATCTACCAGGCGCACTTCGTAACGTACATTCTACATTCCACGTATCTAACTTAAAAAAGTGTCTATCCGATGAGACTCTCGTAATCCCACTCGACGAGATCGAGATCAACGAGAGCCTCAATTTTGTAGAAGAACCAGTAGAAATCATGGACCGAGAGGTCAAGCAAACAAAACAAAGTCGCATACCCATCGTGAAGGTTCGCTGGAACGCTAAGCGGGGACCTGAATTCACATGGGAACGCGAAGATTAGATGCAACACAAGTACCCACATCTGTTTCCCTAATCCACGAGTATTCTCTTACTTTGAATTTCGGGACGAAATTCCCTCTAACGGGGGGATGACGTGACAACCCGATATTTCAACTCTTTGTAATGGCCTAATAGGTCAAGTATTGTAAACATTTTCGAGTTAATAAAATTAACTTTGATAATAAAATGTCCAAAAAGTTTCTATTTAAATTCTTCTATGTTTAAATCTCATTAAACCATGATCGTACGTAAAAAGAACGCCCAAATCCAACTTCGTATATTGAAGTTATGATTTTTCCAAGTTCAGCTTAGCAACAGACAGCTAAAAACTCGAAATGGAGATCGAGCGACATTTGGCCGGAATGACCTAAACAAGAATCGAAGGTCTCGACAATGGTATTTCAACGGTAAAAAGTCTGGCAAAAAACCGACGTCAGATAAAGAAGTTATGAATTGTTAAAGAAATTCCTTAATCACGTCATTTTAATAAATAAATAATAAAAATAATTTCGGAATTTGCCAACGGAATCTAAACGAAAGCTGTAGATCGTAGTCTCACCTTCGCGGGGATATAAAGAACGTCGAAAACGGAGTTCGTATGAAGGAGATATGAATTTTTGAAGTTTGATAAATAATTTATATATAATTTTTATTAAAAATTCGGTATTATCCGAAGAGGAGTCAGCCTAGGGCCGAGGTACGCGCCGCGTACCCTCGTACCCCCCGCGTACTCGAGGGTACGGCCTCGGATCGTCCACGTCGCCCTATGCGAAGCTACCCGACCCGCTGTCCCATCCGACCCGCCCCATCCGAAATACGTAAGCGATGATGTACAGGTACGCGCTGCGTACGCCCGTACGCCCCGCGTTCGGAGGCGGTTCAGCACCCCTATAAAAGGGATGCGAGCCTTTCCGAAAAATTTGTTCATTTTCTCTCTTTCTCTCACGATCTTGCCTCGATTTCCGTGCCCGTTCAAACCCGAAGCTCTGGTCTTTTTGCTCAAGTCCCGAGGGTCGATTTTACTCCCGAGATTCCCAAGAATCCCGAGAAAAATCCGTTTCCCGAGACGAAACTCTGCCCGTGTCACAACTAGAAATTTTATGTCTTGTAATCACTATACTCAAGTAAATGTTGAATTCAAAAACTCAAGAGCATGTATGATGCTTACTCAATGGAAAACTAAACCCCAATTCACTACATCAAGCAATTGGAAAACCCTAGAAGTTCTTGATTAGGTCCATTTTGGGACTAGGACTTCCTTATTGGACCTAAATGGACCAATAAGCTTCCAATTTGACTATTATGGGCTTAGAACCCTTACATGGGCTCTAATTGGACCCACATCTATTTATTTCAACATTTTGGGCCATATTGGGCCTAGAATGAAATAAATTCAAAATTTTGAACCATGATTAACCTAAACTAGCCCAACAAAGTGTAAAAATCATATTATATTTTTTTTAGGTTAAAACTCATCCAACTTAATATACACATGGGCTTGTGGGCATTAAAGCCCAAAATTTCCCTTTTTCCCTCCAAATTCTCGGCCCAAGGCCCAAGCCCAAGAAGAAATGAAGAGGGTTGACTTGTAAGTGACACCTCCTTATTATCTTTTGGATCTCCATGCAATCTATTCCATGTATCCATGCACATCACTTCATGTCTATTTCTCCCTCTCTCTTCTTGTTTCGGCCATGAGCAACACACACACACACACAAACCTCACACAAACTCTCTTTAGATCACTCAAGACTTCTCTCTTCCTCTCCATCTAAAATCTCGAAATTTGCTTGTGATTCAAGTGGATTCTTCAAGATTATCATCATCCTTTGGTAAGTTTTTCCATGTCTAAGCTTCAAAACTCCCCCCTCACATGAGATCTCTTAGTCTAAACAAGTTTCTTTGGTGATCATACTCCTAGAAAACTCCATAAACTCGAGATCTTCATCAAGGGGTGCTAGGGCCGAAAAATCACTTCATTTCTTCCCTCCTCTCTTCAATAACCGAATCAACACCCAAGGTGAGTTTCATACCCCCTTATTTTCAGTTTTTATAAGTTTTTGTGGGGGAGAATACAAGCAAAGGTGTAGATCCATCATTATGTGTATGTTGTGGTTGATTTCTATGCTTATATGTATGTTTTGTATGATTTTGATGCTAGATCTAGTTATGAAATGCTAAAAACCGAGATATGTATTTCATTATAGCATAAAATATACTACTACATGCAAAGTATACTAAGAAAAATAGCCAAATGGCATGACAACACTTAATTTGGGGTAAAAACTCATTTTTTTTGACATAAAATGTTGAAAATACAAAGTTGAAGGGCCTAAAATGAAATATTTCGAAATCTGATGGGTGAGATGAGTCAAAACAGTTTACATAATGTATTTTCTGAAGAAATACTATTTGGAGGGTTAAAAACATAAATTCCAAGCTTATTGGGCTAAAGATGACATTTTCGGCCCAATGAGGCCCAATATGCGAAATTTTCTGTTTTGGAGGACCAAAACTGCATTTCTCTGTAAAACAGTGGACTATAAGTGTTCCATGTACTTTTCAAAGGTTTAAAATGCTTTTCAAATTTAAAAAGGACCAAAGTTGCAAAATTTTTCCAAAATGGGCCAAAAATGTAAAAATTGCGAAAAAGAGGGGTTATAACCGAGAAAACTGCAATTTCAAGGACTTAAGCTGTTTTCTATGAAAAATATGCTGGAAAATACTTATTTCAATAATTTTTGGTATTAAAATGTCAAGAAAATTGATTTAAGGACCAAACCGGAAAGTTTTTAAATAAAGGGGTGAAAAGGGTAAATTTTACAAACAAGGAGGGACTGAAAACAGAAAATTCTCAAGGCTAGTTCAATACATGCAATTTGACCAAATGATGGTACCACGCCTATCGACGAAATACAATACATTACAATACCAAAAGTCGTTGTCAAACGAATTGGTTCGGTCTCGAACCAATAAAAATCTGAAACTACTAACACGACGACACTATGACATTACGACATTTCGATTCATAACTAATAACGATTTGGAAGTCACTATACATGCGAGTGTGCACAGACGTCTACACACCATCTTTGGGCCCCAAAAGTGTAAAATCTTGTTTGTTGAGCCTAGCTAGCCCAATGACCTGATCTTAAGGCCCGAAGACATCTCTCTTACGAAGTGTTGGGTTTTACCGATCCGACATAACGTAAAAGGACTTTCAATGGCAAACATGCTGCTGGTCCCCAAGGGTCCTTCAGTGCTGCTAGTAAAGTTTGTAACTCACGATTGCGGGTTGGGCTTCGGGCCCTTCGCAATTGCAATGGTCTTGAACGACGCGGGGAAATACCGAGGGTGTCGCACCTTCTCTTCTTCCCTCCGGTCGTGGGACTACACAAGTCCGGGAGGATTGAGTTGTGTGAAGAATTACGAGTGACGCCTAAGGGATCGCTTGTAAGGTTGTCGATTGGACGTTTTCATTAACGCACGTCACAACACTTCACCACCCACTGTATTCTCAATGCCTCCGGAGCTCAACGATTTCCTCTAACGCAACGAAATAACGCTACACAAACTAAGTAAAGCAAAGTGATAGGAAAACGTCGGGTTTTCCTAGGGTTTTCAACAAGTACAATTATGAATTACCGGTCGAATTTCACAACTCTTACGCTTACATCTATAGAATTCAAACAAGCATACTCATGGATCATCACATATTTTTACACTATTCTATTTTTAGAAAATATCGGATTTTCTGATGGTTTTCAAACAATGCATTGGATTTCAAACACTACTTATGAACTCACCAACATTTCATATGTTGACGTTTTCAAAATACTTGTATTCTCAGGTAACAGATAAGGTGAAGGATGATTTGTACTCTATGACGTTTTGCTGTGGTTTAAGTAGTGTCAAACAGTTATTTTTGAGAATGTAATGTTTTGAACAATGTAATGAATGTAAACGCTACCAGTTGTATCATTCCAAATGTTGGTGATGTATAATGTTATGTTTCATGTATATGCATTGTGATGGTATTCAATGAGTCACGATAGCCCTCGGACGTTTCCGCCGTCTGGTTCGGGGGTGTGACAGGTTGGTATCAGAGCTTTGTTTATAGTGAACTAGCATATCTAGCCACACATGGATATGCAACTATAAAACAAAAAGAGGGACTAACATAACTCTGAACAAAACAAGTAAATAAAACACCCTTGTTTGCACTAGGAATAGGAACATAACGCCGAACCAAACAAAAAATAATACTAGTGTCTCGGTTAATTCAGGACTGTTCTTAGTGATACCAAGGAGTGAATGTAGCCTGATCAACTACATTCTCTCCAAAGTAAAACTAACACACGTCCTGATGAGATCGGGATTTCTAGGGAATCTAGAACTATACCCCTACCACCGAAAAGAGAACGCCTGTTTAGCTTGTGCAATAGCGGTAGAGTCATAGGAAAGTGATAGCTTATTCGTATACTTTCTCCCAGTCTTCATGGAAGAAGAGCATCAGGGCATTCAGTTTCACCAAGCCTTAGGAGCACACGGGATACTCGAAGATGAACCACAGGGGAATCAGGAGGGAGTCCACGGCGTTGAACCTGACGAATACATGGATACCGACTACGAGTTCGAGGAGACCGACGATGACATGGGGGAGGATCAGGCCCCGGATATAGATCACGTCGCATCTCCTGTTAGCAAAGCGCAACAGGATCACCACGTCCCACCAGTGAATCCCGCGAGGGAAAATCGCTCCCCAGAAGCCGAGATTGCCGACTTGCGGCAACAACTGTTCGCCATGGAAGCACGTGCCGTGCAAGCAGAGCTGGAGAGGGATGATGTCATTGTAGACATGACTGAGATGGCTCAGCTGTTGGCTCAGCACTTCGGCATATGATTTCACCGTTATAGTAGGACGCAGCTCATCTCGGTTAGGGATAGACTTATCTTAGTAGGTCGTTAGGAAATATGCTATGTACTCCGACTCTATGTTTAAGTGACTACACTACTCATAGAGTCGTTATGCTGTCGAACTAGTATCACTCATGTATGCTCCTACGAGCAAATTTTCATGTATCAAATGCGGATAATATTAATAAATTTTTACGTGTTTTATTACGATATTGCAAATTGCTATGTGTTGAGATATTATTATTGATTGGTCAATGGTAGTAGTGTTTAAGTTCGTACCATGCACCTAGTCAGTAGGATCACGACCTCACCGAAATAACATACCCTCAACATCTTTCCGTATTGTGACAGAAAGATGCCTCCCCGACCTGCTCGCGGAAACCCAGGACCAACCCCACCTGAAGTTGACTCAACCGCTTTCTAGGCAGCTGTATCTGCAGCAGTCACTGCAGCGATTGCGCAAATTCAACAAGGGAACAATGGAGGAGTCAATGGGCAAGGAGCCGGAAGTTCAAACAATGGAATGAATCAAGGAACCACCAAGACATGTACCTACAAGGACTTCACAAACGCCAAACCACGAACTTTTAATGGCACTGGAGGGGTGATCACTCTTAAGCGATGGATCGAAAAGGTGGAGTCGGTATTCGAGATATGCGACTGCCCTGAGCACATGAAGGTGAAGTTCGCAGCCTGCACTTTTGTGGATCAAGCACTCACCTGGTGGAACGGACATGTAGAATCCATGACACTCCCTGTAGCCAACTCTATGCCGTGGACAGAGATGAAAGAAATGTTAATGGCAGAGTACTGCCCACGAGGCGAAATACAGAAGATGGAGCAAGAGCTATGGAACCTCACTGTGCAGAACACGAATATCGATGCCTACATATCGAGATTTAGCGAACTATCTCTGCTGTGCCCGGGTATGATCACCTCGGAAGGAAAGAAGATTGAGCGATTCATCTGGGGACTAACATCACCAATTCAAGGGAATGTGATAGCTGCAAACCCCGAAACATTTGACAGCGCGAAAAGATTGGCAAAAAGGCTGTATGACCATAACAACAAGAAGGGAGAAAAGCCAATGGAGGCTGAGAAGACGAAGGAAGGAGATGGCAAGAGGGGAAAGAACAATAAGAGGAAGGGGCGCCAGGGCCCCGACACCTCCAAGAAGCAGCAGACAGTGGCTGTTAATGCTGTTACCGCATCGGTTCCAGCCGCACCCCATGCTCCAACCTCAGCCACTTCAAATGCTTCCAGACCTTATTCTGGTAATCTTCCCAAATGCAACAAGTGCGGTTTCCATCACAATGGAGAATGCAAGGATTTTCAGTGCACCAGTTGCAACCGAAGGGGACACACTGCAAAGTACTGCAAGACCTACCCTCCCCAGAACCAAAATCCGGGAACCAACAACAACAACCATCGCAGCAACAACAACACCCATGCCGGCGGCAATAATGCCGGGCCTAGCCACACCTGCTTCGGATGTGGGAGGACTGGACACATCCGCCGAGACTGTCCTAACAACAACAATTTAAGAGATGGAGGAACGGGAAGGATGTTGACCATGGGTCAGAGTGAGGCTATTCAAGACCCCTCTGTTGTTACCGGTACGTTTCTCTTAAACCACGCTTATGCATGCATCTTATTTGACACCGGAGCGGAGCGAAGTTTCGTAAGCAATAAGTTTAAGCACTTATTAAAACAACTGCCCCAAAAGCTAAATGAAGCCTATACGGTGGAAATGGCCAATGGGAAAACCGAATCCACTGGGGAAATCTACACCGGATGTACCCTAACTCTTAATCAACACGTTTTTCGAATAGATCTAATGCCAGTGTCAATTAGGAGCTTCGATGTGATCATCGACATGGACTGGTTAAGCCCCCACCATGCCGAAATTATGTGCCATGAGAAGGCCGTCCGTCTTCATCTTCCAAATCACGAAACCCTAGTAATTTACGGAGACAAATCTAGCATGAACCTTCGCCTCGTTTCGTGTATCAAAGCACAAAAATATCTACGAAGGAACAATCTGGCGTTCCTGGCTCACGTGGTGGATAAAACCAAGGAGGAGATTAACGTTCGAGACATTCCCGTAACATGTGAATTTCCGGACGTGTTTCCTGAAGATCTTCCGGGAGTTCCCCCAGAGAGACAGGTTGAGTTTCGAATCGATCTTATTCCAGGAGCAACTCCTCTTGCTAAATCACCCTACCGGTTGGCTCCTGCCGAGATGCAGGAATTATCCAGCCAACTTAGCGAACTTTTGGACAAGGGATTTATTCGACCTAGTTACTCGCCATGGGGAGCTCCGGTGCTCTTTGTCAAAAAGAAAGACGGATCTTTTAGAATGTGTATCGATTACAGAGAGTTAAATAAACTCACAATCAATAACCGCTACCCACTCCCACGAATCGATGACCTATTTGACCAGCTCCAAGGAGCTAGTTATTTTTCTAAAATAGATCTACGGTCCGGATACCACCAACTCAAAGTCCGGGAAAAGGATATTCCAAAAACCGCTTTCCGAACTCGCTACGGACATTATGAATTTGTCGTAATGCCCTTCGGTCTAACGAATGCCCCTGCCGCATTTATGGACCTAATGAATCGAATCTGTCGACCGTTTCTCGACAACTTTGTCATTGTTTTTATCAATGACATCCTCGTCTATTCTCGAAGCAAGGAAGAGCATGGCCAACATCTTCGACAAGTCTTAGAAACTATACGATCAGAAAAACTTTACGCCAAACTCTCCAAGTGTGAGTTCTGGCTGCGGAGCGTGAACTTCCTAGGTCATGTAGTCAGCCAAGATGGAATCCATGTAGATCCCTCTAAGGTCAAAGCTGTAGAAGGATGGGCAATCCTGACAACGCCCATGGAAATTCATCAATTCTTGGGTTTAGAAGGCTACTATAGGAGGTTCATTCAAAACTTCTCTAAGATTGCCAAGCCACTTACCTCGCTTACGCAAAAGGGCGTACCATTCAAATGGACAGACAAACAAGAGATTGCGTTTCGAACCTTGAAACAAGCTCTCTGTAGCGCACCTATACTATCTCTGCCTGAAGGAACGGAAGATTTTGTAGTCTACTACGACGCGTCAAATCAAGGCTTAGGTTGCGTTCTCATGCAACGTGGGAGAGTGATAGCCTATGCATCCCGCCAGCTAAAGACGCATGAAGTAAACTACACGACCCATGACCTAGAGTTGGGAGCTGTAGTCTTTACCCTAAAAATTTGGAGGCATTACCTTTACGGTACAAAGTGCACCGTCTTCACGGATCACAAGAGTCTCCAACACATCTTGAACCAAAAGGAGTTAAATATGAGGCAACGAAGATGGGTTGAGTTGCTAAATGATTATGAGTGTGAGATTAAGTACCACCCAGGCAAGGCCAACGTGGTAGCTGATGCATTAAGTCGGAAGGAGTACTCTAATCGTTGTACGAAAACTCTCTCGATAACCATTCAATCACACCTGGCCACTCAAATTGCAGTAGCCCAGTCAGAGGCCATGAAGACGGAAAATAGAGCAAGCGAAGTATTGCGCAGAATGGAAAAGAACCTGGAGGCAAAGGAGGATGGAGTATACTATTTCATGAACCGTATTTGGGTCCCTAAATTTGGAGGGTTTAGAGATGTTGTCATGAAAGAAGCCCACAAGACGCGATACTCCATTCATCCCGGTTCCGATAAGATGTATTTGGATATTAAACAACACTATTGGTGGCCTAACATGAAGGCGGAAATCGCGACCTACGTCAGTAAGTGCCTTACGTGCGCCAAAGTAAAGGTGGAATACCAAAAACCCTCAGGATTGTTACAGCAACCGGCAATCCCTGAGTGGAAATGGGAGGGGATTTCTATGGATTTCGTGACCAAGCTACCCAAAACGTCGGATGGATTAGACACCATATGGGTAATAATCGACCGACTGACGAAATCTGCCCATTTCCTGCCAATTAAAGAATCGTACAAGATGGAGAGATTGAAGCGTTTATACATTCGAGAGATCGTGAGACTCCACGAAATACCAACATCTATCATCTCGGATAGGGACAGTAGGTTCATGTCCCGATTTTGGCAATCACTCCATAAGGCGATGGGAACAAACCTCGATATGAGCACCGCTTATCATCCACAAACGGATGGTCAAAGCGAGCGAACCATCCAAACGCTCGAAGATATGCTCCGCGCATGCGTGATAGACTTTGGAAAGTCTTGGGATACCCACCTACCCTTAATCGAGTTCTCATACAACAATAGTTACCATTCGAGCATCAAGGTGGCTCCTTTCGAAGCACTGTACGGGCGTAAATGTAGATCACCGTTATGTTGGGCTGAAGTAGGTGACACCCAGCTAGCAAAAAACCCATATGTCGGACAAAGCACTAACGGGACCGGAGATCATCCGTGAAACCACGGAAAAGATCGTTCAAATCAGAGCTCGATTGCAAGCATCGCGTGACCGACAAAAGAGCTACGCTGATAAACGGCGAAAGCCCTTAGAATTTCAGGTCGGTGATCGAGTACTGTTAAAAGTCTCGCCTTGGAAAGGAGTCATTCGTTTTGGGAAGCAGGGAAAACTAAATCCACGATACATTGGACCTTTCGAAATCGTCGCCCGAATTGGTCCAATAGCATACAGACTGCAACTACCCGCAAAGCTAAACGGTGTACACCCCGTGTTTCACGTCTCTAATCTGAAGAAGTGTCTCTCAGATGAAACACTCGTCATTCCTCTTGACAAAATCGAAATCAATGAGAAACTCCTGTTCGTTGAGGAACCAATTGAAATCATGGACAGGGAGGTGAAGCGTACTAAACAGAGCCGCATCCCGATCGTGAAGGTACGGTGGAACGCAAAGCGTGGGCCAGAATTCACTTGGGAACGCGAAGACCAAATGAAGCAAAAGTACCCTCACCTATTCTAGCATTCTCAAATCTAGCTTTCAAACAGAATTTCGTGACGAAATTCCCTCTAACGGGGGGATGATGTCACAACTAGAAATTTTATGTCTTGTAATCACTATACTCAAGTAAATGTTGAATTCAAAAACTCAAGAGCATGTATGATGCTTACTCAATGGAAAACTAAACCCCAATTCACTACATCAAGCAATTGGAAAACCCTAGAAGTTCTTTATTAGGTCCATTTTGGGACTAGGACTTCCTTATTGGACCTAAATGGACCAATAAGCTTCCAATTTGACTATTATGGGCTTAGAACCTTACATGGGCTCTAATTGGACCCACATCTATTTATTTCAACATTTTGGGCCATATTGGGCCTAGAATGAAATAAATTCAAAATTTTGAACCATGATTAACCTAAACTAGCCCAACAAAGTGTAAAAATCATATTATATTTTTTTTAGGTTAAAACTCATCCAACTTAATATACACATGGGCTTGTGGGCATTAAAGCCCAAATTTTCCCTTTTTCCCTCCAAATTCTAGGCCCAAGGCCCAAGCCCAAGAAGAAATGAAGAGGGTTGACTTGTAAGTGACACCTCCTTATTATCTTTTGGATCTCCATGCAATCCATTCCATGTATCCATGCACATCACTTCATGTCTATTTCTCCCTCTCTCTTCTTGTTTCGGCCGTGAGCAACACACACACACACACACAAACCTCACACAAACTCTCTTTAGATCACTCAAGACTTCTCTCTTCCTCTCCATCTAAAATCTTGAAATTTGCTTGTGATTCAAGTGGATTCTTCAAGATTATCATCATCCTTTGGTAAGTTTTTCCATGTCTAAGCTTCAAAACTCCCCCCTCACATGAGATCTCTTAGTCTAAACAAGTTTCTTTGGTGATCATACTCCTAGAAAACTCCATAAACTCGAGATCTTCATCAAGGGGTGCTAGGGCCGAAAAATCACTTCATTTCTTCCCTCCTCTCTTCAATAACCGAATCAACACCCAAGGTGAGTTTCATACCCCCTTATTTTCAGTTTTTATAAGTTTTTGTGGGGGAGAATACAAGCAAAGGTGTAGATCCATCATTATGTGTATGTTGTGGTTGATTTCTATGCTTATATGTATGTTTTGTATGATTTTGATGCTAGATCTAGTTATGAAATGCTAAAAACCGAGATATGTATTTCATTATAGCATAAAATATACTACTACATGCAAAGTATACTAAGAAAAATAGCCAAATGGCATGACAACACTTAATTTGGGGTAAAAACTCATTTTTTTTGACATAAAATGTTGAAAATACAAAGTTGAAGGGCCTAAAATGAAATATTTCGAAATCTGATGGGTGAGATGAGTCAAAACAGTTTACATAATGTATTTTCTGAAGAAATACTATTTGGAGGGTTAAAAACATAAATTCCAAGCTTATTGGGCTAAAGATGACATTTTCGGCCCAATGAGGCCCAATATGCGAAATTTTCTGTTTTGGAGGACCAAAACTGCATTTCTCTGTAAAACAGTGGACTATAAGTGTTCCATGTACTTTTCAAAGGTTTAAAATGCTTTTCAAATTTAAAAAGGACCAAAGTTGCAAAATTTTTCCAAAATGGGCCAAAAATGTAAAAATTGCGAAAAAGAGGGGTTATAACCGAGAAAACTGCAATTTCAAGGACTTAAGCTGTTTTCTATGAAAAATATGCTGGAAAATACTTATTTCAATAATTTTTGGTATTAAAATGTCAAGAAAATTGATTTAAGGACCAAACCGGAAAGTTTTTAAATAAAGGGGTGAAAAGGGTAAATTTTACAAACAAGGAGGGACTGAAAACAGAAAATTCTCAAGGCTAGTTCAATACATGCAATTTGACCAAATGATGGTACCACGCCTATCGACGAAATACAATACATTACAATACCAAAAGTCGTTGTCAAACGAATTGGTTCGGTCTCGAACCAATAAAAATCTGAAACTACTAACACGACGACACTATGACATTACGACATTTCGATTCATAACTAATAACGATTTGGAAGTCACTATACATGCGAGTGTGCACAGACGTCTACACACCATCTTTGGGCCCCAAAAGTGTAAAATCTTGTTTGTTGAGCCTAGCTAGCCCAATGACCTGATCTTAAGGCCCGAAGACATCTCTCTTACGAAGTGTTGGGTTTTACCGATCCGACATAACGTAAAAGGACTTTCAATGGCAAACATGCTGCTGGTCCCCAAGGGTCCTTCAGTGCTGCTAGTAAAGTTTGTAACTCACGATTGCGGGTTGGGCTTCGGGCCCTTCGCAATTGCAATGGTCTTGAACGACGCGGGGAAATACCGAGGGTGTCGCACCTTCTCTTCTTCCCTCCGGTCGTGGGACTACACAAGTCCGGGAGGATTGAGTTGTGTGAAGAATTACGAGTGACGCCTAAGGGATCGCTTGTAAGGTTGTCGATTGGACGTTTTCATTAACGCACGTCACAACACTTCACCACCCACTGTATTCTCAATGCCTCCGGAGCTCAACGATTTCCTCTAACGCAACGAAATAACGCTACACAAACTAAGTAAAGCAAAGTGATAGGAAAACGTCGGGTTTTCCTAGGGTTTTCAACAAGTACAATTATGAATTACCGGTCGAATTTCACAACTCTTACGCTTACATCTATAGAATTCAAACAAGCATACTCATGGATCATCACATATTTTTACACTATTCTATTTTTAGAAAATATCGGATTTTCTGATGGTTTTCAAACAATGCATTGGATTTCAAACACTACTTATGAACTCACCAACATTTCATATGTTGACGTTTTCAAAATACTTGTATTCTCAGGTAACAGATAAGGTGAAGGATGATTTGTACTCTATGACGTTTTGCTGTGGTTTAAGTAGTGTCAAACAGTTATTTTTGAGAATGTAATGTTTTGAACAATGTAATGAATGTAAACGCTACCAGTTGTATCATTCCAAATGTTGGTGATGTATAATGTTATGTTTCATGTATATGCATTGTGATGGTATTCAATGAGTCACGATAGTCCTCGGACGTTTCCGCCGTCTGGTTCGGGGGTGTGACAGCTCGGTTTTCGATCTCGCTATCTTCAAACTTCCAAGTGAGTTCATACCCCTTATTTTACCTTTGAAATGCTTTTAAATGTTTTAAATACTTTATGGGGGGGGGGGGGGGGGGGGGAATACAAGTTAAACACTTATAGTTATTGCTTCGATCACATGTGATTGCATTAATCACATGTGATTAATAACTAGGAAACCAATGATTTTATCACCGTTCAAACTGTTTTACTTCAAAATGTTTTACAAACTCTTTTACTTATCAAATGAGCAAAAGGTTGACATACTTACTAACCCTAAAGAAGCATACAATCTTAAAATACGCATATATCCTTTCTATATTGCGCACGTGTTGTTTAAATTTTACTTATATGACATAGATGAGAATAAAACAGATATTGCATTATTATGGTCTTAAAAGAACATACCATGTAAAGAACAACATGAATAAATTATCAAAACCGTTCTTTACCTAAACAAATAAATAAGCATACATTTATTTTAATCACATCATGATATCTGATATCTAATAAAATTTATCAGTTACATATTAACGCATGTAACTAATCGGCAATTCAAGTTACATATAAAAATATATGTTACTCTTGGTTACATGTTACCATATATAAATAATTAGTTACATATATTAATAACCAACCATTTTACATTTGGTTTGTTTCCTCTATAACTTAACTTGTAGTTTCAGAATGAGCATTGGTATCATTATTATCTAACTCCCAAAACTTGGCCTTTTTTATATCGTCTTCAACCATAACTTTAGAAAACTCTTCATGGTCATAATTTAAATTGAAGTTAGCTTTTCCCCCAAACTCACGTGGAAGATTATCAGTATCAAAATACGACTTCATAATCTCGATACTCTCTTTGTCGTTTGGGTACACAAATTTTATCTTCAGATATGTTTTCGGGTCTATAAAGTAACTTATTACCTGAATACAAGATTTGAGTTAATATATTTTACTTACATTGTGTTATATTTAGGCTGTATTTGGCAGGCTAGTTTATATTTTGAAAATTTTAAAGTTGTTATGTTTGGCAAACAAAAGAGTAGCTTATAAACTGACTTTTTAAAAAGTTAATTAGACTAGTTTTTTAGAAGTTTTTCTTTTAAAATTTTCCAAATATATCCCTTAAATAATTATAGAAACACGTTTTTTTAAAATGTTATTTTATGTCATTTTATATTTTTTAAGTAGTTTTTCAGCTAGTTACTAAACGTTATTTTTTATCAGTTAGTTTTTCAGCTAACAACTAACTTTTTATTTAATAGCTAACTTTTCAGCAGCTAGTACGCCAAACATAACCTTAGTAACACAAAGTTACCCATTTTACCATGAAAACGACTTTATGTCTATGCGGCAGATTTGATCTCAATATGTCCATGTGACGTTGAAAATTGTTGATCTAAAAGATTAAAGTTAAATAAAATATTCAAACGAATATCATGTCAACGCCATGTAGACATATTTTGATCAAAACTTGCATATGTGGATGACATCACGACAGGTTAACATGAAAACTGATTTTCATTTGTTATAACATGTTACAATGGTTAAATAAAAAGATGTGTTTTATTTTTTTATTTTGTTTTGTGACATTCACATTCCTATTAAAAACCGGCTAAATTGGTAAATTAGGATAACTTGAGGATTGTTTGATACGACTCTTGTTGGGTCTGGTAACATAGTTATATTCAGACTGTTTGACACCACACTTTTGAGTCGGTCATGTCTCCTCTAAAGTGTCTCGTATTCATTTTCATGAAATTCATGGATGGGTTTTATTCGATGAGACATTGACTCAATCAATAACTATTAAACAACCCTTTAATTGGTTAATATGACATTAACTCTTTTTTATATATGGTTTATTTTATAGTAACAAAAGGGAGAGATATGGAGGAAATGATGTGAGATACCTTAAATAATGCTTGGAATATTTTCGGAGGATTATAAAGGACAATGATGGCAAGTCTCTCAGGGTAATGAGATTGTGTCACATTTATGATATCTCGAGCTGTTTTCGGTTGGATATTCGTTGCATTCATTGAATATCCAGTGAAATCAATCAACCAAGACATTTGTTCTTGGCCTTCTGGAAGGTTTAGAATCGCATTCTCTATCAGATACACCAAATGACGAACATTACCCTCACCCGTTTTTGTATTCTACAACATAATTGTAAAATTTAGGCATTACATATTACTTATTTTTTTTCTTAATGAACTTAATGAAAACATGACTTAATCGTCCATTTTGTTACGGATAATTTCTAAAGTACATTATAATTTTTTGAAACATTTTTATTTTTTTTATATGATTTAAAATAAAACTACAAAGAACAACTATATTCGATGTAAATTCGCCTTATTATTACCATATATTTTTAACAATGATTAAAATTTAGTATAAGACTTTAAAAAGAGACGGATTTAATACAAACCTGCTTCCCTGGTCTCATGACGAGAACAGGCCTTCCAAAACGATCAACAAAATTAGCTCTCGAGACTTTACCAGTTTTACCTTCTTCTTCTACTTGTTCCTATAAAACAACAATAAATTCCATTAAAAATAAATAGGAAAATACATAATTTTGACTTTTTTTCCTTTCATTTTATTAACTATGTTTTGGGGTAATTTACACGTTTGACCATTCAATTTATTTTTTTAACTTGGAAGATCATTAGAGTTTGTTTTTGTTACGCATTTAACCCCTATCTTACCTAAAAAACTATTTTGTCATCAAAATTTTAATTTATTTAAATAAGGTTGGATAGGTAAGGTAAAATAATGTGAGGTAGAAGTGGGTTTGGAGGTGTGTTTATTTAAATAAATTAAAAAATCAAAAGCAAAATAGTTTTTTTTTAAGTAAGACAGGGACTAAGTGTGCAACAAAAACAAATTGTAAGGATCTTCCAAGTTAAAAAAATAAGTTAGAGACCAAACATGCAAATACCCCAAACCATAGAAACCATTCGTATAATTTACTCTATGATTTATTTCATCAATGGAAAACACTTATTTCCCATTTGCGGTTTTAGACAAATAAGAATTCATCCCAAAAGGTTAGAAAAACCAAAAGCGTTCTCATTTTTAACTTTTTTTAACATCTGTTAAACTGAAAATAAGGGTATCAGTACCAATTTCTTAATAAAATGGATGGTTTCATTAACCGAAATAAAATAAAATGTATTTTATGAATATTATCCAAAATAAATTACCAACTTACCCAACGAATTTCATGAGGTTTGTAATTTAACCTCCATTCAAGTGTATCCTGTAACATCTTTTTAGCTTTTTCAAGATTCCAGCTTCGAGCTTCCAGATATCTTCTTAAGCATGCATCAGTACAAAATTTTGATGCGTGCCCAGTGAGGGGTCCAATCGCAACCCTAAGCTCTTTAATCTGTTATTTAATTTTTTTTTTTTTTTTTTACATACATATTATTATCATGAATTAGTTTCAATAGTTTATGATTTTGTAGTTAATTAATAATTACCATCTTTTCATGATCCAAAGGTTGAGCTACATGTTGGTTTTGACCACGCCATTTTTGTAACATGTTTGTCAATATTAGCGATCTGGATCTGCATGGGGTGTTTGATGAATGTTACATCACATAATTAATGAATAATAAGTGGTGATTTAAGTTAAGATATCTAATCTGATTGGTTTGTTTTTTTTTTAAATATGTTAATCATAGATTAGGGGAAATTAATAAACGTCGCATTTGAGTGATGAAATGTGAGTATCATAAAAGTTGGAGTGTCAAAATGATTAATGCGATTGTTAATGATTGGGAGATGTAGATTTCACGATTTGTACCAAAGTTTTGGTTTGATGTTTATATATAAAGGGTGATTGGATGTTTCTTTTTGAAAGAAAATGATTGTATGATATTAAATAATTTATATACATATTAATTTTGTGTTCACTTTCCTTATTTACCACTTTTTTTTTCTTTGTTTACACCTTTTTTAAAGAATCGTTCAACGTAAAACTATATTTCCGTAATATGATTTTTTTTGCTATGAAATTTGTTTTTGAAGATCCGACGACAAAAAAATGTTTTATATTTTGATGATTTAGAGTTTAATAGCCATGAAGATCGATAACTCACAATTTAATAATATATATATATTTTTTATCATCCGAAGAAATAGTCAAAACATATCAAAATTAATAAAGTTAGATATCAATATCTTTCAATTTTAAAAAACAAACAACAAACTATGTTACAAAATTTAACTATAAATGTTGTCATACAAGTGTTAAAAAATACAAATAAAAACAAAAAATAATGATTGATTATTCAACATCCAATTATCAACGCTTTAAAAGCTTATTAATGTTATGAATTATGATGATGAAATGCCGCCTTTATCCTATTTTTGCTGAACAAAATTAAATAAACGGCTACAGACAACAATATAAATAAAGAATAAGACATTAATATATATATAAAAATAGCAAAATATGTCGATAAATCTTTAACTTAAAGATATTGGCGTGTAAAAATGAAGAGAATTTTGAAATTAGATATGTTCACATTCAAATATATTTATTTCGTAGGGACACGTTTGAAAATTCCTATTAAGAGAAAAATATAATCTCCAGCAGCATACAAAATAAAAGTTTATTGCTGAATATAGACGTTTTCCTTTTCCCCAACCACAAGAATAAAAAATAGAGTAAATTATACGAATGGTCCTTATGGTTTAAGGTAATTTCTATATTTGGTTCTTAATTTATATTTTTAATTTGGAAGGTCTTTATTGTTTATTTTTGTTACGTGCTTGGTCTCTGTTTTACCTAAAAAGACTATTTTGTCATTGATTTTTTAATTTATTTAAATAAACACACCCCAATCTCACCACGTCATCTTACCTTATCTACCCCATCATTTTTCTATTTAAATAATAGTATTTTTGCGTAACACAAATACCAAATGTGTAACAAAAACAAACAGTTGGGACTACATGTGTAATAAAAACAAACAGTAAGGACATTCTGAGTTAAAAAAATAAGTTAAGAACCAAATTTATAAATTATCCCAAACTATTGGAACCATTCGTATAATTTACTCTAAAGAATAAATATACCAAATTAATTCATAGTTCCCACATGTTTCAAGAATAATAATTGAGTATTCATTGGTTACATTTCTTTGCAAAACACCATGTGATTTTATTTTTGGTTATAGCTATTTCATTTTATTTTAAAATTGTAAATTGCAATGGTTAATCCATAAAACAATCTAATTCGAATGATTAAACCAAAAAAATATTCTAAATTATAATAGTTTTTATATACTAAAAGTGTTAAATGTATATTTTTTTAAATCGATATTTGACACCATAGAAAAATCTCCCATGTCAATTATCAAAAAGCATCAAAACTTTCTTCTTGTGAAAAAAATAAATCAAAAAGTACAATAATATCTATGAACGTTTTACATTTAATTTTTTGTTAAAATGCATTTTTATGTTTTCAATTTTATATAATTTTTTTTTATAATTTACCGTTCAAACATTTGACGCCATACAAATCCTTCAACCAAATCCAAAAAATATCAGCTTATTTTATATTGTTTCTTTATGTAACTGTTTTTATTATCAAATTAAGAAGACATTCTTTATTATTTTAAATATTTAGAAAATTATTAACTTATAATTTTAAATGTTTAATAAAAATAATAAAAGGTAATTTCCTACTAATAAAGGAAAGGTGAGAAGAAAATACTTATGAGAAGAAGGTATACCTAAGTACCTAACCTTATACCTCAAGATTTTTAATTGATTTTTTTATGTTTTCTATTTAAAATTTGATTTTCGTTTAAAACAGAAAAAACAATCATTTCAATCCCACTAATTTATGACGTATAGATTCAATTCCCATAAATTATATCATTTATCTTTTAAAAAGACAAGTACTTAACCATTTGCTTCGTATTTAGTAGGTGACATGCGTAACGCATGAATTGTTTATAAATACAATTACGGAATTCAACCATTTGCTACAATATTTATTTAAAATTTTTGTTATTTCTTTTAATCCGCATAATTTAACACAAGAAAATCTTTAAATTTCCTATTGAATTCTTAAAATGTATAATTACATAAATGATTTTCATTAAAGCAAAGTTAAATTACTAAATTAGTTGACCAATGATTGATGCATAATTTATATCCTCTTGATTACTTATTGTACCTTTTTTTTGGTTATAACTTGTTATATAAATATTATCAAGTTTTATAATAATAATAATAATAATAATAATATTCGTATCTTTAATTATTAGTTGTATTATTTATATGGATGAATGTGTTTAACTTTTTGTATGAGTGAAAAGTAGTATAATAACACCCAAAATCAAATCAGTGAGGATATAAGAAGTAAAAATAAATTAAAAAAAAAAAAAAAGATTTCATGGAAGTCTCATTTATTTGATTAGTTAGCATACAACTAGCAATAAGTGTATCAATAGTAGCATCCTGTATACTTTAAATGTTTATTCTATCAATTTTTTTGACTTTTGTTAATTGAATTTATCAACTTAATAATCAAACGAAAATGATAGTATCTAAATATATGATAGGGAATTCTTTTTTCATATAATATACAAAATGAAAATCATGTGAATCCAACACCTTTTATTTATTTTTCTACAAACACCACTTTTTTTGAATTCTTCATTCCATAAAAATAGTACATACAAATTCTCTCTCCTTTTATTTTTCGTTTAAACCACCTTTATGATCAAAAAAATTTATACCGAAAGTTATATAAAAAAAAAATCAACATTAATCTAATAATACATTTCTAGATAATCAAACTTCGAATTTAGAACCATAAACCGAAGTCATTTAGGGAGTAGAAATTAAATCCAGAGTATACACATTCATAAAACCAAGTCGATTCTTCTTCTAAGTTCTAGCAACAAAACTTTTAACGATCAATTCAAAAAAACTTAACTAATTTATGTTCAGATTGAGCAAATGAAAGCATAACAAAATCAGAATCTACACGAGAAACATGAAACTGCAAACAGATCTACCAGAAACTTAAAGCGAAAACGATCAACAATCCTAAAACATGAGCGATATCCGATATGAATTCATATAATTCAAACACGTAATACAATCGGCGAAACTCTGTAACAACATATTACATACCTGAGCTATGAAGCTAAAGAAGGACAATAACTATCTCGTCTTCAATCGAAATAGTACATGAGAGACGCTGGATGTAGTAGCAGAAAGGTGATCGGCGGAGGGTGGCGGAGAACGACGACAGTTTATCGAGAGAGAGAGAGAGAGAGAGAGAGAGAGAGAGAGAGAGAGAGAGAGAGAGAGAGGCGGAGGGGGCTATGGAGTGGTTTGTGTATTTTATTATGTGGATTTGAATTGAATTTATAATAAAAATATGGTGAGAATTGAGCAGGAAAAAGGTAAGAAACGTAAGGAGTGTTTGGTTCAGGTTTTCCACGCCCGGGGAATATAGAGCGTGAGAAATGGGGAAAGCGAGACGCATTAGCTACTTGTACGGTACAAGATCGAAATCGTAATGGGATAAAGTGCCGAAATTGTCCCACCTATTTCCCCACAAATCAAACGGACTTTTGGATTTTACTTTCGGTTCCAATAAAAGTTGCAAAAATAGTTCCAGTTGTGTATCAAGAGTTTTGGATTGGTCGACATGTAGTATAAAAAGGCATTATATTTTATTTATTTGTATACTTTAAATATTATATTTTTATTTTTCTACTAAAGCCAACTTTTATGGAAAAAAATAGATAAAACTGCATAGTTCATATCGATTAGCTGAAAATTGTTATTTTGGTATAAAAAGATTTGAACTAGCACCAGAGATCCAAAGTTTTTATTTTGTTGCGAGTTTGATCTAATTTACTATGAACTTTTTCTTAATGACGATTTTCTCATTATTTTTTGTTCTTTTGCAGCTTTTTATTATTTAATTGTTTTTTTATTAAAGGAAAAATTAAAAATAAATTTTGTGCTTTCTATTTTATTTTTATAATTTTTTTTAAAACAAAAATAAAAAAAATAAAAAATGCAATCTCTCTCTCTCTAAAAAAACCCATCACTATTCTGCAAGAAGAAAGTACGACTAGAGACTTTCTCTAGTGATCTTCATTTGTCCGAGCACCACCACCTCTATCTTCACTTCTCCAGAGATGTACAACAAAGAAAAAAAATATTAGATTTGTAAAATCAGACACATATATGAAAATCTTCTCATATACAAAGTTGTTACCAAATTTACATGAAGATGAATAAATTGTCTAAAAAGAAGAAGAAAGGCAGGATCGATTCCATATATGGGAAGAAGGATAAAGACAGTCCAAACGGCCGATCATAGCAAACCCTCGAGTACGATTTGATCCACAAAGACAGTGATTAACGAAAAAGAAGCTCTGATATGCAACTGCATCTCGACGGACACGACGATGATCCTAATAACCATCGTCACCACCTCTGTAAACCCTAACTTAGTCTCCCTCCTTCTCCAACAGCTGTGTTGCCTTTCTCAGATCTACGACATATTTGTTGACTTGCAAATTGTTACCATGTTATTCGAGTTCCTTAGGATACATATTAAAACCCTTGATGCTTATCAGATCTTAAAGATGCAAACCCTAGTTTCAAATGAGAAGGGTGATGACACTAGGGTTTCGTAAAAGTGGCGTTCAAAACAGACCAAAGATAGTGGTGTAGCAATAAGATCATACTCTGAGGTTATGTGGACATGGTGGATGCAAAGAGAAACACGAAGGCCGAACAATATCATTAGAGGTTGGAGTTTGACAGACTTCATATTCGCCTTCTTTTATTGCTTCCAACTGGGTGTGCTTTGAATCAGATGCTTCATCATCATCCTTTTGATCATCAAGTTTTGCAATGGATTTTAGCTTGGACTTGTGTAATTTTTTGGGTTCATTTATCTAATTTGATGTTCTTCAGTCATTTTTTGATGAATTTTTGGGGAAGAAACAACTAAAGAGTTATAGTGAAGGAGAACTAATGAAGAATGAAATGGGCACTAACGCGAGAGAGAGAGAGAGAGAGAGAGAGAGAGAGAGAGAGAGAGAGAGAGAGAGAGAGAGATTTAATTTTATTTTTTTTAAATCTAAAAATCAGAAAAACAATTAACAAAAAGAGAAAATTATATTAACAGGGGCAAATCTATCATTTTGAAAAAAATCAGAATAGATTGGACCAAACAAGCAACAAAATGAAAACTTTGGACCTCTGGTGCTAGTCTAAACTTTTTTGGACCAAAGTGACAATTTTGAGTAAACCACAGAGACCATTTGTGCAGTTTAGTCAAAAAAAATATATGAGCGGATAAATATTTCAATGAAATAAAGATGGACATTTGAACTTGGAAGCCTCAAAAAGCCCAATCCAAGGTCCACAGATTTCTGTAAAATCAATCTGATCCAAATGCTTACTCCTACGTCTAAGAACCGGGAACCGGACCTGGACTTAGTAAGCCTCAACATCTCCGGTCAAAGTTCCACAAATTTTTGTAAAATCAGTCTGATCCAAATGCTCACCCCTACGTCCAAGAACCGGGAATCGGGCCTGGACTTAGTAAGCCTCAACATCTCCGGTCAAAGTTCCACAAATTTCTGTAAAATCAGTTTGATCCAAATGCTCACCCCTATGTCCAAGAACCGGGAATCGGGCCTGGACTTAGCAAGCCTCAACATCTCTGGTCAAAGTTCCACCAATTTCTGCAAAATCGGTATGGTCCAAATATTCACCACTACAATGAAATGCAACTGAGTTCTGAAGAGTAAGGATCTAAATGGAAAGTTACACTACTTTTGCAAGGAAATTTTAACTCTTTACCAAAAAATGATTTAATGATATTCTTTATAGTCGGTAACAAGATAAATAGTATCTTAACTTGACATAAGTAAAACACGGATATAAATACTACTTTTAGATATGGCATGAAATTCAGAGGAACACAATACGTCAATATTAGATTCGTTCTTTCAACCGTTTGAATTTTGATTTCGGTTAGATCGCTTGATTAGTGAATAAGTTAGAGAGTGTGGCTACACCGAGATGAGTTTAATTAACTTTATTCATTTACATATCAAGAAAATCATATGATTAGTATGCTGCTTCTCAATCTATGACTAAGCGCTCCATAGGTGAATCATTGACCGCTAAATGTTAGCGGATGCTTTGTGGATGACAATGTCTTCATATATGATCAGGGGCAAAAGGGTGTTGTTGGACTATATAGTCTCAAATCTCAAATCAATTTTTTTAATTTAAAAATAATCATTCCAATTTTGTTCTTACAATGGATAAATAACCACTTGAAATTTGACATACCATAATAAAAATCAAAATCATAAAGATAGTAAAATCAAACGTGTGGATGCAATCAAGTCGCACAATTCATCTTCTTGAAATTATGGCGTTTTTTTCGAAATCCAAGATTTTAATTTGGAATGTTGTTGTTGAATCAGCCAAAAAAAGTGTTTATTGGGAATGGGCAAGTGATTATCTTTACTAAAAAAATTTAGTTATTTTCTTCAAATACACATTTAAAAATTGTTAGATCGCTGAATTTCCCCAAAAAAAAAAAAAAAAAAAAAAATCAACCACACGTCTTTAACTTTAATTAGTTATTCGGTAAAAAATTTATGCAATCATTCATTCCGTTGATGGATATCATTTATAGGTCATTAAGACTTGGTGGATTTCATTTATAGGCCCATAAAAATGTCAAAACCATTCTTTATATCATGCCATTAATATATAGACTTTTATCTCTTTTTTTTAACAGACAATTTTATTAATGAATAATGATGCACCCTAGCAAGATACTAGGGGCCAGGATTACAAAGATTAAGCATCAAAAAGAGCATAAGAGAGCATATATTATGTACAATTCAAGGGTGATGCACACCACTTATCCTAATCCTTTTTTCACCTGTTTTACTCGTATACTTTCTCTAAGTAAATGTTGTAGCTTTGATAGAATCCAGGATATTCGCCGGTTTCGATGATTCGCTTCCAAAAATCTGGTTATTCCTAGCCTTCCACAAACTCCAAAGAGTTCCATATAGAATACCAGTTAGTACCTCTTTCTTTTTTGGACAATCACCTCAGTTTCTGGCGAAGGCTAGCACCTCATTAACCCCTGAGAATAATCGAGGAAGAATTCCACACCAATTAAGTACCATACTTATAGTATACTTTGCCAGACTGCATGAGGTGAGAATGTGGGCAGCTGATTCCTCTATGTCTGTATAACATAGTTTGGGCTTCAATATTGATCCATATTAGGTTGCTAGGAATTGGACTAGGCATCGACGCACAAGAAAAAGTTCGTAAAACTGAAAAGTCAGCAAGGCGGCAAAATCAAAACTCATCGCCGAAGAGTAGAAGACAGAGGAGTCACTATTGATCAGACTTTACATCAATTATCTGATTTCTTTCGGATATCAATTTCATTACAATGATTATTAAAAAACCCTTTATTCTTCTTTGCTTTCAAGTTCAGTGTAAATCAAAATCTTAGAGTTAAATATATTATCAAAAATAGAGGAGTCGTTGCATTTTGCCTAATACTTATCTTGTTGATTGATTAATTTATTGATAATCATGGTTTTTTAAGATCAATCATTTGACATGGTCATATGGCTCAGTTGCTACAGAAAATGCCAAGGGATTGTTACATGCTACCGACAAAAAAGATGGATACTCATTTATCAGGTGTAGTTCGTGTTTCGGTTTTATTCTTTTCCTTTTATTTCTTGGATTCTTTCATAATTGTAACATTTTATTGATCTATAAGTTTTTTTTTCCCATTTTACATCTTCTGTCTTGTAAATCTGCACACACTTTGGGTAAAATTTGATACTAATTTTGGCTGAAATTGATAATTTGAGCTTTTTGTTATTATATCATCTTACTTTTTTGGTAAAAATGGCTAGACCTGTGTGGTTTTTCTTTTGTGATTTAAGCACCAAATGATGCATTCTAAGTACTTAATAGAATTACCAAAGATTGTGTGGTGACACTTTTATACTTTTAATTAAGGATTGTTTGGCGACATTAATATATAATCTTTATTTTGTTATAGGGATATGTTTGAGTTGGCATTATTAGGGGGTAAGTGTCATTACTGCATGATTCTCTAAAACTTCAAGATTAGCTGCCCCACTTTCATTGTCATTCCATGGCATAATTTTACATGTTAACTGTTTGAAATTATTACTACATTTATTTATATTACATGTTATGGGTTTTTGTAATGCAAGGCTTCTTATCAGCTTATGTTCTTATTTCCAGGTCAACATTTAATGGCTAACACCAAGAGCAAAACTCAGGTTCATGTTTTTGATATATATTTTATTGCCGTTAGTGAGATTTTTCATCTTTCATTTAACATTGAGAGTTTTCAATACATATAGAAGTTTTGAAGGACAAAAAGCAGAAGCCCAGGATGAAACTTATGATGATGTATTAAGTAGATCAAATTAGTTAGCCGCCTTAACTAACTTGAGTGCTAAAATTAGCACGTGATTATATTTGTATTAATGTGGATTTTAGTTTGTTGTGAGATTTATTACTCTTTTGCTTTATAAGTGATTTTTATGTGTTTGATCTATTGTATGATAAAAACATCTCGTCCGGGGCATGGAAAACCAATGGACTGGCCCTGGCTTTGGATCTAGGTTTTCTTTAATTGTACATGCTATAATAATCATCCAAAGCTATAACCCTATATACTAGCATACATAATTCGAAATTGACTTGTAAACTAGGTTTAGAAGCTTACCTTTCTTGTTATGTAGCAAGAACAAGTAGAATCCTTCTTGATCTTAACTTCTGAGCCTAGTGCCTCAAGTGTTGCACCTCTAATGTAGTCACAAATACTCTTGCAAAGGAAGACTTAGGAGAGAAGGATTCGGCCACCTTAGGGTTTTATCAAAAGATAGATCCAAAAATCCTTAGTCTTGGGGTCTATTTATACTTGTGGCTGCTAGGGTTTTAGGTGGAAACCCTAATATGACTGCTTAAGCCTTAAGCAGCCCATGGACACCTTCTAGAATACCCCTTGGACGAATTCTTTACGAGCTTCCCATAATTCATCCAACCTTATTCCAAGGTGATCCATCAGCCTAATTGCAACTATCAGTGATTTGCAATATCAATCCCCAATTATTTAATCAGTCTCCTTCGATCACTAAATTAATTCCAAATTAATTTATGACCAATACTAATTAAATAATATGATTTTTAAATAATATATTAATCTACTAATATATTAATAAAACCATTTTGAGTAGCAATTTATTATTCATATAATAAATCCAACTCTCCCTCCTCTTGTCATCCTATCAAGTTGCTTGAGTGAAGGCAACCCAAAAGGACCATGCTCATAATCAAATCAAGTACATACCAAAAATGGTTATGGGCTTAGACATCTAATCCGACAGAAATAATAAGAGGTAAAAAGTTGGAAGGTTTCTGAGAATAAACTTCACCAATGTAATCCACCCACTAAAACTCAATGTCTTAGCCTTCCACAAGGAAAGTTTGGAATGGAATTTCTCAATGATCGGCTTCCATGCTTTTTTCCTATTCATATTCTCACCCACCGGGACCCCAAGGTATAGAAGAGAAGATAGAGCACATCCCAATGGTCCAGCCTAGCCACACACCTCCTCAAATTCGACTCCCACACCAAAGACCCTTGACTTGTTGAAATTCACCTTTAACCCCGACACGACATGGAAACACCGAAGTATTCTAGCAAGGTTGGATACATTTTTCATTGACCAATCTCCAATAAATAAAGCATCATTTTCATAAAATAGATGAGAAAGAGAGATGTTAGTATTTGGAACGGGGATCCCATCGAATATCCCTTTTTTTTCTAGCAGCTTTCATCATAACGTTTAGACCTTCCATCACTATTATGAAAAGGAAAGGAGATAACATATCTCCTTGCCTCATCCCTTTAGTCAAAGGGAATTTCGCCGTTGGACTGCCATTAACTAATACCGATGCCCTAGCCGACGTAAGGCATCCATTTATCCATCTTCTTCATTTTAACCCGAAGTTCATCTGATCCATAACTGAGTCAATATACTCCGAGTTCACGGAGTCAAACGCCTTGTTAAAGTCCTCCTTGAATAGTAATACTTTCCTGCCATTTTTTGTCGCCGAGGAGCATACCTTATTTATTATCAATGAACCCTCAAGAATGTTTCGTCCTTCCATAAAAGTTGATTGCACATCGTCAAAGCACACATCGATATATTTTCTCACTCGGATCGCCAATGTTTTAGCAATAATCTTATATAATGCACCAATAAGACTTATGGGTCTATAGTAATTTAAAGAGAGTGGATCCTTTATCTTGGCGGAAAGGGCGATAAACGATGAATTACATCTCGTGGAAAAGTTCCCCTTCTATTAAAATGATCTAACGAATCTCATAATATCATACTTTAGCATATTCCAGTAAGTTTTGAAGAATTTGAAGGAGAATCCGTCCGGCCGGGGCCTTTTCCGAACCACAACACCATATTGCATTCTTGATTTCCTCAACTGAGAAAGGTAACTCAAGAGAGGAGCTCTCCTCCAAGGAAAGTTTTTTGAGTCCGTTGCTTCTAATTTTTGGTTGACTCTTCCATTTTTCTTCAAATTTCGCTGAAAAATACTGGAGAATATTACTTTTAATTGCGTCAGGACTTGTGACCCATTGACCATTAATCACCAACCCATGAATTTTATTCCTCCTGTTTTGGTTATTCACATAACCATGAAAGAAGGAGGTGTTTTTGTCCCCATCAACCACCCTTTTCACTTTCGCCTTTTGCTTGATGTCCATTGCTGCCACCCTTTCGAGATATGCAATCCTACGAACACAGTTGGACCGATTCCCCACCTCATGGGGAAACAATGCTCTAGATTCCCCGGCAATATCTAGCCATGATATCTTACTCCTGCACTATTCCAGCTCCTTAGTTTCTAAATCGAAACCAATTTGCCGCCATCTCTTAATTTCATTCTTTAAGAATTGAAGTTTGGAATCTAGGAAAGCATCAACATACTCGTGACCTTTGAACGTCTTCTATGTCTCCATCACCACATCATGAAAACCCACCCTTGACTTCCATGAATTGAAAAATCTGAATTGTCTTGGGCCAAAATCCTCACTAGATGTTTTATGCACAATGGGGCTATGGTCCGATAATTCCCTAGCGAGGACCGTTATCGAGGATCTCGGAAAGGAATCCAAAAAATTATCACATACCAGAAATCTGTCTAATTTGCTCGTCTTACCACCATCTTCTGGCCTAAAATATGTGAACTTAAATTCCCCCATTTTAGATCATGTAGAGCACATGAGAGGATAAATTCGTTGAAGTCATCAGTAGAAACATGACAAAATCTGGAATTTACCCCTCCTCCAGCCTACGAACTGTGTTAAAATCCCCCACCTACTGATGGAGGTTTGTTCGGTGACGAGTTGGAAGAAGGTGAATCCCAACATGATGGTAATACAGAGGCTGAAAAGGCGGTGGTACCGGAGATGTTGACGGAAAAGTGTGAGCCTTTTTCGAAGACCAGGTCACAGGTGGCTGAACGCCGGTAACAAAAGCCCGTCTGTTGGGGGGGGGGGGTACCAACACATATGGAACTTCAACTGTATCTTATGATTACATGCCAACAGGCGAATAGAGACTCTGATTGTAGCACCTGGTTCCCGGTACGTACTCCTTGCTATTTACATTTTAAAATAATGCAGTTTTGCCTTGCACTCGATGAGTTTATGGGCCAACTCGCCGAGTAGGAGTGGGATAAGGCGCGGGGATTGAACTTTGGACTCGGCGAGTAGACCCTATTTGGTAAAAAACCCTAATCCGAGTGTTTGCACCCTATTTAAACGATCTAACTTGGCCTCGTTTGTCCCTAACACTTCCAGAGAGCTGTAGAGCGAGACCTTAGCCCCCATATTGTTCTTGAGAGTGTTTTTGGCTTTGTGAAGAAGGTTTGGATCTTAGAAGAAGAAGGAAGAGGTTGAAGTGTTCAAGGATGGGAGATAGATCCGGAATCTACACTGTGAGGAGCTTCCATTCAGGTAGAAAAGTTCTTACCTTGATCACTAGTTCATTAGATCCCCTTTTTGTCCCAAATTAGTGGTTTTCAAGCCCCCTAAAACCTCAAGATCCATGTGTTAATGCTCTATGTTCTGAAAGGACTCCAGATTTGGACCTTATGGGCGTATTAGAAGTATAAAGTTTCTGTGGTTGAAGTGATTGAGGCCCCCATTGAGTGTATGACCTCATTAAGAGTTTGGTTTTGGCCTTTTGAGCTTATAGAGCCATGCATGCACGTAAAGTTTGCAACTTTACGTGATAAGCATGCTCAAGAAACATGGATCTATGGTTTGGAAGTGTTGCATGTCTCAAATTTGGTCTGTATGGGAAATGGGTCATAGGGACTCGGCGAGACCCACGTAGGAACTCGGAGAGTTCCATGAAAATGGCCTTAGACTCGGCGAGTTGGATGAACAACTCGGCGAGTCCTATGAAGATTGCCTGGAACTCGGCGAGTTGTTCTTCAAACTCGGCGAGTCGGGTCGCGAGTCGGTTCAATCTTCCCAAGTAATGAGTTAAGGGTGATTCAGTGAGTGGGAAGAAGGACTGGTCGATTAGGACCGGGTTAATAGGAGAGGGACTCAGCGAGTTTATGCCGTGACTCGGCGAGTCCAGTCAAATGGACATTGAATTTGATCAAGGAGTTGACCTTGGACCAAGGGAGGGTCAGTCTTTTGATCTAAGGGTATTTATGGGTGTCTAACCTATGTTTATGATTTATAGTCGGAGGATTTGCGATTCAGCAGTCAGCCGCTCAGCAAGCAGACTTTAGCAGCTACTTTCGAGGTGAGTTACCTTCCAGTAGAGGTGGGTCTAAGGCCATAATGTCGGCCCACCAGTAGGAGACGTATGATAGATGATTGTATTTGTGATATCATCTAGGTTTGCTACAACCTGATATGTTATATGCTAGAATGATATGTTGTATGTGATAGCAGTAGAGTTCGGTTGTTAGGACCGAAGGGTAGTCAGACACCCCAGGTACGTCTGACAGTATGTGATGATATGTTTGCATGCTGGCTTGTTATGTTATATGCGATAGAGGTAGTAGGAGGGGACCAGTCCTCGAGTTCGGTTGTTAGGACCGCAGGGCAGCTCAGGCACCCCAGATATGTCTGGTAATATGTTATGTTATATGTGATAGTAGTAGTAGGGGTGAAATAGTCCCCGAGGTTTGGTTGTTAGCACCGAAGGGTAGTCAGCACCCCAGAACGGCTTGACATGGGTAGTCAGCACCCCAGAATGGCTTGACACGGGTAGGTCGGCACCCCAGAATGGCCGTACCAGGTAGGTCGGGCACGCCAGAATTGCCTGGCAGTATGTAGGCTATGTGATTATATGTTATGTGGTACAATGGGGGAACTCACTAAGCTTCGTGCTTTCGGTTTTCAGTTGTTGTTTCAGGTACCTCTTCTTCCAAGGGGAAGGAGTTGGTGCGGTAGCGGCGCATCACACATGCTCTTTTGATTTCCGCACCAAGAGTCGTTTTGGGATTTTGTACTCTGACATTTTCATGTTTTATTATTTGGTTTACGGTCACGAGACATGTTTTATCAAATATTATGATCGTGTGATATTTTGTTACAAACGTTTTTTCAAACCGCTTAATTAAAAAAACGAAAATTTTGGCCCGTATTTTTGGGATGTTACAAGTTGGTATCAGAGTCCTGGTTTGAGGGATTCGGACACACCTTCGGGGGCGTCTGGACTCAAATTGAGGGATTAAAATATTTTGGAAAAGAAAATGTTTTCTAAGAGTTTTTAAGAAGGAATGAAGTGTGTGATGTGCGCGACGGGCCGAGCTCAAGTAAGTATTCCCCAAAGTACCCATACAAGCTTATGTTATGTTTATGAGTTTTAGTAGAACAACATGCTAGAATAGGACTAAGGATCTAGGAGTGATGCCTTATGTGCCTACTTTATGTGCTTCAGTGAATGAAAAATTTCATGCTAGAATTGAGTAGACAGCAATAGGATAGCGTGTTAGGGTTATGCCTGATAGTATGAGTTTAGCACTGTATGCTAGTTTAGTTCCTCTCTATGAGAGCGGAGTTGCTTGAGATTGTTTCCTTTTGTCTGAATGCTGCTTGCTTTGTGCTTCGTGGGACTCTGAGCGATGGGAGTTAGCCATTAGGTGAATACGTTACGTCACATGTGATCAGGGTTGAATAATCTTAGAGTGCTGGATTTGGCCTTATTGCGCAGCTCTTGTTTGAGTCTAACCGTTGTAGGGACGAGTCTGTTACTCGAAAGATTATCTGAGCCTCATCACATGTGATGGTATTCAGGTAATGGCTAAGTGGCATTACTCGGAGGCCTTCAGCAGCTGAGGACCGGGTAGGGTGGAGTCAGAGATTTCCCTAGGGCAAGCCTAGGATAAGTATAACAGTGATCAACAGTAGTGAAAGGGATCTGGTAGAGTCGAGGCAGTCCTTGAAAAAGGTACGGATAGATGTGGAAGGTAGTATGGGCCCGTACTACTGGAAGCAGAGGATCCGTACCCGAACCAAGGAAGGCCAAGATAAGACCAGGAAACTTGTAGTAGAGGTGATCCCTCAAGAGGTATCAGTATCACTAATGGGTGTTATTTATGTATTGCAGAATGATGGTACTACGTCCGAGGCCGGCAGTTGGCAGTTCAGGAGAGGGATCGGGTTCGGGATCAGGTTCCGAGCCAGTAGATGAGAGGCTACGCGAGTTCATCGCATCAGAGATCACAAGAGGCATACTTGAGTCGACCCCCATCATCTTTGGGTCGATCAAGGAGGGGATAGTTGAGTTGATGGAGGATCGCCTCAGGGCGTTCAGGAGCGACATGGCATCTGGCCAGTCGGGATCTCGCACACTGTCCTTTAAGGACTTCAGGGGCAGTGGTGCGTCGAATTTTCATGGGGCAAAGGACCCCATAGCTGCCAGGCGATGGATTGCAGACATTGAGTCTGCACAGTTGACTAGCTTCTTCCCTGAGGGGTCGAAGGTGAGGTTTGCAGCAGGGTGCTTACGAGATCGAGCTAGGGATTAGTGGGACTCTGTTGGTGACTCATTGGGAGCCTCAGTTGTCAAGGCTATAACCTGGTCGGACTTTGTGACCAGGTTCAGGGCAGAGTTTGCACCAACTTTCGAGCTTCAACAGCTGGCCATGGAGTTTTTAGATATGATTCAGACGACGGAGACCGTGGCGGGGATCACCACCAAGTTCCGGGAGAGGGCATTGTTGGTGCCCCAGTACGCGGGTGATGAGGATATGAGGAGGACCCGCTATCATGACATGCTACGAGCTGATATTCAGGAGCATGTCAGTTTTTCAGCTTGCCCTACCCTGGACTCTATGATTTCCAGGGAGAAGGAGAGAGAGATAGATCTGGAGCACATATAGAAGAGGAAGACAGAGGAGGGACAGACAGAAGGGGCTTCGGGGAAGAATCCCAAGGGATCAGATGGTAGGCCGAAAGGCCAGTCAGGACCGAGCCGCTGCAGGAAATGCGGCAGGCCTCATGAAGGGGCATGTAGACTAGGATCGTCGGGCTGCTATAAGTGTGGCAAGACGGGGCATTTCAACAGTGATTGTACCACCCCTGCACCTGTGATACAGACGTCTGAGTTGCTATGTTTTCACTGCAAGCAGAGGGGCCACAAGAAGGCCAGTTGCCCTCAGTTGACAGCAACTGCGCCGGTGAAGGTGCCAGCTCCAGCGACCCTGCGGATCATTGATGGCTGACAGGGCAAGGCAGAGGCTCCAGTGGTGAGGAGCCGGGCATTTCAGCTGACTACCGAGGAGGCACGCACCGCACCCGATGTGGTGACAGGTATGATTCTTTCCCTCTATTTCATTTTCATGTTGTTATGGATTGGTTGAGCCCTAATAGGGCGGTGATAGATTGCGCACAATAACTAGTGCAAATCAGGACCCCAAGTGGGGAGAGTTGGTGATCCACGGTGAGAGGCCACAACGTGGACCCACCGTATGTTCAGCAACGAGAGCCAGGCGCTACCTTTAACAGGGTTGCGCGGGATATGTCGCGTATGTTGTGGATAGTCGGGAGGCGGGTAAGGCGACGGTGAACAAGGTTCCAGTGGTGCGATACTATGTTGATGTGTTCCCGGAGGAGCTTCCTGGAATACCTCCGGAGCGACAGGTAGAGTTCAGGATCGACCTAGTTCCTGGTGCAGCTCTGATAGCCAAGGCACTGTATCGGTTGTCTCCTCCTGAGATGCAAGAGTTGTCTACACAGCTACAGGAGCTGTTAGACAAGGGATTCATTAGACCGAGCAGTTCACCCTAGGGAGCCCCGATCATCTTTGTGAAAAAGAAGGATGGGTCGCATCGGATGTGTATAGATTACCGGGAGCTGAACAAGGTAACTGTGAAGAACCGTTACCCACTCCCGAGGATTGACGACCTCTTTGATTATTTCCAGGGAGCATCCTAGTTCTCCAAGATCGATTTGCGTTCAGGTTATCATCAGATGAGGGTCAGAGAGGAGGATGTGCAGAAGACCGCGTTTCGGATGCGTTATGGCCATTATGAGTTCGTGGTGATGCCGTTCGGGCTCACCAATGCTCCTGTCGCGTTCATGGACCTCATGAACCGCATGTGCAGACCGATGCTGGATCGGTCTTTGATAGTTTTCATCGATGATATCTTGGTTTACTCCAAGACGCAGGAGGAGCACGAGGAGCACCTGCGAGAGGTGCTGGAGACTTTGAAGAAGGAGAGCTTGTATGCCAAGTTCTCCAAGTGTGAATTCTGGTTGCGTGAGGTGTAGTTTATGGGGCACCTAGTCAACCAGGATGAGATTTCAGTAGATCCGGCCAAGGTGGAGGCCGTGATGAGATGGGAGGTTTCGAAGTCTCCATCCGAGATTCGGAATTTCCTAGGATTAGCGGGCTACTATCGGAGATTCATCCAGGATTTCTACAAGATAGCCGTACCCCTGACACGGTTGACCAAGAAAGTCGTAGTCTTTCGATAGGGGCCTGAGCAGCAGGCAACATTCGAGATTCTGAGATAGAGATTGTGCGAGGCGCCAATCTTAGCCCTGCCCGAGGGCGTAGAGGATTTTGTGGTATACTGTGACGCGTCCATTTCGGGGTTGGGCGCGGTATTGATGTAGAGGGGGCATGTTATTGCCTATGCTTCGAGGCAGCTGAAGCCTCACGAGGCGAACTACCCGACGCATGATTTAGAGTTGGGAGCGGTGGTCTTCGCCCTCAAGATTTGGCGGCATTACCTCTACGGGGTTCGATGTACCATTTACACGGACCACAAGAGTTTGAGGTACCTCATGGATTAGCCGAATTTGAACATGAGGCAGCGTCGGTGGCTTGATGTGGTGAAGGATTATGATTGTGAGATCCTTTACCACCCGGGGAAGGCCAATATGGTGGCCGATGCGCTTAGCCGCAAGGCGGCACCGATCAGGGATATTTGCATGCGGATGACAGTGGTGACTCCGCTTTTGGAGCGGATTCGGGAGGCCCAGCAGGAGGCCCTAAAGGAGGAACATCGGAAGAGTGAGCTCATAGTGGGTCAGGTTTCCTCCTTCGACTATGATAGCAGGGGATTATTAACATTACACCGCAGGGTATGGGTGTCATACCTCGGAGGCGTGCGCCAAATCTTGATGGAGGAGGCGCACAAATCCCGATTCTCCATTCATCCCGGGGCGACGAAGATGTATAGGGATCTTCGTCTGGACTATTGGTGGCCCTGCATAAAGCGGGATGTGGCTTGGTACGTCGAGCGGTGCTTGACCTACAGGAAGGTCAATGCCGAGCATCAGAGACCGCACAGCAAGATGCAGCCATTGGATATCCCATTGTGGAAATGGGAAGATATTACGATGGATTTTATCACGAAGCTTCCTAGGACCGCGCGAGGAGTGGATTCTATATGGCTCATCGTGGATCGATTGACCAAGAGCACCCATTTTATTCCGATTCAGGAGAGCATCTCGGCCGAGAAATTGGCCGATATCTATATCAGGGAGATAGTGGCGCGGCATGGGGTGCCAGTTCAGTGATTTCAGACAGAGATGTGCATTTTACTTCCAGGTTTTGGAAGAAGTTTCATGAAGAGTTAGGCACTCGTTTGCATTTTAGCACTGCCTTCCACCCGCAGACGGATGGTCAGCATGAGCGGACCATCCAGACTCTTGAGGATATGTTGCGGGCACGCGTGCTAGATTTCGGTGGTAGTTGGGATACCTATCTTCCTTTAGCTGAGTTCTCATACAACAACAGCTACCACATGAGTATTGACCGTCCTCCCTTCGAGATGTTGTACGGGCGGAGATGCAGGACCCCGATATGTTGGGGAGAGGTTGGCCAGAGGGTTATGGGAAGCACCGAAGTGGTGCTCCAGACGACAAAGAAGATTCAGCAGGTCCGGAGCAGGCTTCAGACTGCTCAGAGTCGGCAGAAAAGTTACGCCGACAAGCGTCGTTCAGACTTGGAATTCCAAGTCGGGGATATGGTTCTTCTGAAAGTGTCGCCATGGAAAGGCATCATCCGATTCAGAAAGCGGGGAAAGTTAGGTCCAAGGTACATCGGACCATTCAGGGTTTTTAGCCCGGGTGGGCAAGGTGGCATATAGGTTGGATCTGCCAGCCGAACTCAGCCAGATCCACAACACTTTCCACGTCTCTCAGTTACGAAAGTGTTTGGTGGACGACTTGACATTAGTGCCTTTGGAGGATATTCAAGTCAACGACAACCTGAATTACATTGAGCGGCCTATGGCAATCCTTGACAGGAAGTCGAAGGATCTGAGGAACAAAAAGGTAGAACTCGTGAAGGTGCAATGGCAGCATCGGAATGGATCAGAGTGGACTTGGGAGCCAGTGGAAGAGATGATGGAGCACTACCCCGAGCTGTTTCAGGATCGAGCAACAGACTTCGAGGACGTAGTCTAAGATAAGTGGGGGAGATTTGTAGCACCTGGTTCCCGGTACGTACTCCTTGCTATTTACATTTTATAATAATGCATTTTTGCCTTGGACTTGGCAAGTTGATGGGCCAACTCGCCGAGTAGGAGTGGGATAAGGCGTGGGGATTGAACTTTGGACTCGGCGAGTCGCTCCCACCAACTCGGCGAGTAGACCCTGTTTGGGCAAAAACCCTAATCCGGGTTTTTGCACCATATTTAAAGGCTCTAACTTGGCCTCCTTTATCCCTAACACTTCCAGAGAGCTGTAGAGCGAGACCATAACCCCATATTATTCTTGAGAGTATTTTTGGCTTTGTGAAGAAGGTTTGGAGCTTAGGAGAAGAAGGAAGAGGTTGAAGTGTGCAAGGAGGGGAGATAGATCCGGAATCTACACTGTGAGGAGCTTCCATTCAGGTAGAAAAGTTCTTACCTTGATCACTAGTTCATTAGATCCCCTTTTTGTCCCAAATTAGTGGTTTTCAAGCCCTAAAACCTCAAGATCCATGTGTTAATGCTCTATGTTCTGAAAGGACTCTAGATTTGGACCTTATGGGCATATTAGAAGTATAAAGTTTCTGTGGTTGAAGTAATTGAGGCCCCCATTGAGTGTATGACCTCACTAAGTGTTTGGTTTTGGCCTTTTGAGCTTATAGGGCCATGCATGCACGTAAAGTTTGCAACTTTACGTGATAAGCATGCTCAAGGAACATGGATCTATGGTTTGGAAGCGTTGCATGTCTCAGATTTGGTCTGTATGGGAAATGGGTCATAGGGACTCGGCGAGTCCCACGGAGGAACTCGACGAGTTCCATGAAGATGGCCTTAGACTCGGCGAGTCCTATGAAGATTTCCTGGAACTCGGAAAGTTTTTCTTCAAACTCGTCAAGTCGGGTCGCGAGTCGGTTCAATCGTCCCAAGTAATGAGTTAAGGGTGATTCAGTGAGTGGGAAGAAGGACTGGTTGAGTAGGACCGGGTTAATACGAGAGGGACTCGACGAGTCTATGCCGTGACTCGGCGAGTCCAGTCAAATGGACATTGACTTTGACCAAGGAGTTGACCTTGGACCAAGGGAGGGTCAGTCTTTTGACCTAAGGGTATTTATGGGTGTCTAACCTATGTTTATGATTTATAGTCGGAGGATTTGCGATTTAGCAATCAGGCGCTCAGTAAGCAGACTTCAACAGCTACTTTCGAGGTGAGTTACCTTCCAGTAGCGGTGGGTCTAAGGCCACAATGCCAGCCCACCAGTAGGAGACGTATGATAGATGATTGTCTTTGTGATATCATCTGGGTTTGCTACTACTTGATATGTTATATGCTAGCATGATATGTTGTATGTGATAGTAGTAGAGTTTGGTTGTTAGGACCGAAGGGTAGTCAGACACCCCAGGTACGTATGACAGTATGTGATGATATGTTTGCATGCTGACTTGTTATGTTATATGCGATAGAGGTAGTAGGAGGGGACCAGTCCCCGAGTTCGGTTGTTAGGACTGAAGGGTAGCTCAGGCACCCCAGATATGTCTGGTAATATGTTATGTTATATGTGATAGTAGTAGTAGGGGGTGAAATAGTCCCCGAGGTTTGGTGGTTAGGACCGAAGGGTAGTCAGCACCCCAGAACGGCTTGACATGGGTAGTCAGCACCCCAGAATGGCTTGACACGGGTTGGTCGACACCCCAGAATGGTCGTACCGGGTAGGTCGGGCACCCTAGAATGGCCTGGCAGTATGTAGGCTATGTGATTATATGTTATGTGGTACAGTGGGGGAACTCACTAAGCTTCGTGCTTACGGTTTTCAGTTGTTGTTTCACGTACCTCTTCTGTCAAGGGGAATGAGCTGGTGCGGTAGCGGCGCATCACACACGCTGTTTTGATTTCCGCACCAAGAGTCATTCTGGAATTTTGTACTCTAACATTTTCATGTTTTATGATTTGGTTTACGGTCACGAGACATGTTTTATCAAATATTATGATCGTGTGATATTTTGTTACAAACGCTTTTTCAAACTGCTTAATTAAAAAAACGAAATTTTTGGCCCGTATTTTTGGGATGTTACACTGATCCTTCTGCTGACCACTCAATGGACGTCACGACTCCTGAGCTAAATAAGGTGAAATATATTGGTTTAAATTCGGACTTAGTAAAATCTGGGTGTTTTGGGCCATTTAAAAGTGGGCTGGTAAACAATAGTGCTAGAAAACTTCCTAAATCGTTTGGGCCTCTAAATGTAAATTTGGATGATTTGGATCCGGATGTTGAATTATTAGCTTATGGATCTAATAGGAAGAAGATGCAACAATCTTCCCTTCCCCGATTAGACTTGAATTGCAACCCCGACGGCTCTTATGTCTCTGACCATGCATCGGTTGGTGACAACGATGGTGCAACTTCGAACCGCTCCCATCCCTTGGGTCCGACTTCGCTTCCTCATCGGCCTTTAGATAACACTGAGACTGCCCTAACAGTGGAGATTGATAAATTGGTTGATATAGACTTTTATCTCTTATAAATTTGTTTACACTAGCCGACGTTTAAAGATTTATAAATGAGTCGTATCAATTTGTTTGTTAGTTTTATCTGTAGCTTTTATATTAAATCACAAAAAAGATACTTATAAAACTAAAATATATGCTATAACGCACTAAGGAGGTGTTTGAGATTACTTTTTAAACTTAAAAGTTCTTTTTGTAAAAGTTCTTTTTGACTTTAGCTTTTAAGGAGATAAAAGCTAAAAGTTGTTTTCAAAAAATGTTTGAGTTGTATTTCTTGACTTTTGAGTGTAATTTAACTTTAAAAAGCTAAAAGTCACAAAAAGTTATACTTTCCTAACTTTTGAAAACCCATATTTTTCTTCTTTACAAAAATTATTTTGAAAAAAAGTTTTACATCTTCCAAACATCTTTTTGACTTTTTAGAAAAGTTAAAAACAAAAGTTATTTCAAAAGTAATCCCAAACACCAAACCAAATGTATATAAAAAAGCATTTGATAAAACATATTTAATATTTGTCTTATTTTGAACGAGTCGATAAGATCTGTAATCTATTTTTTATTTTATTATGTATTGTTTTTAAAAAATTAAGCTAACATATTGAAATTATAAGATACAAAATGAAAAATAGTATTACAAGGATGTAATGTATATACATTACAAGTGTATCTCCATCAGTTTTGCTAGTACACTTTATTTATAAACTGTAAACCAGAGTAAATGCTCCAATTCAACTATATTTTAAACTATATAATAGACAAATGAATAGTTAAATTCCAAATTTGGAATGTAAACCATCTTCTACACATTCTACTTTTACGTTTTATTTTTAGAATGTTACATAAAGTTTATAATGAGGTTGAAGATTCAATCACTCTGAACTCTATTTTACTATTTGAAAATAAAATATAAAAATAGAATTTGATTTAAAATGCTCCAAGACAAAAGAGGTGTAATATAAAATTTAAATCTAAACTAGAGTGGTGGCGGCCGCCGGTGGGATCCAAAGTAAACACCGGTTCTCTGATATGGACCGGATTCATTCCAAACTATGCATATAGAATTAATGGACTGTTTATTAACATCTTTGGTCCCATGGACCTTCAACATTTAATCTATAGTGGATACTCTAAAAATATATTTCTTTGAACTTCTGCAAAATCCAATCTTTGATATTTTTAAGTCGTTTCTTTGAATACTTGAGGTTAACTTAACAAATTCATACAAAATATAATAAATTGTTAAAAGTATAAAATAAGTTACAGTGTCTTCGTCTATCATAAAAACCATCACGTACGATTATCAAGTGTGATTTAATTTAAAGGACCATAGAATGACAATTTTTCTTTTAGAACGATATGTCATTTCAAAGTTGAAGTTTGTATTATGCGAAATGAGGCAACTCTTTTTAAATCTAAAATTCTCAGATGATCACTGCTAAAACACATTGATGGTGACACACAAAGAAACAGCACGTTTGAGAAAATCACAATCACACACACAAAAAGATTTGCTTAATATTCTTGAGAAATATATAAGCCAAATGTAACTTTAAATAATAAGTGACGTTTTAACATTTTCAACATCATTTTTTATATATATCTTCTAAAGTAGGTTTTCTCGGGTGAAACTGATGCAAACTTTTACATTTAGAAGCAAAATTGTGGTTCGGCTGTCCTTTTATTCATTGTTGTGTAGGTCCATAATGACATAACTACAACGAACACCATTATAATGTTAGTACATATATAGTACCTACCTAAAACAACACCCATCTAATCTAAATAGTAAGATTTATAATGATTATGGTTTTACGTATGGGTAACACCATATTATCTAGTCGTATCAGATAATGAATTTTCTTGAGATGTAGGTAAGCACATTTATTTATTAGTATATGATCTTTGAAACCAATTCACAAGTATCTAACATATATATTAACACATATAACTTTCCTGATACAAGAGCAAGGAACACGTAATTTAGGGTAAATTGCATCAAGAGCATCGAATTTTAACAATTTTATCAAAGGAAACAACATCAACAACCAACTTGTATTATTCAACTACTTTTGGCAACATTGTAACTAGAAACCCGATACAATTGATATCGTTGATGCACTATCACCTCGAATAGTAGAAACCCCCACTCTTCATTCACGCTATAAGCTTCACAAAAGTTAATTCATTATAGTGGAAAACCTCATTCTTTATGGCATTGGAGCCCACCTTATTTATTGAATGGATCATGCTATCATCCTTTGTATTCAATTTTTCATCCACCCTTCTGAAAGCTAAGAACATCGAGATTAATTCCTTTGGGAATTGTCTTCAAAATCATGGTATAGGCATTATCTGGGTTGCCCTAGTGGCTAATTCACTGTCTAAATAAAACGCCTCCTCCTTCTGATCAATAAATGTGCTCGTTTCACAAGTATGCCATAGAGTTCAAAGAAAGTTAAAAAAATGCAAGAAACAATAATGTATCTTTATTTATATATATATATATATATATATATATATATATATATATATATATATATATATATATATATATATATAGTCGTTCATCCGCGCAAAGCGGCGGTAACAAATAATTTCATATGATATTTAGTTATATTCGAAATATGTTATATTTGAAAGAACACAAAATAAACACGTATTCTTATCAATCGGTTTAACGACGAAGAATAGTTGTAACCCTCACAATAAATAAGGAAATGAATTTTTTGTGTGCATGGTATTTTGATAACCGATTAGTTTCTTTTTGACGGATATCAAAGAATATACTTTCAGATAGGTGTGACATTCATGTCATGTTTGGGTTGACGGGTCACGATTTGGCGAGTCAAAAAGTTCAACCTGGACACGACACATGTAACCATTTAATTATATGGGTCCGTTGCTCACTAAAATTATCAAACACTGAATTTATGACCATTAGTAAACCACAAGAGCATTTATGTTATTTTGTCTTAATTAAACACAAAAAGGTTTATTATAGTATCATGGAAAGATATTCGATTTTCGAGGTTTTAGTTGATATTAGTATAACACAAAAAAATATTGTAAAACAATTTACAATTATGAATGTTTTTTATAATTTATGTTTTCTATAATGTTATGATATTATATTGTGATGTTTATCAAAATTTATGCATTTGGTTAACTAATTAAAAAATAACATCCTGAATAACACCAAATTTCGTGTTACTAATTATTAATTAAGGACTTCATTTTGATAATTATGGTTTTGGGTTTTTTTTTGTTGTATATTCTTATTAGCTTTTTAACTCACTACAAATAAATAATTAGAAAACTTAATAAACTTTCGTAATATTTAACTAATATAAGATACATTATCATACACACATTATTAAGCATGATGCTTAAACACATTTGAATATCATTTATTACGTTATAATTAAATAACTTTAAATAAATAAGATTTAAATATCAAGTAAAATATACATTTAGTCATGTTCTGAGAGGGTAATTGTTGATAGCAACATAACAACACCTTTTAAAAACAAAAAAAAAAAAAAACTTTCGACCAAGTAAGCTATAAATCACCAGATAGTCTAAATGTTCTTTACACTTGATTTAGAGAACCATCTTCTCATTAAATACGGACATAGTTTGTAACATTTATAAATTAATAGGAACACTTGGTGAAAAGCGGTAACATTACATAACGTGAGGAACCACTGATCTTTTGAATTGGAACATTTGATAAAGTGCAGCAGTAGGGTCCTTCAATGAAACATTATCAATTTGAAACCACCATATAAAATACAATAACATAACACAAAAATATATAAAATACATTGTTGGAGTATATAAAATTAGAGTAGATGCTTATAATAAATAAACATACAAAAATATGTTAGTTATATTTTGGAATTAGCAGTAAAGGGAATGTCCTTTTTCAAAATAATTGATGACATCTTACGTTCAACCCATTAATGCATAGCTATTTCTTAAATAGATGTACCTTGGTATTGAATAGATGACTGTAGAAATTGTCCATGAGTCCACTAACAACATGATGAAGATCCAATTCAAGTTCATCAAGAACTTTCGGATTGCAATTTCTTGCATCATGTTTCTTAGCACGATTTTTAATGCAATCAAACCTCACCACCTTCATTGCATTTGTCTCGTACACATTGTGGTACTTCACATAGATTCTCTTTATACCACAAACCTACAAATGTTATCCAGTTTTGAACACGATCGAATGAAAATGAATGCAAAAAGGATTGAGAATTCTGAAAGCATAATTGACACGAACAGTTGATGCCCCCAAGGACTCAGGAGAGGAGATCTTGAATCTGGAACTTAAACGTTAGGTTACTTTTATGTGTTGCTTATGAAAAAAAACAAGCACGTAAATGGTAAAGAGGAAAATATCATTTTACCTGTATTAAGAATAAATCAGGGTTTGTAAATGTATTTCATTTGCCTCTGTTATTTAGCCAAAACACACACACACACACACAATATGCACAAATCAAATATGCTCATATCAAACAAAAAGAGGAATGAGGATATAAGTGAGAGACACGGTATGGTCAAAATGTGTGCTGATGGGTATACTTTAGTTGACTGTAAATAATGGAAAAGAAAATATAAACCCATGTTTATCAATCCATAGCCATATGTTTTTTTATTAAAACACCATAAAGGACCTTTTTGCCCCTATCTTGTTCATTTATTCATCTTCATCTTTACAGACCATGCATTCAAATACCCACAAAGCTTTAAAAATTTACAAAATCCTCCTAAGAACAAATAAATCAAAATAATAAATACAAAAGATAATGGGGAATTGGACCTTCAAGAAGTAATGCAAAACCAATAAAATCGCAGTAAGTAATTAACCATATTAATCACAAAAGGAACAAAAAAACAACTTCAACTTCATTTCGTTTTACAAAGTTATTTTCATAATAAGAGCCAGAAGAATATGGAACAAAATCAAAGAAAGTAATCAACCTTCTTGTTAGGTGTTCGTTCTTCCACCCTTCATTTGCTGGATAAAAATCTAAGAATACCAACATAGCTATGCAACATCAACGTTCTTGGTATGTCACATCTTATTGCACTGATATTATGATCTACCTTATAAATACAAAAACAAAATGTAAAATGTAAAGAAATTGAAGAAAATAAAAGATGAAAAACAGACCTTTAGCCATGCATTTTCATCCGACTTCATCTTGGGGGTCTGCTATTTCAATAGCTTCTCACTTTAACAACTGTAAACACACACATACACACACAGTTAAAATCTTTCATAGAGATTATCAACGAGTAAGGGAAGAGCACATAGATTGGGAACTACATTGCACTAAGAACTAAACGCATATCTCAACCCGCCACCATAACTCCTCTTCGTGGTGTTGATGTGTGTATCTGCATCTAGATCTGCTCACCAACATCATGGTTTTTTCTGCTTTGTATACAATCTACGTCGCCGTTTGCTACTCCGCCTCAACCACCATCGTTTTTCACCACTGCATACATACACAATCATCCGCTTGATTATCTCTCTACACCCCAACCATTGGTTTGTTGCCTGCTCCGCTCAATCAAGATTTTGTAGGTCAAAATCCACCTTCAAAATCACACATAATCAATCAGTAGATTACGACTTCTATGGGAGTTAAAAGGCGATTCATTTATTATTATTATTATTTTAAATCAAAATTAATCATATCGTGATTTAGGGAGAAACGTAGAAACAATCATATGCTTGGACCGCTTCACTAACTAGGCAACTCGCTCCCAAGAAGGTATACATCATCTCTTCAATTTGATTCTTGAATCTGAACCTTCGTGATTTAAGGATAGAGGTTTTTTTTTTAATTTCTTTATCTTCTTATATTTATCCCACTGTGTTTCTATTTCGTTAAAAAAATTAGCATCAATTGGAATATGCTTGGCATTGAAATTTCTCAACGCCATCGTGAATTGACGCCTAATCGAAGTCGCTACCACCACCTTCAACGCCAGTTAACGCAACCACCGCCACCACTACTCTCATCCTTCTCTCTTTTCTATTTTCTCACTCGATACCTGAAGGTAAGCAATGATTCTATATTTCTTTCACTCTCAATTCCGATTTTAAGGCAAGCAATTGTTCTCATCTTTCTAGTATTGATTTTTTTTCCTGGAGCATAACGTTCAGAAAGATTTGTCAACACCACAAATCTTGTAGGTTTTTCATCTTATTGATTCATAAGAAAAACTTATGCCATGTATCTGATGAAAATGTGTATGTATTTCTATTCATTTCGTACATAAAATTTTTATTTGGTTGATTTGGGTGTTAGGGTTTCCTATTTATATAATAGGATGTAACTTGATCTCTTTTTCTCTATAAATGTGTGTTGATTTCTTGTGTGTTAACCGATTTTGTCAGCTAAATTATGTAGGAAGACAAAAAAATCAGAAAGGAAGAAGCCAACACGTGAGTTTATTCAAGCTTAATATCTCTAGGTTTGTGTAACTGATGAAAGAAATGGATTTATGTTTAATTATTTTTACAATGACTAACATTTTTCTGATTTCTTTACCCACCTGGATTTAAAATGGTTTTATCAGAGTACTTAATTTTTTGTTTATTATTTAATAAAGGCCAATATGTTTTCTGGTGTTTCAATGGATTAAAATTTGTGTACGCATTACACCGTTAAGATTTGGTACTACCTGAAAAATGCCCACCATTTGTGAAAATAGTTGATGATATGCCTATTTTACACTCTTTTTTCTTGGGTACGATAGCAAAAAACATAAAAATCATGAGGGTATTATGGTCTTTTATGATAATTTAGGGGATATGATTGTAAGGATGATGTTGGTTTATAAATCCTTAGAGTTGGCCTAAAAAGGTGGTGACATGTTGTTGGTTCCATGGTCATGGCTAGAATATAATTCTTATTTTCAGCTGATGGTTATCTCAATAGTAATTTCAAATTAGAAAGTTTAGAACCGTGTTTATGGTTTGTATTGATTATTCTACCCTTTTAAGCAGAAAATTATCTAACAAAAACATGTCTGGAAGTATCCTTTCTACAGTTGGCTGTGTTGAGTAGCGTAGAAGAGTTGTAAGTTTCATTTAATTATGTATTGTGGTAGGTGAGGGGTATATTGGTCATAAATTATAAATCAAAATTCAGTGGAGTGTGAGCCATCCAACATAAACACAAATGAAAAATAAAAATTGTATGCTATGAGTGGTAGGTAAATACAACCTAAGAGATAGAGATAAAGAATTATGTAAAGCAAAGATTTACCGAAGTAATTTTAACCTCTTCCAATCCAATTTCCCATGTGGATTAACCTCCATGTTTATTAGAATTCATGCCTTTGATCCAAATAATGTTGATTTTTTTTAATTATTTTGGTTAGAACATGTAAATAGTGAAGAGTCATTAGAGTTGTATTTGTTTTTAAACTTGTGTTTACCTTCTTTTTATTGATTTGGTTATGTTTCTGAGTTACAAGACCATTCAGTTGATTGATAGCAAATTTTTTTTTTGAAAATATGCTTATAAACATTACTTATGCTTGAAGTTGATAATTGATCTATCTATTTGGAAACCTTTAGTATATACCCCTTCAAGATGTTATGAGGATATTAGGCTTAAGAAATCCAAGCATATTATTCTAAATTTAATGTATTCACCATAGTTCTACCATTTTCACATCAAAAAATAGCGTATAACTAGACCTTTTTTTTATAACTAAATTAACAACAAAAAATTACCATTTTTACAACAAAAAGGACATTTTTGACAGCAAAAAATGATCCTTTTAATAGCCAAACTAAACATTTAACCAGAATATCTTTTTCTAATCTAACTACAAAAAACTTACTATTTATTGGACCACAAGAGCCAAAATTGTCCATATTGGACCACTTTTAAGTCAAAAAATTGTCTATGTCAATAAAAGTACATTAATATGACAAACCAAATTTAACTCAAACTAAAGTAGGTTGCTATAATAAGCAACTTAAATTATCTTACGTATTTTTATTGTTTTTTCACCGAAAGTGAAGGGACTAATATAGATTAACCAAAATCTATTTTATTTTCTGATATTCTAATCTATTTTTTAACAATGAAAATTTAATACGGCGTTATGTAGGATAGTCCCTATATTTATTTTGAATCAAAATATTCAACGAACCTTAATAATTGATAATTTGATTCACTGTATCTTAACTATATCCACTCTTCATGATAAAACAAAATTTGAAAACAATAAGTTAGAAAAAGGATAATTACTATCTAAAAGGATAAACGATAATTGAAAATGATACATGTTAAATAGAATATGTAATTTATAATAAATAATAGCATAGAAAATATTTGGTTTTATAATAAATAACAGTTTATAATAAGTAATAATTCAAATGGAATAGGTAATCTATAATAAATAATATTTGAACAAATATTTCAGTTTTCAGTTAACTGACGAATCGGAGTTTGAAGAGGGGGACGACCGGCAACAGATAGAGGAGGATTTATTCAATCACATAGTTTGGGCTCCAAGAATATGGCGCCCTTGGGGCTTTCTATTTGATTGTATCGAAAGGCCCAATGAATTGGGATTTCCCTATTGGTTCAGGTCATTTTGGGGCAAGCGGATCGTTTATGATGAAGAGGATGAGCTTCAAGAGAATGATTCGGAGTTCTTGCAGAGTGGAACCATGCAGGTTTTCAGTTAACTATGTTTAAGGAAAAAAATGTGACTTATAGCCTAATTAAACAACCGAAGAGTTTAGGTTGATGACTATGGGCCGGAAACAGATTTGAGGAGAGACGAAGCAAGGCAATACATAAGAAAACCAATTGGAACGGTCGAATATGAGAATTGAATAACAAATATCTCAACCCATAAACAACATACCATTATCAATCCGAAACATGTTTGAGTGAACATTTGATCAATTTTTCAATCTGGTTCGACTTTGTCAAATCCAGTCGGATTTAGCAAGATTATAGTCTAGATACTAAAAGATAGATAAGTGAAACATTTTACTATGAACCAGTAAAAAACTAGATTAACTATTGAAATTTCCATAAAAAATACATAATTACCATTTCTAGAAACTAAAATAACCATTTGAATATATGTATAAGATGTCCCATTTACAACCACACCACTAACAACTATGTGAATAATATTGGTCACACCCTAAACCCCAAACCCCAAATTCTAAAACATAAACCTTAAATCTTAAATACTAAACTATAAATAAAAATATTTCTCAAAATGTCATAGAGAAACCCATGCCAGATGAATGTGATGAGGGAGTAATGGGGGGCTTCTATTTGAATGTGTCTATATATGAACAATGAACAAAACTGCAAAGATATGGGGAAATGCTGAGATAAGAGAATGAGCCAAGTCAAAACTCAAAACAATAACGCCTTGATAATAGGGGCACGAAATAGGTGAGATAAGGAACCCGATTGTATTAGAACTATTTTGGCCGACTTCAAAGAGGTCCCGAATTTTAAATAGTTGTGCAACCAGTTCCAACATTTTATAAATCACTTCCGGTCTCGTGACCGATTCCATGTAATTTACGTGAGTCTTCCATTGTCTGCTCCAAATTAACACCTTCTCATTTTAGTCATTTTTTTAGGAACTTATTCAATAAAAAAATTACGGCTCAAAGGTCCCGTGCTTGCCTTTTTCCAATTTATGTACCTACATACGACCACCGACCATAGAGATCTTTTTCACATAAAAATAAATTATTCTAAAAAAAATTAAGGATGGAAACCTGTTTCGACCTAAATATAAGGAAATGACTTGATTGAACTATCTCTTATACCCAAACCTAAAATCAAATGAAAAACGTTAAACCCAAAATTCTAAACCTAAAATACATATCCTGAAATCCAAAACCGTAAACCCTAAATAAACCTACTCACCCAAATTAAATCTTTGTCAAAGCTAAGTTCCCAATCATCCATGTTTTCGAATAGAAATAATTGCCGAAGGAAACTATTTTCACCCGTCGCTTAGCGCGGGTAAAAGGCTAGTATATATATATATAAAACAATTTTGTTAGGAATGTTGTAGTAGTGTCCCATGTAGCTCCGGGACTACATTTGGGTATCATGAAAACCAAATTATAGGATTAATCCGTCAAGAAACAATTGCAAATCAAAACACTACTATAAAATCACATACTAGAAATTCAGGGGATTTCAAATTCTTTTAAGATATAAATAAGGAACCGATCATTTTAATTGCCAAAAGGCATTTTATGAAACTATTCTTTAGTCCGCAAGGTTTTGAACTCAGGCTTAGGCTAATAAATTAACATCAGTGAGTTTAAATACTAACTACGGATTCAAATGTTACAATAACCGATTATTAATGAATTTAAACACCCATCATCAATGAGTTTTAATACTCGTTATTTCTGTCATTATGGTCGTATCGAGATTCCAAAGCAAACTTGCATCTCCTGACTTGTTTAAATCAAGACTTGAAATTGATAATCTTATAAATTTCATTTTGCTAAAATGATCTAATCATACTAAAATCACAACACTGCACATGTGACGCATTCGTTCTACCTTCATTCCTCATTGGAGGCGTGTTGACATCCATTGGTTCCACATCCCTCTCTTTTGATGTTCTATCTTTAATCAATCCCATAAAAATCTTATGATATATAATGACTAAATATATCTCAAATAAGTCACTAAATTTATTACATTACATTAGTGAAATAAACACGATAAAAATGCCAAAAGTAAAGAATTATGGCTGATTTCGTCCATCCTCCTTTTCTGTTGTGTCGCTCCCTTGACTCCTGTCATATTCTTTAATCAAAACAAATCATTAATTACGTTAGCGTCGTTGGTTTGAAGCTTCAAAAACAAAGATATCTTTAGAAGAACATACCTGGAGCATTCGCACTAACAATTTTTTCCTGCTCTCTACCCGAAAGAGATTGGTTTCCGCTAAAGGTACCTCCAAAACCCTCCTCGTCTGACCTTGTTGAGTATCCATCTCCGAATGAATTCGACATCACATGATCCCTTCTTACAATATGTAACGTAAGACTCTACTTCAAATACATTAAACATATTCAACTACAATACGTAAGAGTAAATAGGGTTACCCTTCGTGAGTAGGTTCCTGAGAGTGTTGAATCTTCTCCGCTTTGTTAGGACTTGTCTGGTTGTTAATGGAAGGGCCACTGCCGGATCTTCTTACACTTCTGATGATCGTAGATACTTTACCGACTGGTTGTTTGATCTGGAAGGAAACTGATCTGATGGTGTTAAACATTTCCTTTGTGTTTATCTTTGAATTCTTGATTTGGTGAAAGTAAAATATGAGTAGATATAGATTTAGACATATAGAGGTAGAGATAGAGAGAAGAAGAAGGCTAGAGAGTGGTGGTGGGAGTCTTGGTCCTGGTCATGCTCCTGAAAAATGAGATGCTTGTGGAGTTTGACAAGTGTGCATTTTTTAAAGGGAAAAAAATGTAAATTAGCAGATTAATTTATAAAAATTTATTCGTATGAGTTCAAAGTTATTTTAAGATTTTATATTAAAATTTTAAAAACTGTAGTGACTACAAAACATAGGTTTTTTATGTTTGATAAATTTTGTTTATATATTTAAAATTATGAAAAATGATAAAAATTGAAGGATAAATTGATATATGCATGCCGATCATGAAAAAAGATGGACTGTCATCCACACAGATTAATATTTCTCTATAAGTTTTAAAATTTATAAATTAGTTTAATATATATTAACTATTTTATTTTATTATTTTGAAAATTATTATCTGGTGAACATGGCATCGTAAAATTTATGGGAAATTGAGTAATCTAAGGATGTTTTTGATTTAAGTATGGACCAGTGCAAAAGTGAGGTTTGTGTCCAAAAATTTGATTCAACATGTTTGTTATAACATTTAAGAGTTTGGACTTGGTTCGATGATTTCATCTAACTCGGTCCACAAGTGAAATGGCAAGGACGTTGAACAAAATTCAATATGTTAGTTTTGCCCTACCCATCGCAATGCAAGAATAGAAGACATGCAACACGTACAACTCCGTCTCTACTACAAGAAATGCGAGTATTGGCATCAATAAACGTCGCCGCTAAAAGTCCATGATTTCACCGCTACAAGCCCGCCGTTGTTGCTTCGTCACTAATCCTCTAAAGATTGCAGCTAATACACAACATTTCCACTAATACTCATCTATCACCACTAATTGTATTTTCCATTTTCTTAGTATTTAACATTAAAATTAAAAAAACGATATAAAAAAATATAAAAACTGCTATGAAACATTATTTGTAGAAAAATAGTTTGAAACATTAACCACTTAATGATATATACGACATCCAATCTAAAATACTCATCCAAACATAATGCAATATGTCCAAAATACTAATCTAAAATACAAATCCAAATAAAACATTATACAGATCATAAATGTAACAACTCATCTTCATTACTCCCCTCGTTTCCTTAGGTTTAATGTCATGGTGACAACAATCGAAATCATTCATCCGGTGCTACACACGTCGAGTCTTTTAGCATTGTTTGCAACATGTCCAACTACAAAGAAAACAAAATATATTACCAAAATATCATAATAACATTCTAATCTACAAATTAAGGTCATGATGATTATAGCATCCTACTTTTTTTTTTTTTTTTTCATTTTTCCATTATAGCATTATACTTTCCAAATACATTTAAACATATATCCTGCACATTAAATATACATTATAGCATTGCACCTTTTTTTTTTTTTTTCATTTTTCCATTATAGCATTGTACTATAATAAACTAACAATTATCAAACTACAAAATACCAACACATGAAACTATAACCAAACTACATCCTACAAATATTGCATATACATTATAGCATTGTGCTTTTTTTTTTTTTTTTTTTTTTTTTTTTTTTTTTTTTTTCCATTATAACATTTTTACTATAACTAAACTTACGAAAATATAAGTAAAGTACAAAAGATATTACCAACATATCATTATAACATTCTACTTTACAAATTAAGGTCATGATGATTATAACATCCTACTTTTTTTCACATTTTTCCATTATTACATTGTACTTTCCATATACACTAAAACATACATGATATATCCTACACATATTGCATATACATTATAGCATTGTATTTTATTTTTTTTTCATTTTTCCATTAAAGTATTATACTATACTAAATTAACAATTACATGTGATTGTGGCGGTGGCCGTGTCAGTGGTTGTTCCTGACTATACATCGACACAACCGTAGATGGTTTACGTCTAATGCCTCTGATATGGCGGTGCCGAGCGCCCAAAATTCTTTCAAAACAATGTTTTATGTTCTATGATGTTAGACCGCTTGCTTCAGAAGAAAATTATTTTTTGTTGATTGATCTCTTGTAGTAAAACATTCTGTATTTTAAAAAATGATTAACATTATATATATATATATATATATATATATATATATATATATATATATATATATATATATATATATATATATATAAACACTTATATGAAAATACAAATTAACCATTTACATATTGTTGTGTGAATGTATGACTACTAAATACCCCTTAACGATCAGTATTAGCCTTACGAAATGCTTCGAGACTAGTGATGACCTATTAAATATTAAAAATTAAATTAATTATATTTTAAAAAAAAATAGTTAAATATATCATAACTTACTTTTTTGAAACAGACAGTGTTATACGAGCATGACCCCCCTCTATTTACAACTTGTTGTTGTGCACAAACTCCTTTGTTTACCGCTGAATGCTTTATAAATTTGGGCGTTTGAAAATGTTTGATTGTTTGTGCCTAATTTTCATGTGACATACCATCCGGAGGGGTGGCTAAATCCCTTGGAATATCTGCAAACCATCCGACATTCTGAAAATAACTATGTGCTTTACTTTTCTAGCCTCTATAATTTATTTTTATAGAGTCGCATCAATGCTCTACAACAATTGAGCAAACTGAGGATCCAAGTTAACCCTATCTAAATCAAACTTACTCTACAAATACAAAAAGAGTTAATTAAATACCAATCATAACTAAACTTAAAATATTATCATATAAATAATTTACCTTCAGATTCACGACTGTAACAGTCAATAAAGCGAGGGAAACATTGTCTAAACCAGATACGCTAAAAGGGATGTTCTACCACATATATTGTCCAATTTAATGGGTAAACGTATTTCCATGTTTCCCAACAGAAGAAAATGTGAGCTCTCTGTGAAAACCCAAACCCATAGGTTTTCCCTTCTTTGCTCGTATCAACATTCAGAGTTAGATGTTTTCGATAATCCTCTTCCTTTTTTAGTAGCTCAACTGAAAATATAATTAAAAATATTAGTCATTATAGTTTATGATAAATGAATAAAATATCTAATAAATATATCATGATAAGACTTATCATCCTCTTCGTATTGTCTACGACTAAAGCCTACCGGAGGTAGCAGATCCCCGAGTCCATCACCTCCGTGTCCTAAGCCCATTACATTGGCCATAATGTAAAAGACTATCACCCAAATAAAACCCATATATAGCCTGCAAAATGATAAGATGTACATTATAGAAATATAATATTTGTAAAAGGTAGCATTGTATTTTCCATTATAACATTGTGCTTTCGAAATTACATACAAATACACAAACTACATTTTTGTTTCATTTTTTTCCATTGTTGCACTTGAACATTCCAAATTATATACAAATACAAACATATGAACTTAATGTACTTTAGAAACTAAGGTCATGGTCATTATAGTATTATACTTTATAAAGTAAGGGCATGCTTATTTTTCCATTATAGCATCCTAAATTTTATTTCATACTTTCCATTATTGCATTATACTTTAAAAATTAACGTCTTGAAGATTATAGCATCCTATTTTTTCATTTTTTTTCCTTTATAGCATTGTACTTTCGAAATTGCATATGAATACACAAACTACTTTTTTCATACTTTACATTATAGCATTATACTTTACAAATTAATGTCATGGTGATTATAACATCCAACTTTTTCCATCTTTTTCCATTATAGCTTTGTAATTTTTAAATTGAATACAAATACTCAAACTACATACATAATTTTCTATGCATAAAAAGACACATATACGTACATAGTATACATACAAACATGATACACATACAAATACAAATATAGATACGTAATACATATACAAACACACACATACACACATACATACACACACACACACACACATATATATATATATATATATATATATATATATATATATATATATATATATATAACAAACATATAAAATAGAACTTGTTGTAGCTGTGGTGGATAACGCTGGCGAGTACGGTGATGGTGACGATATCCCCTAACAGCAGCAAGGATTCCGGTGAGGGAATCAAAATTTTAGCAGGATGCTGGAAAATCCTGCAACCAACACAACATATATGAGTATCCAGTAGGGGGACAAGAAAAGGAAACGAAAAAAAAAGAAAAAAAAAAACACAACGAAGTCTCACTTGCCGTAGCTGGTAATTAGCTAAATCGTCATCGGTAATAACCCACAACTGGTGACGACTTTCGACAATGTACAAGTCGGTGATTTTGCAAAGATCGATGGTGAGTAGATAAAACTAAGGATGATGAGGGAAAGATTATTCTATGGGAAAGAAATTGCGGACGAAATACTTTTATTGTTGTTGATTTTTAGTGGTGATGTTTGAGCATTAGCGGCAATGAAAGGGCATTTGTTGTGACAACCTGAAGGAAAACGATGTCTGGGTTCCTACGTCTTCCTAACGGTTAGATCACTGCTGAAACCGATGGATGGGATTAAATAGTCTCGGATCGCCAGCATCAGCCTATAATAGCGACGTTGGCTTTTAGCGGCGACACCAAACACGTTTGTTTGATGTCGTCGCTAAAAGTCACCATCGCAACTAAAGGCATCACCGATATTAAATATTTTTCTTGTTGTGTCCACCATGCCTCGTTCCTCAGTTGTTTTTTCTTCATCCTTTCTTAGGTGCGACAAATCAAACACACTATTTCTCAGTTTTTTTCTTTCTCTACACTATTGCAATTGTCTTTACTTCTGATTTGCTTTCATTAATAATTTTCAATTGTTGAACTGACTTAGGTTTTTTGTAATCGAAAGTTAACTATGAAATTGCTGGACCAACTTTGAAAGAATAATATGAGATTTTACATATGGATTTACGAATTGATTTTAATTCCAAAGAAAAAAAACATACAATTCAACAATGAAAAGCAAGTAGCTAACAATTTGTGGCAATTGAATAAGGGGTTAGGATGTCATGGTTCTATTAATTTTATATAATGGTTCTATTAATTTTATATATATATGGAAAAATGAATATACCCTTAAGGGTAGATAAGCTTAGGTACCCAAACTCATTATACTACGTCGTTTTGTATCATATAATACATTCTAATTGTCCAATGTTCTTATAATTTAACTTCTAACTTGATTTACTTCCATTATTTTTGTATATTACACATTTGTCTTCCTCTTACACAATTTTCATTGTCAACTTCAATATATATAACCTAGTAGCTATTCGGCAAAAACATGCGATATTAGAGAAATATAATAGTGAAAATTCGAAAATCTTGAAAGTAACTCAAGTTTGGGTTGGAGTTTAAAAACATTATAATGAATATATCAAATAAAACGACGTATTATGGTGTGTTTGGGTACGTAAACTTATATACCCTTAAGGGTATATTCACTTTTCCCATATATATATATATATATATATATATATATATATATATATATATATATATATATATATATATATATATATAGAGAGAGAGAGAGAGAGAGAGAGAGAGAGAGAGCTAGGTTCAAATGTTTTTAGCAACTATTGTGTGCCTAAATGCACCAATGAGAATTCAAGAAATAATAAATAATTAAATAAATCATTTAAGGGTATTTTGGACATTTTGTACTTTTAGTTATGGAAATCATTTAGTTGAAATCCTATAATTAAGGAAATAAGGTAAATATATTTGACCTACTTGTGTGTGGTAGAACACGTCTCTAACTTGTTCAACAGTTGTAGCCGCATCCGACTTCATCCACTGCATCGGATTCGTCCACCATTCATCGGTGAAGTCACAATCAGCCGATCACTGTCCACCAATACTTCCACCTCCCGCCTCCATCAATGTCGTGAGTTCTCCACCAACACTGATGAAATCGATTTTCTTTTTTCTCAAAATTTATTTTTTTAGATTCTATCATTTGTTGAAATCAATTTCTTTCTTGGCAAAAATCGATTTGTTGAAATCAATTTTATTGCTTCTCTTCTCATCTGTGAAATCCATTGATTATTTGAAATCGAATTTTTTAAGTAATACTTTATAATTGATTTGGAATATGATTTTCTAGGATACAAAGTTGTTCATCGTGGGTGTTTGTTCTTCAACAACCATCGTCCCTTCATTACTATCTCCACAGAAGTCGACGTCGACCCCAAAAATGAAACGACCCAAAAATACGACCCAAAAATTTTCGTTTTTCAATATAATCAAACCATAATATAAGTGTCATAACGTAAATCATATGCGGTGCATCCTTAAAACATAATAAAATACGGTGCGGAAGATTGCATCATACTACATCAATTCTAAAATATCAAAAAGTTATCCCCAGGACAAAAGCTGAGCTGTAGTGTGTGTGCGATGCTGTCACCCCGAGCTCTTCCCTTTGCTTGCGGAAGTACCTGAAACCAAAACTGAAACTGTAAGCACGAAGCTTAGTGAGCTCCCCCAAAATACCACATACCATACAATAACATATAAACACATATTGGGCCTTGCCCACTGCATCGGGCCGAAGCCCGGAAACTGCATCGGACCGAAGTCCGGAACTGACTGGGACCTTGTCCCCTGCATCGGACCAAGGTCCGGAACTAACTGCATCGGACCAAAGTCTGGAACTAACTGCATCGGACCAAAGTCCGGAACTGACTGGGACCGTGTCCCCTGCATCGGACCGAAGTCCGGAACTGACTGAGCATAGCATAGCATATCATCTAGCATGAACAAATATACTGCATACTGCATTGGGCCGTAGCCCGGAACACATAACATAAAACACATAGCGCATAAATCCTGTCTGAACCACGAAGGCACCAAACATACTAACTACTACATCGGACCGAAGTCCGGAAACTACTGCTAACTGGACGGGCCGGCATTGTGGCCTTAGACCCGTCCCTACTGGAGGGAAACTCACCTCGTAAGCTAGCTGATGAGTGTGTGGCTCGGAAAGCTAACGGCTGCTGCTCCTGAATCTCCTCGGCTACAAATCCATAAACACACTCAATCAAATACTAACACTACACTTGGGGGTAAAATGACTTTTTTACCCTTGGTCAAAGTCAACTCACTCTGGGCTGACTCGCCGAGTCGGGCTACCCAACTCGCCGAGTCCTAGTCTCATCTCTCAGCTCTTCACGCTGCTACTCGTCGAGTGTGGCATCGACTCGACGAGTACCCTCTGGATCCAAGAACCCAGACAATCTTCATCCGACTCGCCGAGTCGTATGAACAGACTCGACGAGTTGTTCTTGATCCCCAAGAAGATTGCCTTGGACTCGCCGAGTTGTATGAACAAACTCGCCGAGTCCCTCCATCACTGAGTCTACTCTCAACTCGCTAAGTCCACTCCCTAACTCACCTCGTCCACTCGACACTGATAAAACTGAAGAACTCGGGACTCGCGACCCAATTGATAGATCTGAGTCCAATAAGCTGTTTTACCACGTAAAGTTTCCAACTTTACGTGCACTACCTCATGAATAAGGGAAATAAGGCTAAAAGATGCATAAAATGAGTAGATCTATGGCTAACATGCAATATAACCCCAAAAAGATAGTAGATCTGGGCTCTACAACACCCCAACATTCAGATCCATAGATATTTCGACTTAATAAGACGTTCATGCAAGAGAAAGGCTTGAAACAAGCACCAATTAGCTCTTAAGAGAGCTCTAATGGAAGTTTAAAGCATATAATAAGATGGAACTCCGAAAATACCTCAATAAACTCTGATTTGGCCTTGGATCTTTGCACTACAACCCTTCTCCTTGCTTCTTTCTTCTTCTCCTTCTTCACACCTTCACAAAGAGGCACCAAAACACATATAAGCTCTTCAATGGAGGTTTGGGGGTGTTAACACTGCGTTCTCAGGGTGAGGGAGGCGAGGATGGGGCTATAAGGTGGTATAAATAGTGGGCAACCCGAGGATTTAGGGTTTCACCCTGACGGATGGACTCGCCGAGTCCATATTATGGACTCGTCGAGTCGCCGGCTCCCGCGTGCCCGCAGACACGACCCTACTCGGCGAGTCAGGCCATGAACTCGCCGAGTCCCTCTTTTAAAACTCACTCTAGTTACCAATAAATCAACATACCGGGAACGGGTCGTTACAATTCTCCCCCACTTGTCTCAGACTTCGTCCTCGAAGTCTGCTACGGCTGGATCTGCGAATAACTCTGGGTAGTGCGCTCTCATTTCTTCTTCAGCCTCCCACGTCCATTCAGACCCATTCCGGTGCTGCTACTGCACCTTTACTAGCTGAATTACCTTGTTCCTCAAGGTCTTGGTCTTCCGTTCCAGAATTGCGACCGGCTTCTCGATATAATTCAGGCCGCTATCAACCTGGATGTCCTCTAAGGGAACGACTGCTGTCTCATCCACCAAACACTTCCTCAACTGCGACACATGGAAGGTGTTGTGTATCAAACTAAGCTCCTCAGGAAGATCTAACCGGTAAGCAACCCGACCCACCCGGGCCAAAACCCTGAAAGGACCAATAAATCTGGGGCCCAATTTGCCCCTCTTCCGGAACCTGATGACACCTTTCCAAGGTGAGACTTTCAGAAGAACCATATCTCCCACCTGGAACTCCAAGTCCGAACGCCTCCTGTCGGCGTAGCTCTTCTGCCGACTCTGCGCAGTCTGCAGCCTACTACGGACCTGCTGGATCAATTCCGTCGTCTTGAGCACCACTTCGGTGCTCCCTATGACTCGCTGACCGACCTCGCCCCAACAAATCGGGGTCCTGCACTTCCTTCCATATAACATCTCAAAAGGAGGTCGATCAATGCTCACATGATAACTGTTGTTATACGAGAATTCCGCTAACGGAAGATACGTATCCCAACTGCCCCCAAAATCTAAAACACATGCCCTAAGCATGTCCTCGAGAGTCTGAATCATCCTCTCGCTCTGCCCGTCAGTCTGAGGATGAAAAGCGGTACTGAAATGGAGACGAGTACCCATCTCGTCGTGGAATCGCTTCCAGAATCTGGACGTGAAACGAACATCTCGGTCCGACACCACCGATACCGGCACTCCATGACATGCCACAATCTCTCGCACATAGATATCGGCTAACCTTTCCGCCGATATACTCTCCTGAATCGGAATAAAATGGGCACTCTTCGTCAACCGATCCACTACTACCCATATCGAGTCCACTCCACGTGCGGTCCTGGGGAGTTTGGTGACGAAATCCATGGTGATATCCTCCCATTTCCACACGGGAATGTCTAACGGCTGCATCATGCCGTGAGGTCTCTGGTGCTCCGCCTTGACCTTCCGGCAGGTCAAACACCTCTCCACATACCAAGCGACGTCTCGCTTCATGCAGGGCCACCAATAATCAGATCGAAGATCTCGATACATCTTCGTCGCTCCTGGGTGGATAGAAAATCGAGACTTATGAGCCTCATCCATCAATACTTGCCGTACCCCACCCCAGTACGGTACCCACACCCTACCATGAAGCATCAACAAACCCCGAATGTCGTAATCAAACGAAGCTACTCGGCCCACTATCCTCTCGCACTTCTGCCTCTCCTCCTTGAGACCCTCCATCTGAGCCTCCTTGATCCGCTCCAACAAAGGAGTGATCACCGTCATCCTCATACACAGATCTCTGATAGGGGCCGCCGACACCTTACGGCTCAGGGCGTCGGCCACCACGTTGGCCTTCCCTGGATGATAAAGGATCTCACAGTCGTAGTCCTTCAGCACGTCCAACCATCTCCTCTGTCTCATGTTCAAACTCGGTTGATCCATAAGATATCGCAAACTCTTGTGGTCCGTGTAGATAGTACAGCGGACCCCATAAAGGTAATGTCTCCAAATCTTTAGGGCAAATACAACTGCCCCCAGCTCCAAGTCGTGGGTAGGATAATTAGCCTCGTGAGGCTTCAACTGTCTCGAGGCATAAGCTACCACGTGGCCTCGCTGCATCAACACTGCTCCCATACCTGTGATCGAAGCATCACAATAGACCACGAAATCCTTTACACCCTCTGGCAAGGTAAGGATCGGAGCCTCGCACAATCTCTGCCTGAGAGTCTCGAACGCCGCCTACTGCTCAGGCCCCCAACGAAAAACCACCGACTTCTTGGTTAGTCGGGTGAGCGGCACCGCTATCTTGGAGAAGTCCTGGATAAATCTCCGATAATACCCTGCCAATCCTAGGAAGCTCCGAATCTCAGATGGAGACCTCGGGACCTCCCACTGCATCACGGCCTCAATCTTGGCCGGATCAACCAAAATACTATTCTGGTTAACGAGATGCCTAAGAAACTGCACCTCGCGCAACCAGAACTCGCACTTGGAGAACTTAGCAAAAAGTCTCTCCCTCCTCAAAGTCTCCAACACCTCCCGCAGGTGCTCCTCGTGCTGCCCCTGTGTCTTGGAATATACCAAGATGTCATCTATGAACACGATCACCGACCGATCCAGCATCGGTCTGCACACGCGGTTCATGAGATCCATGAACGCGGCTGGGGCATTGGTAAGCCCAAATGGCATCACCACGAACTCATAATGACCATACCGGGTCCTGAAAGCAGTCTTCTGTACATCCTCATCCCTGACCCTCATCTGGTGGTAACCGGAGCGTAGGTCGATCTTGGAGAACCAAGACGCTCCCTGGAGCTGATCAAATAAGTCATCTATCCTCGGAAGTGGGTAACGGTTCTTCACCGTTACCTTGTTCAACTCCCGATAATCAATACACATCCGATGCGACCCATCCCTCTTCCTCACAAATAAGATCGGCGCTCCCCAAGGCGAACTGCTCGGCCGAATGAAACCCTTGTCTAACAGCTCCTGAAGCTGTGTAGACAACTCCTGCATCTCAGGGGGAGCAAGTCGATATGGTGCTTTGGCTATCGGAGCCGCACCAGGAACTAGGTCGATCCTGAACTCAACCTGCCTCTCAGGAGGTATCCCCGGCAAATCCTCGGGAAACACATCCGGGTAATCTCGAACAATAGGAACATCATCAATCGTCGTCTTGCCCTTATCCCGGGCATCCAAGACGTAGGCTACAAAACCGGCGCAACCCTGCTGAACGTAGCGCCTCGCCCTTGCGGCAGAACAAAAGGTCGGTCCTCGCTGGGGCCTCTCACCCTGAATCACTATCTCTCCCCCACTGGGAGTGCGAACCCTCACTAGCTAAAGCTCACAATCAATCACCGCCCCATTGGGGCTTAGCCAATCCATGCCCACAATAACTTTATTCCCGCGCAGGGGAATAGGAACCAGATCTACTGAAAACTGCTCCTCAAATATCTGAAGGGAACACCCTCTATGTATTCTGTCGACCCTCACGGTCCTATCATCTGCTATCTCAACCTCTAATGGACAATCTAGCTCCCCTGGAGCTCTGCTAAATCTCTTGCTAAACGCAAGCGATACAAATGATCGGGTGGCCCCCGAATCGAACAATACCAAAGCAGGGATGCCGTTCACCGAGAACGACCCTAAATAAAACGTACCATCAAATAATATTCAAACGATATACTAATAATTAAAAGATGAAAGAAATATACATACCCGTCACCACATCAGGAGTCGCTCGCACCTCCTCTGCTGTCATCTGAAATGCCCTGCTCTTCGCCACTGGCGCATCAACTCGGCCCTACCGGCATCCTCAAGGTGGCAGGGGCGGGTGCAAGCACCTTCCCTGCTGTAGCTAAACTGGGAAACTGGGACCTTTTGTGTCCCCTCTGATTGCACTGAAAGAAAATCATATCCGATGCTGTAACCGTAGTGGCAGGGGCCGTACAATCCCTACTCATATGCCCGGTCCGACCGCACTTGTAGCAGCCGGAACTCCCTGCCTTGCACGCCCCCTCGTGAAACCTCCCACACTTGCCACACCGACCGTGGCTCTGCTGACCCCTGGACCTGTGATCTGAAACCTTGGGCTTTTTGCTCACACTGCCTGCACCCGAAACCGCCTCCGGTTTTCTCTTCTTCTCCATCTCGAGATCAATCTCCCTCTCTCTGGCTCTAGCAATCATGTCGTCCAGTGTTTTGCAACTGGACCGGCTCACAAACATACGAATGTCACTCCGCAACATCTCATGATAACGGGCCTTCTTCATCTCCTCATCGGCTGCATACTGTGGAACAAGAAGGGCCCTCTCCCTGAACTTGGCGGTGATCTCCGCCACTGTCTCGGTAGTCTGGGTAAGATCCTGGAACTCCCTAGCTAACTGTTGCACCTCAATGACCGGTGCAAACTCCGCTCTGAACCTGGTAGAGAAATCAGCCCAGGTCATGGCATCCAGTGCTACATCATCCCCGATGGCATGTCCGACCTCCTCCCACCAATCTCGTGCCCTGTCTTTCAGAAGACAGGACGCCAATCTGACCTTGTCCCCCTCGGGACATTTGCTGGTGCGGAATGCGTTGGCCACATCTGCCAACCACCTGGTACTCGCTATGGGGTCCCGTGCCCCATGATAGTCAGGAGCCCCGCATGCCCTGAACTCCCTGAAAGTGAGTGTGCGCGACCCCATCACGGCCGCCATCTCAGTACGGAAAGTACTCAGTCTCTCATCCATCATCTCCAAAATGCCCTCCTTGATCGAACCGAAGATCACAGGAGTCTGCTCTAGTATGATGCGAGTAACCTCAGAAGAAAGAAACTCCCTAGTCTGCTCATCCATCTATCCGACCTCCGGGTCTGATCCCGATCCTGATCCCCCTCCGGCATCTGAACTGCCGGCTGCTGGCCTCGGACGCAAAACTACCATTCTGAAACATATCATAACAACATCAGAACACTGAAATATTTCAAGGGATCATGATACGACTACTAGCTTCCTGGTCTTGTCTTGGCCTTCCTTGATTCGAGTACGGATCCTCTGCTTTCAGTAGTATGGGCCCCTACTACCTTCCACATCTATCCGTACTTTCCTCAAGAACTGCCTTGACTTCCCCAAGTCACTTCTACCGCTGCTATTCTCTACTACTCTCATCCTAGGCTTGCCCTAGAGAAAACTCAAGCTCAATACGACTGGTCCTCAGCTGTTGTAGGTCTCCTCGTACTGCCAGTTAGCCACCACCTGAACACCATCACATGTGATGAGGATTGGATAATCCTTCAAGTAAAAGATCCGTCCCTACAACGGTTGGACTCAAACAAGAGCTGCGCAGTAGGGCCAGTTCCAGCACTCTGGGATTATTCAAACCTGATTACATGTGGTGTAACGTATCCACCTAATGGCTAACTCCCATTACTCGGAACCCCACCAAGCACGAAGCAAGCAGCATTCGGATAAGGGAAACAGACTCCAGCAAAACTATTCTTATAACAAGAAACTGTACTAGCATAGGATGCTAAGCTCATACTATCAGGCATAACCTAAACATGCTATCCTACTGCTGTCTACTCAATTCTAGCATGCAATATTCATAAAGCTGTAACACATAAGCAGGCACATAAGGCATACCCTAGATCCTTAGTCCTACACTAGCATGCTGTTCTACTGAAACTGAAACTGAACAAATAATTTGTATGGGTAATTTGGGAGTACTTACTTGAGCTCGGCTGACCGCATGCACACACCTCTATCTTGTTAAAACAATTCTTTCTTTCTAAGTGTTTTCAAAATTCTGTTTGTAAAACATTTTTATTTTATTAAAATCTTTTATTTCCCTTAGTTTGAGTTCAGATACACCCGAAAGTGTATCTGAATCCCTCAAACCAGGGCTCTGATACCAACTTGAAACGACCCAAAAATTTTCGTTTTTCAATATAATCAAACCATAATATAAGTGTCATAACGTAAATCATACGCGGTGCATCCTTAAAACATAATAAAATACGGTGCGGAAGATTGCATCATACTACATCAATTCTAAAATATCAAAAAGTTATCCCCAGGACAAAAGCTGTGCTGTAGTGTGTGTGCGATGCTGTCACCCCGAGCTCTTCCCTTTGCTTGCGGAAGTACCTGAAACCAAAACTGAAACTGTAAGCACGAAGCTTAGTGAGCTCTCCCAAAATACCACATACCATACAATAACATATAAACACATATTGGGCCTTGCCCACTGCATCGGGCCGAAGCCCGGAAACTGCATCGGACCGAAGTCCGGAACTGACTGGGACCTTGTCCCCTGCATCGGACCAAGGTCCGGAACTAACTGCATCGGACCAAAGTCTGGAACTAACTGCATGGGACCAAAGTCCGGAACTGACTGGGACCGTGTCCCCTGCATCGGACCGAAGTCCGGAACTGACTGAGCATAGCATAGCATATCATCTAGCATGAACAAATATACTGCATACTGCATCGGGCCGTAGCCCGGAACACATAACATAAAACACATAGCGCATAAATCATGTCTGAACCACGAAGGCACCAAACATACTAACTACTACATCGGACCGAAGTCCGGAAACTACTGCTAACTGGACGGGCCGGCATTGTGGCCTTAGACCCGTCCCTACTGGAGGGAAACTCACCTCGTAAGCTAGCTGATGAGTGTGTGGCTCGGAAAGCTAACGGCTGCTGCTCCTGAATCTCCTCGGCTACAAATCCATAAACACACTCAATCAAATACTAACACTACACTTGGGGGTAAAATGACTTTTTTACCCTTGGTCAAAGTCAACTCACTCTGGGCTGACTCGCCGAGTCGGGCTACCCAACTCGCCGAGTCCTAGTCTCATCTCTCAGCTCTTCACGCTGCTACTCGTCGAGTGTGCCATCGACTCGACGAGTACCCTTTGGATCCAAGAACCCAGACAATCTTCATCCGACTCGCTGAGTCGTATGAACAGACTCGATGAGTTGTTCTTGATCCCCAAGAAGATTGCCTTGGACTCGCCGAGTTGTATGAACAAACTCGCCGAGTCCCTCCATCACTGAGTCTACTCTCAACTCGCTGAGTCCACTCCCTAACTCACCTCGTCCACTCGACACTGATAAAACTGAAGAACTCGGGACTCGCGACCCAACTCGTCGAGTCATTCTTCCGACTCACCGAGTCGCCGCCATGCAACAGATTTTTACTTGATTTTGTTTGAATCCAATGCATACAATTGATAGATCTGAGTCCAATAAGCTGTTTTACCACGTAAAGTTTCCAACTTTACGTGCACAACCTCATGAATAAGGGAAATAAGGCTAAAAGATGCATAAAATGAGTAGATCTATGGCTAACATGCAATATAACCCCAAAAAGACAGTAGATCTGGGCCCTACAACACCCCAACATTCAGATCCATAGATATTTCGACTTAATAAGACGTTCATGCAAGAGAAAGGCTTGAAACAAGCACCAATTAGCTCTTAAGAGAGCTCTAATGGAAGTTTAAAGCATATAATAAGATGGAACTCCGAAAATACCTCAATAAACTCTGATTTGGCCTTGGATCTTTGCACTACAACCCTTCTCCTTGCTTCTTTCTTCTTCTCCTTCTTCACACCTTCACAAAGAGGCACCAAAACACATATAAACTCTTCAATGGAGGTTTGGGGGTGTTAACACTGCGTTCTCAGGGTGAGGGAGGCGAGGATGGGGCTATAAGGTGGTATAAATAGTGGGCAACCCGGGGATTTTGGGTTTCACCCAGACGGATGGACTCACCGAGTCCATATTATGGACTCGTCGAGTCGCCGGCTCCCGCGTGCCCGCAGACACGACCCTACTCGGCGAGTCAGGCCATGAACTCGCCGAGTCCCTCTTGTAAAACTCACTCTAATTACCAATAAATCAACATACCAGGAACGGGTCGTTACAAAAAAAGTTTCAATCGCTGAAACAAAAGCTCACCTGTCATCCCTCAATCTCGTATGTAGATTCTATTTCGGCCATCTGGTAAGTCGATTCAATGGGTTGAAAAAAACATCATCTTTCTTTTACAATTTCTCTCCAGTTTAAAGCCTCTGTTTTTGCGATTTTTGGGTTCTAATCGATTTTTTTTGTTGAATTTAAATTATATATTTTAACACTACTGATAGATTTCAGTTAGACCATTTATTTGTTGATAATAATATAAGTTTCTCCAGAAGTGATTTTAGTTATCCAAGTCCTTTTTTCTGAACACCAAGTGTTCGATTAAATGCCTAAATGAAGATTTACTTTGTAATTTGTCACTTGTCCATTAAAAACTCTTTTCTATTGTCCTAATTGAATTGTTACTGAGTTTAGATAGTTCTTATATTTTGAGTAATGGTTTTCTTTTTACTTTTTCAAATAGTTGTTTACCTTTCAATTATGTTTGGTTCAATTCTCACATCATATGGATATATAATTTCAATAGGCCTAATTAAAAGAATGATCATGAAATTAATTTATATTATCTCATCTCATGAAGATTGAGTAAGTAATTGTGTTGTTGATTTGTAACTTACAGGTAAACCATTGAAGGAGCACAAGCAAAGAAAGTATGGGCAATATTCTGCCAGAATGTATACTATGTAGTCTTCCATATGCTATGTATATACTGATGGGGTTGATTTCATATGCCAACACAGTGAATTAATTTTGTTTGATTTCATATATCAACATAGTAAAGGCTTAATATCATATGCCAATATAGATTGGTGAAAGCTACTCATCTTGTTCTAAAAAACTGTTTAAAAAGGTAAGTAATTTGTTTGTGTATTATTTTGGTTCATTTTGTGATTTTGAATTCCAACTTCTATTCTCCCTTGTTATTGTGTATTTGGAATATAAAATTATATTAGCAGTAAATACGATACTTTTGAATGTATTCTAGGTATTCTGTCAGAATATACCCTGCCAGAATAAAATCTATGTATTCTGCCAGAATATATTCTATGTATTCTGCCAGAATATATAAAGTGATAGTTAATTGCAAGCAACATGTTTTTAACCATTATTAGTTTTTGTTGTATTTGTGATAGGAATGGCTGGAAGAATGTGTTGAAGACCTAATAGGAATAACTTGAAGAACGAATAAAGTTCGAACATACTCACATTTTAATAATGTTGTTATTTTTTAAGAATTTTATTCATTTTTGTTAATCTTCTTTTAGAATATGTATAATTATATTAAAATGTATAGACTAGCTTGTCTGTAAGAATATGTATGACTTTGTATTTAAGTTTGGATGTATAAGAATATATTAGAATATTGTTATTTTCCAACCTCAGATTCAAGAACTTTGTTATTTTTCAATAATATTCTAATAGAATAAAATTATGAAAGAGCATCATTCTAACTAAAAAAATATTCTGACAGAATAAAATCGGTTATGTTTACAAATTATGTTAGAATTAAAATTGAATTAATTAAAAAAATTATATTTTTAAAATTAGGAGAATTAATTATCCATAAATATCCGAAAATTTCCTTTTATAATTGTAGTTAATTGTCCAAAATACCCTTTTGCTAAAAGTTTTATGATTATATGGTACATGCTATCCCATTGTAATATCATACACTCTCAAATCATGTCCATTGATGAATTCTATCCGTTGGTCCAGATTTGTGCATTCTGGCACACAATAGTTAGTAAAAACAAAATAACCTAACCCTATATATATATATATATATATATATATATATATATATATATATATATATATATATATATATATATATATATATATATATATATATATATATATATATATATATATAGGGTGTGTGTGTGAATTAAGAGTGTGATTCATGGAGCTTTTACGAAAGTTGTCAGTATTTTGTAGTTCTCTTCTTTGTAATATTTTAAGATCAGTTTTCTCTAATAAGTTTCAATCATGTGAGTTTTTTTTGTTGATTCTTGTAAAGCAAAGTTGTCTTACAAAAGATTTATGGTTTAAAACAATCAAATGGTTTGATGAATCGTCTGTTATGTAAAATTTTCTGTATATACAAAAATGTTGAATGATATAAGTTAATTTCTTTATTTTTTACTGCATGCTAAAAGCTTTTATAAAAAACGTAATTTTATAAGTTAAATGAGAAATCATAAAGGAAATATTATAAAAAATATTGTTTGAGATTAATATAGTTATGTTGCACAGTAATCCAAATACAACATCAAACAAGCAAGTTTCAGTCATAATTAACTCTGTCTGAACTTTTAACACAATCAACTTTTAACCTAGTTGAATATTTTTTACTGCATGCATAATTATTATTTACAGGATGTTGAAAATAACCTAATCGGCTCTAAGTCAGTTAACAAGTTTCAAGCGACCCCTAACACATATAATTTTTTTTTTTTATAAAAATAACTAATTTATGTTTCATTGTAAAAATTACCACTTAATAAGGAACAACGCTTTCCCCCCAGGATAGGGATGAACGTTTGGACCGAATACTGGGACCGAACCGAACTGAATTAGGACCGAATAAGTTGTTTGGTTCGGATCTCGGGGATGCATTTTATGCTTATTCAGTTATCGAGTATTTCGATACGGGTTACCAGAATAATTGTTTAACCGATTCTAAAGGACCAGAGCAAATAAGCTATCTAGTTCGTTTCTCGGGTTTGTATTTTTAGGCATATTCATAATTTAGTTTGGGTGTTTAATGGTTAATGTTAAACTTATATACTTATATATGAATTTTTGGGTGTTTAATGTTTAGTGTTTAACATATTGCTTTCATAATTATATCTCAAGATTTGGATGCATATAATTTATAGTTACCTATAAATAACTGTAATCAATTGTGACTATTTTTTTATAAATAAATTGATATTAGTTAGCATTTAACCGTAGCATCATAACATGCTAAAAATATAAAATATAAATATTATTTTAGTACTTGTGAAACTCAATAATAGAAATAGTTTAATAGATCCCAAAAATATATGGTATTACATTTCTAATACCTTAAATAATTATAAAAACAACCCCTAATTTTAAAAAAGTTACCAAACATTACGGCTTGTTTTGTTTATTCGGTTCTTTTCAATCCTTAATCATATAATAAGTGTTATTTGGTTTATTCGAGTAACATGCAAACCGATTAATACTTGAACTGAACCAGACCTATATTGGTTTAATCGGTCAAGTTTTTGGTTCCCCCAATTAGTCTTATTTGGCTTTTGGTTTATTAGGGTTCGGGCCAGCTCAGTCCGGTTTTGACACAAATAACATCCCTACTCAGGATACCGTAGTAGCATTCCAGAGCGAATTTTTTATGTGTTATTTTTTTCTTCTTTTTGTGCACTCCGGAGAGTGTTTTTGTGTATATTTTTAATGAGAAATTAAAGTTTGGTCATTTCTTGTGGGAAATTAAAGCTTGTGTATTCAATTTTGTTTTTATATGGTTTTGAAAAATAATTGTTTATATTGCAAAAAATAACAAAATAAAAGATAACAATTACATAAACTTAAATCTGTTTTAAATAGTACTACAATGTTCAAATGCACCCCTATTTTCTCTTCTTACCCTATAATTTTTTCTTGATTTGCTTGCGAAATAAGATGGCCTGGGTTTTGGTTGAACCCTCTATCCTCAAAGATTTCCAAGTGAGTTATATATCTAGGAACCAACATAAGAACACTCCATAATGCCCTTTACTGCCGACATGTTGTGGTACGTTTGCGCCCTTTACAATGGTGATTTTGAATTTTTTTTAAGGGGGGTTACATTAGAGGGTTTGGTACCCCAATAACTGATATACACTAGGGGTTTGTGGATATGTGCTCGTATATCTATAAACCAAGATTCATCTTCTGAAAATAACCGTCCACCCAGTGACTATCGTGTATAGTCACTGTGAATGTCTTGAAATCCAAAACTCTCAAACCCATGTGCATGAGGTATATTGATGTGGATGTAAAGCTACACAAAAGGTTGGAAAGTAATTAGGGGTGACAAATCGTGCTATCGTTTCGTGTTTCTGTTTGACACGATACGACAAGACAATGTTTTTTGTAACACGAACACGAAACGACAAGATGTTGTGTTTTTTTAACTAACATGAAAACGAACGAATTAAAAAACGACAAACACGATACGACACGATAAATATAACATATAATAAAAACTAGTTTATTTAATGAATACTTTATCAAATGTATCACGACAAACTTGAAAAACACGATAAAGAACTGCTAAATCGTGTCAATTTCATGTCGAATTTTGAACACGGACACGACACGACATGACATCGTCTTTTTATATCTAACACGAACACGAATTCAAATTTTAGTTTCGTCCCAATTTCATTTTGTGTCGTGTATTTTTGTTGTGTTGTGTCATAAATTGCCACCCCTAAATTTAATCATTAGATAACATTTTTTTAATATAAGTGGCTATTAATCAAGTAATGATCATGAAACATAAGTATATTGTATCACACTCGGACCAAGCTGGGTAAATGGATCCATCAAATATGTTATTAAAGTCCTTTACATTTGTGTTGAAAGTTTTCAGTACAAATGTCAACCGAGCATCATCCATTCTTTGCTCAACCATCAACCAAATCCACAACATGATGTGTTATTAATCAATACATGTAAAGAATAAAGTAAGTAACCTAAGTGAGTGTTTAGTGTTTAATAATCACATGAATATATAACTTATATCATATTCTAAACATCTCATGTCATAGTCCTCATATAAGCAGATCTAAAACTCAATCGTTGATATATAAGTGAGAAAAGGATGGCGAAACACTAGCGAAATATCCTAGACTTCATATAGACCGTGAATTCTAGGGTCCATATAATTGTCCAACTATAGCATCCAGATCCCAAGGTAATTGAAATTTCAAAATTCTAAGTATTTAGGGTTGCCACGATGTGTAAGAGAGCGCCACAACAAGGTGTTTCAAGAAATATCGCGATCTCATTTAAGCCCGCCACAACGTTGCAGTGGTCTAATGAGAAACCCTAATATTTGGGGTTTGCATCCTCTTGAAGGGAATATGATGGCTAGGGTTTCTCATCCTTCATCACATTCTCTGAGCCTCCAAGCAAAATGTAACCTGAATTTTTGCTCTTTAAGCTTTTTTTGTTGATTTTGGGGATTTACGGAAGAAGAAGGTGACTTCTAGACTTGGAATCAACAAACAAATCTTGTCATCATCTTGTTGTGCATCTTCTAGACTCTTGTAAGTCCCCAAGTTCCAAGGTTTTTGATTTATTGTGAATGTATCTTGGTTTTTATGCCTTATTCTTCATGTTGAGACATATTGGAGTGTTGAGATTTCATAATTTACCAACTTTATGAATCCCCAGAGTACCTTTGTGGTTAGGAGTGTTGGATCTGGCGTTTTATAGAGTTCTAAACTCTTGCATGAGATTTTTGTCCCTTTTAAGAGTCCAAGACATGCATTGGACTTGCATGTCTGGAAAGTATGGACTTTTATGTAATTATAAGGTGCTAGAAATGTTCTTGAATATGGATCTAGTAAGCCTTCAAGGAGAAGTTCTTAATGGGTTAAGCCAAGTCATTTTTTGCCCTATTTAGACCTAGAAGTGAGATCTCAATCTATTGGAGGGCCTAAAGGGATAAAGTTGGAAACTTTATCCACTTAGACATTAGAAAGGAACAGATTTGAGTTTTGGAGCCCTTGAAGTTGGAAAAGAAAGTGACTTAACGGTTTAAGCTGCCCATACCAATTCCCACGACATGGCTAAGGTTGCCATGGCATGACGACTGGGTCGACACCCATTTGTTTTTTCGTTTAGTTGCAATGGCGTGCCAAGGATGGACACAACGTGGCGATATGTTGTAGTTGACTTTGACTTTGACTTTTAACCATTGACTTTTACCAAGTTTGACCTAGGGGAATTTTGGCTATTTTGAGTGGTAGTTTCAGTTTAGGTCACTATTTTCTATATAGGTGACCCATAGAGTCAGAGGTTTGGAGCTATGATCTGTTCAGCTATTTCATCATATTGTGAGGTGAGTCATCCTCACTATACATATAGGTCGAAGGCACCAATGTTGACCCATTGGGTTATATATCATGGTATAAAGGATGTTGTTATGTTGTGGTGATTTGTTAGATCGCTATTCTGATTGATAGAATATTGTTATGATGTAGTGATCTGTTCGATTTGTATCATGGCTGATAAGATGTTGTTATGTTGTAGTGATTTGTTAGATCTGTATCTTGGCTGAAAGGATGTTGCTATGAGATAGTTATCTGTAGATCTATCTGTATGCTTGTTGCCTGGTTATATGTTTATATGTTGCATATCTCGACATAGTACAATTTAGATTGAGGCTTTAATGCTATATGCGTGAGCCAACAGACCGAGGGTATGCCAGCCCGATGGCTGTAGACCAGAGGGTATACCAATCTGATGACTAGTTGGACCAATTATATATTGGCATTCCAGTCTGATAACTGATTGGGCTAGGAGTAAGGTAGCCCAATGGATCTGGGACCGAGGGCATTTCAATCCAATGACTGATTCGAACCATTGCATATTGGCATTCCACTCCAATGATTGATTAGGTCAGGGTTGAGCCAGCCCGATGGCTGTTGGCCTGAGAGAATTTTTTGGTTGTGTGTGGTACTTTTGGGGAGCTCGGTAAGCTTTGGCTTACAATTTACGTTTTACGTTTCAGGTACTTCAGATGATTGGGGGAAAAGGAAAGGCGTGATCCTACACATCCTTCTGATTTTATGACATTTGATTTTGGGACACTCTAATGTGTGATTATTATCTTTGGAAACAATGGTTTTGTAAACAATTTTGGTTTGTAATTGGATGTTAATAATGAAAATTTTTCCTTGATTTTTGGGATTTTACAAGTTGGTATCAGAGCCCTAGTTTGAGAGAATTGGATGAGCATTGGTGTGAATCAAAACTCAAACTAAGGATTTGTAAAAGTTTTCAAAATGATGTTCAAAAATTGTTTTCAAAGGTAACCAAGGAAGTACGAGATGTGTATGATCAACCAGAGAACGAAAGTATAACCCAAGCCACCCACACTGTTATATATTTATGGTGATTATGATAGAACTGCATGTTAGTGGTAGGATATAAATCTTCAGGGATTGCATGAGAGAATTACCAGATGTCTGATGCCTGATAGCCTAGGAGGGCTTCTTGTATGTTAGATGAAAATGACGTCATTAATGTAGTTGTTTAGTGTGTGCATCATATTTGTACATAACTAAGATTTTATAGCTTGAGAATGTTTGGTTTAGCCTTATTTCATGTTCTTGTCTGATGGAGGGCATAAGGTAGAATCAAGTATTCGAATATTTATAAGATCCAACGTTATGTATGATTAGCATGGATGAGTGGATGCAGGGTTGGTGGAAATTTAATGAGTGAGTATGTAGGTGTAGCAAGCCAGTTGAGGAATGATTATCCATCCTCGAGAGATTAAGGATAGGATGCATGTGTATTCTAGATGCATGGGCCTAGTGGTCAGGAATTGCGTGTGAGGACCTGCCTGATTTTAAGGTGTCTTAGTGCCAGTCGGTTTCACTGCTCGAATGTTATTTGCTTTGTGATTTGTAGGACTCATATTGATGTAAGTTAACCATTGAATGAATATATTAAGTTACATATGGGTTTTGAGCATATCTATATTCCTTTGTGATCATGCAACCCTAATTGCTTTCGATCTAAGTTTTTCTCTATTGAACATGCAAATATGAACACAAAAGCAATAACCCTATGGACTAGCATAAAATTTTCAAAATCATGTATAAAACTAAGGTTTGATCATTACCTCACTTGTTATGTAGAAATAACAAGAACCACCTTGACTGTTGAAAGCTTAGTGCCCAAAGTGTTGCACCTCTAATGGAGTCACATACACTTAACACAACAAGGATGACTTGGAGAGATAGGAAATTGGCCAGGGTTCTTCCACACACTAAGGTTGGCTGAAAATTCAAGGAGAAGCCCTCCTTATATACTTGTAGAATTAGGGTTTTCAAGTGGAAACCCTAATTTCATTGCTTAAGGCCTAAGCAGCCTATGGATTTCCTACTTGTAACACCATAAATTTTCAAACAAAAGTTTCATTTTAAATTCACATAAGTCTCATTAACAAATTTCACAAAATCCAAAGTATCAACTTATTAAAAACACAAATCCATAATTTTTTGATTAAAAATCCAGGATCCTCGAAAACGTAACTCCATCTCGTGTGTACAATCAAGCCAACGGATTATCGCGATCCTGAAAAGTACATAAAACACATATCACATAACACGGTAAGCACAAAGCTTAGTAAGTTCCCCAAAATGCCACACACATCTCATTAGCTTCTCATGGCAATATCTCGAATAAGACCCTCTGGTCAATGTGTCTCACTGGAGACCCTCCGGTCCTAGCTCAGTAAAGCTCAGAATAATACACAACATAAATCACAAAGACATAATGTAGGTTATCACAATACTCAATATAAGCATACAAGACCCTCCGGTCACACAAAGTTACCATTCATGGTAAGTATATTGAGAAGACTCACCTCGTAAGTAAAAAAATAAACCGCGTACCCCTCAAACGTTCTAATACCCTCCTACATGTCATAAGCATCTCTAATTAACACTTAAAATCATGAATCTAAATAAACCAAGCTATCCCCTATCTCCAACTCTTGGGATGGGTAAAAAATCATTTTACCCCTCTATGGTCTCCATAATCCCTGTCTGGACTAAACCCTAAAAGTCAACATAAGTCAACACTCGAGTCAACAGTCCATGTTGACCCTACTCGTCGAGTGTGTGACAACCCGGAATTTTCATTCGGTCAAACCCTAGAAGTCAAGCACTTCTTATTATGATTTAATGTCATTATTTCTTATTTTTAACAAATTTAGGGTTCGTTTGATTATTTTAATATTATTCTTTAAACAAACGGGTGAAAGAATGTGTCGTCTCGGGTTTTGAAATTTAAAAACCGCAAACACCTCGTGTCTTAGAATTTCCCTGCCAAACTATTAATTTTGGGTTGAAAAATCCCCCAAAAACTGTCAACTAATGCCTATGTATGAGTTTACTCTCCAAGACTAGCCATTATGTGTTTACTCCCTAAAATCCCAAAAGAGTAAACTCCAAAAATATCCTTTCAAGTATCATCCTAGTTTTTTTCTAGATCTTCAAACTTGTAAGTGTTCTAACCATTTCAAGTTGGTAAAACACTTAATCTAGTGTTTGTGCATCTATTCATCCATTCATTTATGTATTTTGTCTAGATTTCCCAAAACATCAAGAACACCAAGAACACACACTAAGGGTTCTTGGCTTTTTAGCTCAAATCAAGCCTCCTAATAGTAAGTACTTCCATCCTTGAGTGTTATTATGCTAGTATTACATTTAAACATCAAGAAATTATGTCAAGAACATAAGGTTAGAGGTGTTCACGGTCCAAGAATGTTCTTGGGCCATAAACACCATAAATGGCACCAAAGTGTGCCTAAGTTCCTAATCTAAGTCCTAGTTTGATGTTTAAGCCATCCTTGACATGTTTAAACCTTCCCTTATTGTGTTTAAGCCTTGAAAAACATCAAAGACCAATATTTATAGGTGTTTATGGTTTGGGGATCTCCCAAAACTGTAAACACCCTAAAATGTGTTTAAGTAGGTCATTTTCCTTCCTTAGGCCTAAAAACTAGCTTATACATTTACCTAGTTGTGTTAAGGACTTGAAAACATGGAAATACCCTTTTTCCATAAGGGTTTACAGTAGTAAATCCAAAGGGAAATGTCCATGAGGCCGTAAACTCCTCCAAGGAGTGTTTTTGTTGCCGTAGTCCGTTCCAAAGGCCAAACCACTTAGTAGAAATGCTTCAAAAGGCTTGTTAAACCACAAAACAACACATGGTCAATAGGAGTAGAGTTTACGACTGTAAATCCTAGAGTTTACTGCCATAAACTCCTTAGGTTATGACCATTAAAACCGTAAACTCCAAAGGAGTTTACCCTTGAACTCCAAACACCCTAGCTTTGCCCTACCAACACTTGGATGCGATCCTTGTGATCTTTAACACTTGAAACTAAGTGTTTTCATGTTATAGAGTTTCCCAACTTAATTTATTAGTTATAAATTGGCTAATTAGTTATATATATGTTCATTATATGATAACTAGTCTCGTGCATGTGTACAAGTCTTCATTTGTCACCTAGCACCGTACCCGACACTTAAATCCAATCCACTCACCACAAGTGAGTTCATACCCCTTAATCAATGTTTTAAATGATTTTAAATGATTTAATGGGGGGGGGGGGATACAAGTAGAAATCAGTATGTTATTAAATCACTCATATGTATTTTATAATTGTGTTTTCATCCAACAGATTTCACATACTTCAAAATGTGATGCATGAAATGGTTTTCTATCTTAAAATACTTTGTTATCAAATGTACTAGTTTTTGAAATGTTTATTAAAATGACATCAAGTCATTGTTAATTGTTGTTTAAAACTCTTAGATGTCTTACAAAACCATTTTTACCTCCTTGAACAAAACTATATCTATACACTTATGTTCTTATATATGTATTGATGTTATAGTTTTCATCCTTCATTCAGTTCCCACACTCTTGTGTAGCAAGGGTGTATAAACCTGCTTGGACAACCAATTACCTTCTAGTTAACTATTATAGGGATAGTTAGAAGATACAAAACATTATTCGTATTACAAGGAATTACATCAGAGTCAGTTCATTCACGAGTCTATACTATACATTACATGTTACATGAATACACTTACATGAGTACCTTTACGTAGATACATTTACCTGTATACACTTACATGAATACTTGTATCTCGATTCACAAGGATGATTTATTAGTACCTTCTGTGTAAATTGTCATGCCTATCCCAGTTCAACGGGATATCTAGACGGGACTAACCATTCCGAATCCCAGCTGTTAGCACCAGTGGTCGATGAACATCTACGGATGCCTATGGTTATTACTTTTACTACGAGTACCTTTACGGGAATAACCATTCCTTGGGACTACTGTTCGCTACAGAGGTTGATGAACATCTATGGATGCCTACGGTTAATACTTATATTAGGAATACTTTTACGGGACGAACCCTTCCTCCCACCTGCTGTAGCTACAGAGGATAATTGAACAATCTACAAATGTTCAAAGGTTATACATTTCGCTAATCGCGATGTCATGTTAATCCTAATAAAAAAGGATAACAATTACATGAGTAAATTTTCCTATTACTTTATTTTGTGATACATTCACATAAACGATGAGTTAGACTAAGTACTGTTAGTATTAGTCAAATGAAAAGGAAAAACTATCATTTTTACTTACAAAACATTCTGATCTTGGTAGAAGACTACATTTCATTCTAGTAGGAAATAAGGGATTTTCTAGGGTTTTCACACTTATATCAATTGTTTCATTTAAATATTTACAAGGCATTCATAACAACTTTCCAAAACAAGGCAATGACACTTAAATACTTATAAATTCACCAGCGTTAGGCTGATACTCGCTTTCAAAATAACTTGTATTCTCAGGTCACCAGTAGACAGGTATGATGGCCAGGTTTTGAGAAGACGGAGCATAGACAAGACTCGTCTTTTATTTTGATTGTATATTTTGGTGTCTTATTACATTGAAAGAACACACATGTATTAAAACTTTACTTTTAATGTAATGGATGATGTTGTTGCTTGTTTACTACTTTACACTGTTGTGATACTGTACATGACGTCCTCCACCCCGGAACGTTTCCGTTGTTCTTGGTTTTGGGGAGTGACAGAGTGCATCTATGTGACTAATCTAGTTACCTTGTTTCTTTAGCAATATCGTGAAAATCCAACTTAACTCATCAAGTTGTCTCATCAACTCGCCGAGTTACACATGTAAAGAATCATCGGGGAAAAAACCCTATCCGACTCGTCGAGTCGGCTCACCGACCCGTCGAGTCCCTTCAGACCATTTCCTTATTTAGAAGATTTTAGGCAGAAATGGTGTCTCATACTCTGGATCTAGCCTTCCAAGGCTCAGTTGTCACGTAAAGCAACAAGCTTTACGTTCATGCATGGCATCTATGGCTCAAAATGCCAAAACAAGCTTCATAAGGGGTCTCATGCATGGAAACTTGTCCAAAGCTTTATAAATCTTGGATCTTCGGGCTCATGGGACCTCAATATGTACAGATATGGATTCTCCACTCCATGAAAATATCAAATTAATATAGAACTCAAAGAAGGATGGGAAAAAGGCTCTAAACTCCCTAAAAACGAGATCTAACAAAAAAAAGAGCAAGATATTGACTTTTTACCTTCAAATAGAAGCTATAAATGAAAGAACACCATATCCAAAAGATCCTTCTCATCCAAGGTCTCTTGTTCTTCAACTCTCCTCCAAGAATGCACTAAAACCCACAATATTAGACTCTCTTTCTTTCACACAGGGTTATAGCTCGATTAGGGTTTCTCACAGTGTAGTAGGGTGATAAGGGAGGCGAAAATGAGGGCTTAAGGTCCTTTAAATAGGACACAAACCCAGAAAACTAGGGTTTCCTTACACAGCTCCTACTCGTCGAGTTAGGGTCCTCCGACTCGTTGATTAGACTCTAAAAATTTCGCGGCAATAATAGTCTCTACTCGGCGAGTTGGTGCTCCCCAACTCGTCAAGTTGCCCTGTCAAAAATGAATAAAATAATTAAGTGTCATACCTAGGAGTCGGGATGTTACATTACTCTAGAGGCCTTGGACAAAATACTATAGGGCCTCTTATAGATTTCGTTCATCCTATTTAAAAGGAACCCATCATCCCAGTTTTGTAACTATCAATGATCTACAAAACAGCCCCTTGCTTTATTAATTAGTTCCTTTAATCCGAAAATTAATTCTAGATTAATTACCAATTAGTAATATGATTTCCAAATAATATATTAAACTTGTAATGTATTAATAAAATCATTTTAACCAATAATTTATTATTCCAAATAATAAATTCAACTCTCTCTCTCTCCACTGGTCATCATGTCAAGTTGCATGAGTGAAGGCAACCTAAAAGGACCATGCTACATATCAAATCAATTACATACCAATTATAGTTATGGGCTTAGACACCTAATCCAACAGCCTCCCACTTGGATAAGTCTAATAACTATTATTGCAAGTATGTCTTCAGAATCTGACTAGCATTCGTAGCTTTCAAACAGTCGAACTCTGATCTTAACAGTAACGCGTCCTTTAGATAACGGTTAAATATTCCTCCATTTTACAAGATATTGCGTGGACATGAGACATGGATTATAATCATTCTCTCTATTTAAGGTTTGTTTCCCGACTTCCAATTTACGGTGACTGACTCAGACTACAATTGAACGCATCAACTTAGTCTAGGCTTGGCCAAGCGCTTTGGGTGTCATCACTAAATTATCGAGGGGCCTACAGATATCAGTTTTATCCCATTTAGGGTAAAAAGAACGAATAAACTTCAACTCATATTCTTGTACTATTTACTCATCAAATCACACACAACAATATGTTTTATAACATCAATTTACTTATGCGTTTACATATTATCAATGCACAACTGACTTGTAAACAACAACTATATGTCTCCGTTTCAAGTATATAAGATATTATAGTCTCACAATCACTCATAATAAAATCCATGAAGTGGTTCAAATGGGTGTGGGTTTAATCCAGTACTCAAATTCTTATTTCAAGAGTACTCATGAATACTATAGCAAACATTTGCTATGCCTAAACACTTAGACAATATATAGTCGAATTCATGACAGTCTTACCTCATTACTTACTTCGAAAGTATGATTGACTGCGGATGTTTGAAAAACCTAGTTATTCGGCAAGTAAAACATGCAAAGTGAAACACAAGAATAACCTAATCCAATATGGTCTTAAACCTTTGAATATAAATAAAACACTTATTATTTAATCACCATATTAATTAGACCTTACTCATTGTTTACTGTTTCGATCAATCAACTCAATACTTGAATTAAAACAATAGTCATCCCATGCTCCAAGCATGCATACTATGTTTATCTATGGTTATTCCTTTGTAAAATAGATCAATTAAACACATTTCCAATGATGCTCATTTTACAATTTTCCAATCCTTATTACAAGTGTAAGAATACCAAATTCTTACCACTACTATAATATGTTAGAGTCTAAACTTACATGCAATGTTTCTTTTGTAATGTCAAGGAACTAAAGTCACAGAGACTTGGACAAAGATATTACAAAGCATTCCATTGGAGAACAATTCCATAGAACCAAAGTCTCACATTCAAAAAGCATTCCTTGAACATCCTTCTTACATTAAAGTTACTAACTTTACACATAGATTCTTAATGTCCAACTCCCATTATGGAAACATTTCCATAATTACCATATGATAATCCATTCTTAATAGAATCCTATTTATTTAGAATTATATAAATATTGTCCATCCATTACTATACTTCCAACTATCCACAAGCAACTAATCTTCGGTAAGCCTTAGATTGTCCTTGATAGTTGTTTAACAAATTTAGTCATATCTGGTTCTGGTTCTTTTTCTCTCTTAATGCGCTAGGAATTTGGGAAAATCAGAACAGGAGAATATTATAGCATATGCAATCGATCCTATACCCGAAGCATATGGGATATGATTCATAATGTCTTACATAAAGACATGATACTAGACCAATCTCTTGCTATAATATTTTCATATATAGAATTTCCTTTGTTGAAACATTTCAACATGACATTCATATACGTTCATGACTAATTTCTATTAAAATTTAAATCTAAGCTTTTAGATTCGAAATCAAGTATTAATGCCCTCTCCTTTAAGTCTTACTATATCGAATCAATTTCCAAATTTTGCGACTTTGCAAATTTAGAACTTTGTTTCCTATAAATAGCATTGATTTTCAGAACTTATAGTGATAAGTCCCAAATGTTCAAACTATTTGTCATTTCTCACAATTCTAACTATGAAAAGGGATGCCGCAATCATACTCGAATTTGAGAACGCAATTACCACAACTTCTTACTATAATCCTTTAAAATTTACTTGTGAAAGTGTTTCTTCACAATCATTTTCATGAAGTAGAGAGAAACCTCTTACCACTTAGATTTTATGGTGTATGTGTTTCTATCAATGTGAATTCATCATTTCCAACCATTATCATAAGATAAGGTTTATGACAAATTCAAACACATGTGGACTGAACTTGTTTATTCTCAATTTCTTACCATCTTCCAGTACCGTAACACTTGTTGGTGTATTGAAGAACATTGATAAGGCCTTTGTGGGCAATGAGGAGGTGAGTACCTCCAGTATGGAGTGTTGGACATCTGAAGTGACGACAACATTGGTTATCATGAGAATTCCAATCATGAGCTGAGGGCTGGAGAGGGCATACCAGACTCATGTTGTGGGCTTAAAAACAATCCAGACCTATGCAGAGGACCATGTAAGGGTATTCCAGTCATAGGTTGTGGGTAAAGAGATTGTGATAGTTATGTCTCTCGTAGGAGCGCGTTCGGATTGGATGTATTGTTGAGATTTGGTGGAGTTGTACTCGCTTTTAGCGAAATAGAGGATTGTAGATGAGACGCAATGATAAATCCTTGGATCTAAATTTATGAGTAGACCCAAATTATGTTCATAGAGGTTTTCCAATCTAGGGTATTCCATCCTGAGATTGACCAGACTCTATGATTGATTGGACCTGATATGTTTGGTATTCCAACTCGAGGGTTGATTGGGCCAAACATGTGTGGGGTACAAGGGTATTCCATCCTAGGGATGACTGGACCCATCGTAAGCATGCCTGGTATTCAAGCCTGAGGCTGATTGGGCTAGGCATGAGTGTTCGTGTTTATTAGTGGGTTGCTTACGTATGATATTTTAGGAGCTGAAGGATGCATTATCCTGTCAGCACGAAAAGGGACTGCTTTAGGATGGCAGAAAGTTGGGTTTTCGATACTTTGGATCATTAGGATTTCTGTCAGGTTGGCGAAGTGGCATGTAGGTTAGACCTTTTGAAAAGGTCCGATTGGATTCACATCACTTTTCATGTCTGGCAGCTACAAAGGCACATATTGGACGAGTAGGCAGTTGTATCGCTGGGTGATGTTTAGGTCGGAGAGCACTTGAACTATATAGGGAGACCAGTGGAAGCATCGGAAAGGATCTGAATAGACTTGGAAGCCAGAGTCCATGATGCGGGAGTATTATCTAAAATTGTTCACTGCATCAGGCTCCGAGAACGAAGCCTAGTTTAAGTGGGGGGAGAGTTGTAACATCTAAAGATTTGTCATTTATAGCCCATAGGGATGGAAGGGTAAAGCCATGAAAAGCCTAAGGTTTAATTTTCAATTTTGGGACTAGGGGGAGTATGTTGCGCGTACATAAGGGTACGCTGAGTGTACTAGGTGTGCCCTAGTACGCTGGACGTACACTTGTGTACGTTGGGCGTACTCATGATAGAAGGAAACCCTAATATTTAGGGTTGTAGTTCTATATAAACAACCTTATGAGCTCATAAACCTCCTTTACCTCAGCCTCCACTGTTTAGAGCCGTTTTCCCCAAACCCTAGCCATTTCCTTGAGCGTTTGAGCTTATTTAGTGTTTTAAGAAGAAGGTTTTGCATCAAGGAGTGAGAGAAAAAGATCAAGCTTGTAGATCTGAAGTTGGGTTGTACCCTAGAAGCTCCAAAAGGTAACAAGCTTCAAAGTTTACGTGTATATGTATAGATCTCGCCATTTTGATTTAAAGAACCATTTTTTGTCCCAAAAAGTCCCAAGATGGTGCATGATGTGATTTGGACGAAATGAACTGTCCTTCTAGACTCTTGAAGGGGTTTTGAGTGATAAAAATAAGGTCCTAATGGCTTAAGATGTCCCATGCATGAAGTAGGAAGGTCTTAATGGATAATACCAAGTATTAAGAGCTTTATGGATGTCTAAAGTGATAAAGTTTGTGACTTTATGGGTCCTAGGTACATTTGGTTTTTGCATCTGAAGTTTGGGCTTAAGTCCTTAAGCCATTAAGCACTTATACAGATTTTGGCAAACCACTATGTATGCCCAGCGTAAAACCAATACGCCCAACGTACTGGGTCAACGCCCCCCCCCCCCCCCCCCCCGATAGTGGTCAATATCCAAAAGAGTACGCCCAGCGTACCATAGGAGTACGCCCTGCGTACGTCCTCTGTTGGGTTTTTGATAATTGGGCTTTGGGAATTGTGTTGTTTATGGAATAAGTGGATTTAGCCCTTTGCTGGACTTTATGAATATAGTGTTTTGGGCCAATTTTGAATATGGATCTTAGAATGAGGCCCAATTAGGGAGTTGGGCCTAATTTGGTAAATTGGGCCAATAATGGGCCTTGCATATGTGGACTTGTGGACCATGGATTGGTATTGGGCCTTAGCCCAAACTAAAGAAAAGGAAAACTGGACTATATTGATCCCTTAGTTAAGATTGATAGCCTATATGTTGACTTAACATTTGTTATTTTGGATAGTTCGGGATTCTTGGCGGGAAGGTGATTCGGGAAAGCGACTCTTCAGTTCGGATCTGACATTGTGAGGTGAGTTATCCTCAATGTACTCAAGGGTCTAAGGAACCAAGGCCGAACCTTTGCTTTGTTATTTGGGATTGTTACTGTTGTGAAATGTTAGCTCAGTATCCTGGTAGATAGGATGGTTATATGATAGTATGATCTGTTAGTTCGGTATCCTGGTATCTCGGATGAGGTTATGCTTAGTGACCTATAGTTTGGTCTAACTGTTTGTATGCTAGTAGGGGAGTACATGTTATATGTACACATGATTGATTAGTAGTTGAGGGTATTCCATCCCGAGGATGATAGGACCCTAGTATGTTGTCTTTATAGACTGTTATATGATTATCTGATATACATGTTTGATTGGTTATGGGGGCATTCCAACCCGATGGTTGATTAGACCCATAGTATGTTGGCATTCCAACCCGATGGTTGAGGGGCCTGGGGTATTCCATCCTGATGGATGATTGGACTCATAGTATGATGTTTGTTATTGTATGTGTATTGTTGTGTGTATGAGTATTTTGGGGGTAACTCACTAAGCCTTCGAGTAGTGGACGAAAATAATGAGTCCCAAGGGTTAAATTTTGGCTCTTTCTTTAGCTATGTAGTGGACGAAAATAATGAGTCCCAAGGGTTATATTTATAGCTGTTTAAGGGACCTTTGAAACCCTAATTTGAATATAATAATAATAATAAGTCAAATTAGGTAATTATCAAGTCCCTTAATTATCTAAAAGGAATATTCAAGAAACCCTTTTGATACCCTTCAAAACCATCCAAGCCTTGGAAGGTTCTGGAACTCTCTCTTGTTCAACTATTGAATAGTTACACGTTAAGTCCTTGCATTTTTAATTAATCTAATTAATACCAAAATTAATTTTAATTAATATTTAATTGATTCTTAATTAAATGATACAATTTCCAATTAATTTATTAATCACATAATATATGAAAAAAATAATTTATTAAAATTTATTAATCATTTAATAAATCAATTAATCAACATCTCTCTCCAAATGTTATTCTATCCAATTACTAGTTAGAAGGCAACCTAAAAATGACTTTGCTTATAATTAAGTATATACCAATTTAGTTTTGATCTTAGACAACTTAATCCAACAACTCAATCATCTAATATCAAATCTATAAATATCAGAGCTTTTATTTATAAATATGAAAATTTACTCTAAATTTAAAACTTTTTACATCCTAGGTATCAAGTGTGCACAATAGAATCTATTTGTATATATATATATATTGAACAATACATTAATAGCATCCTATTATTTAAAATTTGTTCATGTGCTCATGTCTTCTTTACAGGTACCATGATTGTTGATAATCTAACTTGAAAAGTATTGATTTCCACTATATTAGACACTAGGTCTGGTTAGTTATCCCTCTATTTTTATTAATTTTCTAATCATTCTCCTTTTTATACTTTGTCATCTAATCTTTTTTCCTTTAATAGAAAACTTTGTTATTCCTCATTCTGTCTATCTTCTCATATTTATCTTTCTCTTATTTCAAACCTGTCCTTATAGTTACATCTCCAACTCATCTCATGTTATGCATATATCCTAACTCTATCTATTATATTCTATTATATCTCATCATTTCTCTGATTCTTATCCTCGAATTGTAACACCTATTTCCAGGTATTTCCATTTCAACATTTAGTATTTTAAATTATTTCATTTTAGTCCCTTACGTTGGGCATACCAGGCTTGTATGCCGGACATAAGTCAGCTTGGAAGTTGAGGCGGGGAAGGAGTACGTTGGGCATACTCATGGATACCTTAAACCCTAAATTATTAGGGTTGTGTCCCCTATTTAAGCATCTTAATCCCATTGGACCTTCTCAGGTCTAGCCTCCATTCCCTCTAAACCCTAAATTCGAAATCCTAGCCCTTGTGAGGGAGATTTCAAGCTTGAGAGTTATCCCTGAGTGTTCTTGGTGGTGAAGGAGGGTTATTCAAGAAGTGGTGGTGCATGCACGCTTTTGGATCCAAAATCTACATCTCTTTGTTCACCTTTTGAAAGTATAAAGTTCAAACCTGGTAACTTGTTTTGATACATATTGTTTAGACTTGGATTTAAGCTCATTTGTCCCAAAACCTTGTTCTTTGTGACTATGGAATACTCCTAATAATATGTGCTGTCATTTCTAATGTTTTAGGGTGCTTAGAGTCATAAAAATGTTAGCTTGGTCGTTTCCTTTCTTCCATGCAAGAGTTTTGGAGATTTTGGTGAAGTGAAATGTTAGGGTTTTGGGATTAAGCTCTCTTTAACCATGTAAAGGAATAAAGTCAGAGACTTTATGGATGAGGTTGTCTTTTAGGGTCAAATCTAAAGTTCGAGTAAGTATCTTCATGATTAAGACCTTAAAGATGAAGTTTTGGGATCAGTTGTGCACACCGAGCGTACTCTTGGCTACACCCAACGTAGCCAGTTATGCGATCGTTCCTTCCCAACCAGGAGCTCTATGCTAGCATGCGCATACTGCCATGGGTTGACTTTCTTTGACTTTTAGGGTAAGTGTATATTTAAGGGAACTAGTGAAGGTTTTTGGTCTTGGAAGGGGAAAATGGTATATTTCCCTAAATATGGATTAGACCTGTCTTGGGATTAGTGGAGTATGGAAAATTACATTAATTATTAATTAGGGTTAATTGGTGTAATTATTAGACAAAGTCTAGTTCCGACAATTCGGGTGTGAGTTCTATCAGTCATCTATACAAGGTCAGTCTCCTCACTATTCTTACATGTGTGGTAGAATATATTTATGTTTGTGATGACTAGTTGGGTCTATGTACTATTACTATGATATGTGTTATTGTGTGTGCTGAGACTTCGAGTAGTCTCTAGGGTTGCAGATTACCCACCGGGCGTGCTTTTTGCCCATTACGACTTTGGGTAGTCTCTAGGGTTGCTGATAACCTATAGTTGTTTATTTTATGTTGTATTGTTTTGTTGGTTTTTATTTAAAACTTAGTTTCAAAAAACTACAAATAATGGAAAACAGAAAACTTGAGTTTTATAAAATAACATAAACATTTTATCACCCATGAAGGATCATCTTGAAAGTATAAGAAAGATTTAAAACACAACCATAGAAGGAAGAAGTGGTAACAACCTTTGAATCACTTTGAGTCCTCTAGAGGAGGCTTGAAAGTTGATGGAGTGAGGATGAACCCTTGAGATACCAACAATATCCCAACCTTATTAGAATGCTAATTCTTATGTTAACTCTTAAGCTTGGAAAAAATCCTCAAGTACATATTCCAAGAGAGAAAAACAAGTAATAATTTCTTCAAGAACTCAAAGCTAAAGAAGAGATGGAGAGAGGATGAAGAAGGTCACAAATTTTTGGAGCAAAAATGCAAGCCAAAAGGTGTGACTAATTCAAGTGCAAGCTTCATCCTTTTATAGCCATAAAAGCATGGTCTTTAACCATGATGTATTTACACTTCTAAGACTACCATGCCCCTAAGTCATCAATCATGTCTCCTAGGGTGGTTACTTTTGAATTAAACAAATACAAAAGCCATGCTCTCAAAAGAAGACAAATAGTTTAAATTTTATAAACTCAAAGTTTATAGAATATAAACTTTGTCTTTACTTAAAAGACAAAAGACTCAACTAGTCCAAAGTGTTGTACACGACTTATTAATTAATACATTATGAAATAATGTGTTACTTGTATTGTAAAATAATTATTTCCTTAAAATAAATATGTTCCCAATTTATTATAAGAGTTTATGAATATTAATTAAAATCAATTTATAATAAATAATCAATTGTATCAAGTTGTTGTTAGTGTGACCCTTAGGATCATATGTTATTTAGCAATATCATTTTAATATGACTCTTGAGCATAGTAGATCTTTAATATATGTGGTATTTTAAGGAAATCACTAGGCTTTGTGCTTACAATTGTTGATTAAATGTGTTTCAGGTACACCTGAGGACCGTGAGAAGGTGAAGACTTGATTGTACACATTCTCTTGTAGTTTATGATTCCGTAAATTTTTGGGCACTCTGATATTTTGATGATGATCTGTATTTGACATTTGTGATTTTCTTGAAATGGTTTTTACGAACAATGTTTTTATACGAATTTAAAAATAAAAATTTTGGTTTGGAAAATTAGATGTTACAAATTGGTATTAGAGCCCTAGTTTGAGGGATTTGGATGAACACTCATGGGCAAACTCAAACTAAGGATCTGAGGATTTTCATAAAAACTTTTAAAAATAAACAAAGAATTTCAAAGGAAAAAACCGGACGAAGTAGTGTATACAATCAACTAGAGCCCGAGCAGGGACTGTAAGTCAATGAATATGAAACCAAAAATGACAAAATAATAGTCTAAAATCATGTATAAACTCTAAAGTACAAGTTGAAAAGAACCTCATGTTAATCCGACTTCAAACGAATTAGATATGTATTTTTAAAATTTCACAAAATATAAAAATAAAGTTCAAAAACAAAAAATTCACAACATTCATTTACCAACTTTGGGGGACTGTAAGTCAATGAACATGAAACCAAAAATGAAAAAATTATAGTCTAAAATCATGTATAAACTCTAAAATACAAGTTTCAAAAAACCTAATGATAATCCGACTTGAAACGAATTAGATATGCATTTTTAAATTTTCACAAAACATAAAAATAAAGTTGAAAAATAGAAAATTCACAGCATTGATATCCCGACCTTGAGGGACTATAAGTTAATGAATATGAAACCGAAAATGACAAAATTATAGTTTAAAACAATTTAAAAACTCTAAAATACACGTTGAAAAAAACCTCATGATAATCCGACTTCAAATGAATTAGATATGCATTTTTAAAATTTCATAAAATATAAAAATAAAGATGAAAAACAGAAAATTCTCAACTTTGAAATCCCGAGTTTGGGGGACTGTAAGTCAATGAATATTAATTAAAAAAATGACAAAACTATAGTCTTAATTCATGTCCAAACTATAAACTATACTCTAGAAAAAAAAACTCATGCCAATCTGACTTCAAACGAACGAGATATTCATGTTTTGAACTTTTCATGAAAACCGGTTCCGGTTCCTAACACGGCTCCGGTTCTTAAACCCGGTTTACCCAGACCCGAAGGACCCGAAACCCGGATTACCCAGAACCTATATAAATCCATTTTTTAAACCCGGGACCTGGACTGGTTCTACATATTTCGGTTCTAACGGTTCCGGTCCGGTTTTCTGGTTCTAAATCTTAGGCATAATGTATGCTGCATAATTATACATAGTTAGTATTTTATAGCCTTAGAATGCCCGATTTAGCCTTTCTTTTTGTTCCTTGTTTTTTTTGTGGATTTGTGGTAGAATCATTTCTTTGATTTCCTATCGAGTTTTGTATTGTGTATTATTGGCATGTGCGAAGCAAATGACGAGGATATCATAGATCTTTACGAGGTGGAATTGTGGTGGGGAGTAGTCTAGGATAAATGCCTAGATGCTTAGTATTGGTTTTGAGGAACATGTAGGGTGAGTGTAGAGATAACCTTGGGGAATAAAGTCCTTGTGACTTTGGGTCTTAAGAGGACGACTTGAGGCAAATACATATTGGTGTGGAAAGTAGTATTAGGCCTGCACTACTTAAAGCACCGGATCCGTATATGACTCAAGAAGGAATCTTAGGGTACTGAGGAACTTGAAGGAGTTTGTAAGTGTTTGTGTATGTGATTTATAATGTTTCTAATAGTTTTCTTATGTGTTTCAGTGTGGTGGTTACCCGACGTTTAGGCTCCAGTGACCCCAAGAGGCCAAGTGCCAGTGATGATGAGATTCGTAGGATCATTGGCGTCGAGGTGGCCAAGACGACCAGAGAAGCCATACCAAAGATGTCGGAGTCTATTAATACCATTCTAATCAATATTTTCAAGGAGTGTTATGCCATCATCACTGAGGCTACAACTGTCGCAACCACTACAGTTGTTGTTGTTGCGATACCTCAGGCGGGTGATTAATTATGGTACCGGGAGTTCAACAACATAAAGTCACCATAGTTTGATGGGACCCAGGACCCAATTTCCGTGATGAGATGATTTTGGATGTTGAGGGTTGTTTTTATACTTGCTCCTATCTGTAGAACTTGAAGGTTCGCTTTGTGCTGAACCTACTCCGCTTGGGAGTGAAGGATTGGTGGAAGTTTGTGACGGATGACTATTCTCCTGTAGATCGTTCTGTAGTGACTTGGGAGAGATTTACTGAGATGTTCAAATATAAGTTCATACCAATGGTTGAGAGAGAGCAGTTGGCCTAGGAGTTCCTATCTCTCAATCATAAGAAAGAGACGGTGATGGAGATCACCATGATGTTCCATGAGAGGGCTCTATTTTACCTTGTGCAGGTGTCTTTGAAGGAGGCACGTGTGAGTCGGTATCTGAGTATCCTGAGGAAGGATATTCATGAGTTCGTGTTGAAACTTCATATCGAACATTGGCTGAGGTGCATACCAATTCCAGGAGGAGTGATATTGAGTTGGAGGCAGTGACTAAGCGGTTCAAACACGCTGAATCAAGAGCTGTAGGCTAGAAGGGCGCACTTGAAGCAAGTGCGGCAAGGGTCATGAAGGACCTTTTCGGTCAGGGACTACTTGCTACCTGTGTGGAAAGGAGGGGCATATGGCGAAGGATTTCCCCAAGGGATTATAGGTTCACTTCAATTGAAACTATACGGGTCACATGAGGTTCGAGTGAACTCAGATAACATCAAAGGACATTTCAGGATCTTTCTTGTACTACTTTGCGTACTACTGATGGCCGGCAGGGGAAGGCCGAGGCTCTCAGGGCTCAAGGGAGAGAATTTTAGCTGACAATAGAGGAGGCCGATCAACACCGGGCGTCATGGATGGTATGTGTTTCTATATTATTTCTATTGACTTGTTTTATGTATGCTTATGATATTGCTCATGATAGGTACTTCCCTTGTGAATTCAGTACTTGCTCCAGTGTTGTTTAACGTGGGTGTGAATATATCTTTTGTGTCATCATCCTTTTGTCATAATTTTAGCATTACATGTGATTCCATAGTAAGCCATTGATGATTTCTATATCTGATGAGCATGTGGTCTCTGCTACGGACGTCTATCGATGTTGTGTACTGGAGATTTTTGGGTGTTGTGTATCCGATAGATCTTATCCATATTGCGACGGGATATATTTATCTTATCGTGGGTATGGATTGGTTGATCCAGTTTGGGGCTCTGATTGATTGTGAGTAGCAATTAGTGACAGTTTGAGAACCTAGTGGAGGAGTACTTACCTACTACTACCAGGGTACTAGGTCGAGATCGGCTTTGTATTCTGCTGCAAGGGCGAGGTAGTATTTACAACATGGGTGGATAGGTTATCTGAAATATGTGGTGGATACCTAGATTGACGAGAAGAGATCAATTTCCGTATCTGATGGTCCTGTTGTACGTGATTTCCATGATGTCTTTCTGGAGGATTTTTCGGGTGTGCCTCCTAAGAGACAGGTGGAGTTTAGGATTGACCTGATCCCTAGTGCAACATCTATTGCCAAGGCACCATATCGCCTTGTGCCTCCGAGATCTAGGAGTTATCCTCTCATCTTTAGGAGCGGTTAGGGAATGAGTTTATTCAGCGGAGTAGTTCTATGTGGGGATCACCAATCCTTTTTGTCAAGAAAAAGTATGGTTCTCACTGGATGTGTATTGACTATCGGGAATTGAAAAAGGTGACGATGAAGAACCATTATCTATTTCTAAGGATTGATGATCTTTTCGATCAATTGCAGGGGCCATCTTGATTTTCCAAGATTGATATGAGGTATGGTTACCATCATATGAGGGTACAAGAAAAGGATATTCAATAGACAGCCTTCCGAACTTGTTATGGGCATTAAGACTTCGTGGTGATGCCTTTTGGGCTCACCAATTCACCAGCAACGTTCATGGATCTCATGACCCGGGTGTGTAGCCCCATGTTGGACCAACTAGTGATTATCTTCATTAATGACATTTTGGTCTATTCGAAGACTAGCGAGCAGTGTGAGGATCATTTATGTGAGATTCTTGGAGTTTTTAGGATAGAGAGGCTATACGCCAAATTCTCCAAGTGTGAGTTCTAGTTGCTCAAGGTTCAGTTTCTGGGACACCTCGTCAATCAGAATGGTATTCTGGTTGACGCAGCCAAGATAGAGGTCGTTATGCGATGGGAGGTTCCGAAGTCAATATCTAAGATTTGGAGTTTCCTCAGTTTGGCGGCATATTATTAGATATTCATTTGAGTCTTCTGTAAGATTCCAGTTCCTCTCACTTAGTTGACATGGAAGGATGTTGTGTTTAGATGGGGGCTTAAGCAGCATGCATCATTTGAAACACTTCGGCACAGACTTTGTGAGGCACCAATAATTGTCCTCCCTAAGGGAGTTGAAGATTTTGTGGTCTTTTGTGTTGCATCCATTTCAGGGTTGGGTGTTGTGTTGAGGCAGAGAAGGCATGCAATTACATAAGCTTCGAGGTAGCTGAAGCCTCACGAGGGAAAGTATCCCACCCTTGATCTAGAGTTGGGGGTGGTGGTTTTCGCCCTCAAGATTTGGTGCGATTATCTTTATCGGGTTCATTGTACCATCTACACGAACCATAAAAGTCTACAATATATTATGGATCAACCTAATTTGAACATGTGGCAAATAAGGTGGATGGGTGTAGTAGAATATGTGTTTGAGGGTGACTGTGATGACTCCATTCTTGGAGATGATTAGAGACAAAAAATCAGAGGCCATCAATGAGGAGAATCAGAAGAGTGAGCGGGTAGCCAACTAAATTTCAGCCTTTGATTCGACAACAAGGGGTTACTGACTCTTCATGACGGGTTTAGGTACCATATGCTGGTGGGACTCGGCGGGTGTTGACGTATGAGGCCCACAAATCGAGATTCTCCATTCATCCGGGGTCTACAAATATGTATCTTGACCTAAAACATAACTATTGGTGGCAGTGTATGAAGAGAGATGTGTCATGGTTCGCAGAGAAGTGGTTAATCTTCCGGAAGGTCAAGGTTGAACATCAGCGCCCTCATGGAAAATTGCAGCACTTGGAGGGTCCACTGTGGAAGTGGGAGTAAATCATAATTGATTTCATTACAAAACTGTCGAAGACTACAAGGGGTTTTCATGATATTTGGGTGATAGTTGATCGTTTGATGAAGAGTTCTCACTTCTTAGTCATAAGTGAGAGCTCTTCTATATAGAAATTGGTTGAGATCTATCTCCAAGAGGTTGTGGCTTGTCATAGTGTCACTATAACATCCATAAAAATCATGTCAAATTTAAACTTTGTAAAACATTTAGAAACCAACAATAATTACAAATTTGTTTTCAAAACATTTCTATATCAGAGTATCCCAGAAACATAGTCATAAAAAGTAAGGAGCTATACGATCACATCTTTGCCTTCCCGCGATTATTTGAGGTACCTGAAACCAAAACTGTAACTGTAAGCCCAAACCTTAGTGAGTTCCCCCAAAATACCAATACACACAACAATATACATATAATCACAAACAACATACTATTGGTCCAGTCAACCATCAGGTTGGAATACCGCATGCCCTCAACCATCCGATTGGAATGCCAACATACTATGCGTCCAATCATCATCGGGATGGAATACCCCAGGCCCACAACCAACTGGTTGGAATGCCCACATACTACGAGTCCAATCATCCTCGGGATGGAATAATCGCGGCCCATAACAATCGGGTTGGAATGCTCAGGTCTATTGGCTTTCACACAAATCAGACAAGCCTCAACCACCAATCAAACATGTGCACATATAAAAAATAATCACATAACAGTCTATAGACAGATAAACCGATCTAACGGATCATAGCAACATAATAACATCCTATCTACCAGGATACTGATCTAACATATCATAATAGTGTAGGGTTTCAAAGTACTCCACGGATGATGCCAATGGGCCCCCTTGATGAAGTGTAGGTTAAAAGCCTAAGACTTCTATTTTCTCTATAAATAGTGATGTATTATTCATAATTAGGGTTAAGCTGTAACATCCATAAAATTCACACCAAATTTAAACTTTCTCAATCATAAATAAAAACCACATAGCATTGTTTACAAAATGTTTTCAAATCATTTTCCATCAGAGTGTCCCAAAAATCATAACATAAGGATGAGGAGTGATACGGTCACGCCTTCGCCTTTCCAGGATCTTCTGAAGTACCTGAAACAGTAAACTGAAAATTGTAAGCCCGAGGGCATAGTGAGCTACCTCCAAAATACCAACACCACATCGACAATAACATAACAGTAATAATCAATCAATCAATCAACATGTATACTGGGCCATTGGCCTGACTGGACTGCCCTACCGAGCCTACAATCTGTTTGGATCTATCCCGAGCCTTCGGCATGACTGGTCCACCACGTGGGCCTACTATCTCCCCGGACCGCTCATAGGGTATGTTGGCCTTCAACACAAAGCAGGACCGCATCAACCCAACCAACAAGCAAATAACCATGTGCGCATAGCTATCATATACTGGCATATACAAACATCGAACATATCTATCTCACTGATCACAATCATAGAATTCTCCTGTAACTAGAGTACCGACCTAGCACGTCACTAGCACACCAATCCCTACGGATCATAAAAGCATAACATACTGTCTATCTTGATTCCGAACTAACAAATCATAACCACATGCAACATACCATAACAATAACAACTAAAGGTCTGGCCTTGGTACCGTACACCCTATCGATATAGTGAGGATAACTCACCACACAGATGTCGACTCGGAAGGTAAACTCCAACTCTCGGAATACTCGACACAGGCCCCACCACCTATAACCATAGTTCAATATACGCATAAGTATTTAACCTTATAAGGTACTCCATAATCCAATAGTCAACCCCTGATCAAGGTCAAAGTCCTCAGTCAAGGTCAACAGTCCATGTTGACCTCAACTCACCGAGTACACCCAGCTACTCGCCAAGTCCCTTGAAGCACAAAACAACTCACCGAGTCATCGAGGTGACTCATCGAGTTCCTTCGAATCCCGATTAGACCTTAAGGCCACCCGCCGATTTCCCTCCCTGCGACTTTGACGGATATACTCGCGAACATATTCTTGGTTAAAACTCATTCGACTCGCCAAGTTGTTCTTCAACTCGTCGAGTCTCATGACAATCATCATCGGACTCGCCGAGTTGTTCAACCAACTCGTCGAGTTCAATGGCCATCTTCATGCGACTCGTCGAGTCCATTCAGTCCTCTTTCCATACAGATCCATTTTGAGCCATGCAGCGGCTCCAAATCACAGATCCAAGCTTCTAGGGCATGCTTATCACGTAAAGTTGCAAACTTTACATGCATGCATGGATTTAAAGGCTCAAAATGGTAAATCTAAACTATTGATGGGTCTTTATGCACGAAGAGGACCTCAATCATGACTAAAGCTACAACTTTATGCTTCTAGAATCCAAAGAGAGTCCAGATCTGAAGTTACAACTTCAGTTCCAGCCCATAGCTCATCATACCAACTTGATATTCCATGAAAACCCTAAACTCACCCAATAAAGGAGATCTATAAGGAGAATGACGGTTCTCCTCCAAGTCTTATCCCTCCTAGGACTCTCTTTCAAGCTTCAAACACACACACAAGGCACACACACATGAATAAGGCTCTCAAGGGTTCTTTGGAGCTGTAAGGAGGTCCAAGGGAGGCTAAGGTACCTTTAAATAGGGGTGCAAACCCCGTGAATTAGGGTTTCACTTGCCAGCTCCTACTCGCCGAGTCCCAATATGGACTCGTCGAGTAGGTCACTTAACCCGTGATCCTTCTCGCTGCTACTCGACGAGTAGGTAAACCAACTCATGTAGTAGGGCCTAATCCAAAAACTCATATTAACAATACTTGAGAAACGGGGCGTTACATAAGAGTGAGGTAAAATGTAGCCGCCACGTTGTGAGATTTCTTGTAGAGTTAGATTCTTATTCTTAAAGTGTACTCTGTTCCTCATAATTGAATAAATCGAGTGATTATTCGACATATCTTTATTTTTGTGTTTGTTCTTATTTTCCGCATCTTGTTCATCAAATCACAATTAGGGTTTTATTCCCAACAAGTGGTATCAGAGCGGGTTTTTGAAGATCTATCGATTTTTGTAGTATCGGTTCTTGATTTGATGATTTTCTGCACAAGTTATTGAAGATTATCGGTGTTTTAGAGTCTTGGAATCAATTTTCCTGTTCAAGCAACTATTCATGAAGATTTATGATATTTTCCACTGTTCATCTGGTAGTATTTTTTAATCTGAGTCGTCGTACTGTTCGTATTCATGATTGGATACGTTTGTTAATTTGCCCAATATCAATAACATTTCTGTTGTTTAATCTGGCACAAATAATTTGTATGTTACTATTCATGATCCGTTCCTTAAGCCCATAGTGTCGCCTGTTGTTCGTATCGTTTTTTATCCAACCAAGATCGATTTCTGTTCATTGATCTATCATTCCATAAAATCGTTTATCGCTAATCTAATCATTTTTCACCAAAATTGATTCTAATCCTATTAATTGATTTTGTGTTTAAACTAAATCAATCTCTTCATTCAAGTTTTTATATCGAATATCGATTTTTTTTTATCGTTTTGTGAGGTCAAGAACTGATGAAGATAGTGATGAATTTAATTAGAGAATTCGTTTGATCTTGAAATCGATCTGAGAAATGTTGAACTTGATATTTTTCGATAATCAATTTGAATGGTGAACCCTGGAAGTCAAAATTAGATTGAAATGGTTAAAACGAAAATGCAAAATCACTTTGTTTGAATAGAAATCGGTTCTAAGGAGATAAGGAGTGAAAGTTGGATCTTGATTCATGTTTGGTACTAATCGGAGTAGAGCCTGTGTTTGGAATGTTGGGGCTTAAATAGGAAGTATCGTCATACCTTAAAGTCAAAAGTGATTGTGATTTGGGTTGTTACATAAACTGCGAACAAATTGATCTCATCTGGGATGAACGAAGGTCAAAATTGAAAAGTCAAAGTTCTAAATGGATTCACTACCTACGAACGGCTCGAATTAAGTATTGGATATTGGGCTCACACTCGTTCTTCACCTACAAATGTTCTCTCACTATGCTTCGTAGCGAATATGTGCTTGGATTTGTTGTTGCTGGTGATTCACAACTCAGCTCTAAATGAATGATTGATCAGGGTTGCCTTGTTTTCGCATCTAGAACATATTCGCTTTGGGGTATAATCGACAAACTTGAAACGAACTAGGGTTCGTGTGATTATGCTTGGAACGAAAGAGGGGAGGACAAAAATCGAACTTGTGATTGGATTCGGTTTGGCTAAGGTTTTGATTTTGTTCTGTGATCTATTGTTTTGAAGCGAAAGGTCGTGAAATAGGATTCGCATCGTGATGCTCGGAACGAACATGGTTTCGTTTTGTATCAACGAACTTGGATTTGCTTTGGTATCGGTATGAATCTTTGTGCTCGGAAAGAAGGTTAATTATGGGGTTGGTAATTTCCTGGATTCGTATTTCAATCGGAAGTTGCTGTCCGTTGTAGTCGCTTCCATTCATCTGCGTCTAGATAGGGAAGAAGATATTAAGTTAAATTATTGGTCTCTGCAACTTCAGCAAATTGACACTTTTGGTCCATGTTGTTTTCACAGCTTGGCAGTTTTGGTCCATTTCCAGAAACTGTTACAAATTAAAGAGAAATTGATGCGGAGTTACATTTTCAATCGCTGACTTTCAGCATTGTGACAGTTTCAGCCTCTTTTTTCCGAAAAGTTTGCAAATTTAAGGGCTGGTGAATAGTTTTGGATTTTTTTAACGCACATATTTTTTCATGACTAAAAAATTATGGATTCCATCAAGTCTTGGCGGTTCAGAAAGTTATTTTTCGTGATAACGTCAAAATTTCACGACTTTTTCCGGATTTTATACTTCATTGTGTATATCATTTTGTCACGGGGGAGCACAGTAATTATTTATCCATTCAAGATCATTCTCATGACCATTTAAAGGCTTTATAATCACGTTTTTTATTATAAATCGAAGGAGAATTTGGTATGACCATTCGAAATTGGATTTGTGACTTTTCAAATTTGAAGATTTTTGATAAAGCTTGAGGTAGAATTATGAAGGTAGCTTTTACAGTAGCAGTTCTTTATCGAGCTCTTCTAAAGGTTTTACGGAAAAGTATCCTTTACAGTAGCAGTTCTTCATCGAGCTCTTCTAAGGACTTTTTATATCTCCGACTTCTAGTATTTTCTCGATCAAGTGGCTTTACGAATCTTTAAATTTGAGTTGTTACATGATAATTTTTGGTGGCTTATATCATTAGTTTATTTGAAGATCATTGTGACTTGGAGGGGAGCTCTTCAAAGACAAGAAGTAACTTGGTTTCTTTGTTCTGAAATGGGTTTTTATGGTAGGTTTGGCTTTATTGAAGATCTTTTGGATTACATCAGAAAATGAAGTTTAAAAACAATACTTCGGTGCTTGGTTTATATATATATATATATATATATATATATATATATATATATATATATATATATATATATATATATATCCTAAAACCAGTGGTTAAATACTATTAAAGAATCAAGATTCGGGCATTGCTTCAAATATTCCTCGTTGTAAGTTATTTTCTTATATGATAATTGCTTGTTTTGGAAGTTAAAGCATTGTCATCCATTCCATACTTTTTGGTGGAGATTTTAGGGTTTCAAAGTCCTCCATGGATGATGGCAATGGGCCCCCTTGATGAAGTGTAGTTTACAAGCCCAAGACTTGTCGTTTCCCTATAAATAGTCATGTATTATTCATTATTAGGGTTAAGAGTGAGGCAAAATGTAGCCGCCACGTTGTGAGGTTTCTTATAGAGTTAGATTCTTATTCTTAAAGTGTAATATGTTCCTCATAATTGAATAAATCGGGTGATCATTTGACATATCTTCATATTTGTGTTTGTTCTTATTTTCCGCATCTTGTTCATCAAATCACAATTAGGGTTTTATTCCCAACAAATAGCATATACCATCCTATCTACCAAGATACCGATCTAACAGATCATACTTGCATAACACATCATGATAACAATCCAAAGGGCCAGCCTTGGTGCCTTCTACCCTTGAGTATAGTGACGAAAACTCACCTCGCAAATGTTGAACTGAAGTGATAAGCTCAAACTCTCGAATCACAGCCACAGACTCCACCACCTATATTTTCCATAAGACATTTCCATAAATTTCCAATTTACTAAAAAAACCCCAGAAGTCAAACCAGTAAATCTTTGGTCAAAGTCAAAGTCAATGGTGAAGGTCAACAGTCCATGTTGTCCCAAATCGTCAAGTGCAGCTCACTAACTCCTTCCAGAACTCGAGAAGTCGTGAAAACCCCAGTTGACTCGTCAAGTTTTCGGGTAACTCATCGAGTCCATGCGTGTCCACAATTCGAGAAAACCCTAACTGACTCGTCGAGTCATCTTGCTTACTCGCCGAGTTCATGCAGAACCTTCAAAGGCTAATCTTGATCGGACTCGCTGAGTTGGCCAAGCAATTCGTCGAGTCCCTTCAGTCCTTTCTCCATTCCGATCTTTATAAGCCACCCCAAAGATCCATATTGCAGATCTAAGCTCCTACGGCATACTTCTTACGTAAAGTTGCAAACTTCACGTACATGCAAGGTGCTAGGGGCCAAAATCAAGGTAAATAAGAGGTTCTAGGTGAGGAAAAGGCATTATCTTGCTAAAGGCTAAAGCTTTATGACTATCAAAACCAGGATGAGTCTAGATCTGAATATGCAACTTCTGATCATGGCCCAACACCCTAAATGAATCACCAACATGCTAAAATGGCCCTAATCTCAAACATAGAAAGATCTAGCTAGAAAGAGGTCAAGATAACGACTTGTTACCTTCAAGTGATGCTAAAATGGAGTAGAATTCAGATCCACAACTTTTCATTGCTCCAAGATTCTTGATCTTCAAGCTCCTCCTACCAAGATATACCTTCCAAGCTTAATAACACACAAATATGGAAAGTAATTACGATTTAGGGTTTCTAAGCTCAAAGGGGGTTGTAAGGGAGGCTAATGACCCTTTAAATATGGTGCAAAATCCCATAAATTAGGGTTCACCCTTCAGCTCCAACTCGTCGAGTCGTGTCCTCCAACTCGTCGAGTTGGTCACTTAAGATGCGCAGCCAAATCCGTTCCTATTTGATGAGTCAGGGCATCCAACTCATCAAGTAGACCTTTCAAAATGAACATATAAGACTGTAAATTTGTACCTGAGATTCAGGGTGTTATAATTCTCCCTCACTTGTACTAGACTTCGTCCTCGAAGTCCGCTATGGTGAAAAACTCTGGATAATGCACCTGCATCTCCGCCTTCGACTCCCAAGTCCACTCAGATCCCCTCCAGTGGTCCCATTATACCTTTACCAAAGGTACCTCCTTGTTCCGTAGACCCTTCACTTTCCTCTCCAGTACAACCATTGGCCTCTCTATGTAATTCATGTGCTCGTCAACCTGTGTGTCATCCGAGGACACTACTGCCTCCTCATCTAATACACACTTTTGCAACTATGACACATAGAAAGTGATTTGGATTTGACTAATCTCCTCTAGTAGCTCTAGTCTATATGTCACCTTGCTAACCCTGGAAATGATCCTGAACAGTCCGATGTATCGGATACCTAATTTCGACCTCTTCCTGAAGCGAATCACACCCTTCCAGGGCGAGACCTTTAGGAGTACCATGTCACCGACCTGAAACTCCAACTTAGATCGACGTCTATCAGCATAACTCTTCTTTAGACTCTATATGGTCTGGAACCGCTGTATGATCTACTAATCTTCTCGGTAGTCTGTAGGACCACCTCGGTCCAACCCATCACCCTGTGACGAACCTCTCCCCAACAGACTGGGGTTCGACATCTCTATCCATACAACAGCTCGTAAGGCGAAGTGCCAATGCTGAACAGAAAGTTGTTGTTGTAGGAGAACTCTGTAAGAATTAGGTAGGAGTCCCAACTCCCACCGAAATCAACAACGCAGGCTTTCAGCATATCCTCGAGAGTCTGTATGGTCCGCTCAATCTGGCTATCTGCCTGCGGATGGTAAGTTGTACTGAAGTGTAGTCGAGTGCCCAATTCCTCGTGGAACTTCTGTTAGAAACGGGAGGTAAAATGAACATCATGATCTGAAACAATAGAGACCGGTACCCCATGGCGGGAAACAACCACGCAGATATATAAGTTGGCCAGCTTCTCGACCGATGACCTCTCTCGTATTGCTAAAAAGTGGGCGCTCTTAGTCAATCGATCCAAGATGACCCAAATAGTGTTAAATCCCCTCGCCATCCTCATAAGCTTGGTGATGAAATCCATCGTGACCTATTCCTACTTCCACATAGGAATCTCCAGGGGCTGTAGTTGACCATGCGGCCTCTGATGCTCAACCTTGACCATCTGTCAGGTCAAGCACCTCTCAACGTACCATGCAATCTCCCTCTTCATGGATGGCCACCAATAACTCAAACACAAATCCTAGTACATCTTGGTGGCCCCGGGTGCATAGAGAAGCGAGACTTATGAGCCTCCTCTAATACGGTATGTTTGACCCCACCAGGCATCGAAACCCAGACCTGACTATAGCGGGTCAATAGTCCCTGGTTGTCCTACACAAACTGGGTGTTCTCACCCCTAATCTTCTCAAGCTTCCAATTCTCATGACGCATACCCTCAGCTTGAGCTTCTTTGATCAAACTCACGAGTGGAGAATCCATCGATATCCTCATATATATCGCTGGAGTGGAAGATCCAACTAATTTGGTACTCAGAGCATCAGCAACCATGTTCACTTTACTTGGGTGGTAAAGGATCTCACAGTCATAGTCCTTGACTACATCTAGCCAGGCTGATCCATGATGTGTCTCAGGATCTTAGGATCCGTGTATATGGTATAGTGGACCCCATAGGGATAATGTCTCCAAATCTTGAGAGCGAAAACCACCCCTCCCAACTCCAGATTGTGAGTAGGGTATCTCGTCTTGTGTGGCTTCAGATGTCGCGATGCGTAGCCTATCAACCGTCCTCTCTGCATGAGGACCGCTCCCAGTCCCGTGATGGATGCATCACTGAATACTACAAAATCTTCAACTCCTTTCGAGAGAGTCAAAACTAGAGCCTCGCATAGTTTCTGTCGGAGGGTCTTAAAAGCCCTCTGCTGGTCGGGGCCCACCGTAAATCCACCCCTTCCGTGTCAGATGAGTGAGGGGTACTGCAATCTTGGAGAAATCATGTATGAATCTTTGTTAATACCCTGCCAATCCAAGAAAGCTTCTAAAATCCGAGGGAGACTTTAGAACCTCCTACTGTATACCACCTCGATTTTGCCCGGGTCAACCAAAATCCCCTCCTGGTTAATGAGGTGTCCAAGGAACATAACCTCTCGTAACCAAAACTTGCACTTCGAGAACTTGGCATAAATCCGTTCCCGCTTCAGAACTCCCATTAACTCTCGAAGGTGCTCCTCATGCTGTTCTCGGGTGTTGGAGTATACCAAGATATCATTTATGAATACGATGACCGAGCGATCGAGTATCAGTCTGCAAACTTGATTCATCAGGTCCATAAATACTGCTGGTGCATTTGTGAGACCAAACAGCATCACCATGAACTCGTAATCTCCATAACGAGTCCTGAACATGGTCTTCTCCACGTCCTCCTCCCTAAACTTGACCTGATGGTACCCGAACCTCACGTCTATCTTGGAGAACCAATATGCTCCCTGCAACTGATCAAAATGATCATTTATCCTCGGGAGTGGATAACGGTTCTTCACCATCAACTTGTTCAACTCCCAGTAATCAATGCACATTTGGTGTGAACCATCCTTCTTCTTGACGAAGAGAATCGATGCTCCACACGGAGAACTGCTCAGACGGATGAACTGCTTACCCAATATTTCCTACAACTGTGATGACAGCCCCTGCATCTCTGGTGGTTCCCACTGGTACAGAGCCTTTGCGATAAGGGTCGCACATGGAATTAGGTCGATCCTAAACTCGACCTGCCTCTTCGGAGGCACTCCTGGTAACTCCTCCGAGAACATGTCAGCAAACTCCCTGACCACTGGAACCTCTGAAACTAAAATTTGATCCCTGACCCGCGTATCAACCACATATGCTAGATAACCCGCACACCCGTGTTGAATGTACTGCTGAGCCCTGGCAGTTGAATAAAACCCTGATCCCAATCTGGTACCCTCACCATATGTTGGAACCTGAAAGTGAACCTCTAGCAATCCTAAGCTCTAATTCCAAAGTGAAGATGTTCCGAAACAAAGAATGGTCCGGAGTCAAAATGTGAAGAGTGGTCCGAAATTTGTTCAGACCAGAAGAGAGGAAGATGAAAAACTGAAGTGAAGGCATTCCAGAATGATCCTCATGTCTAGAATGGTTGTTGATTTAGAGTCACTATATTTTGTATTTATACATTTATTAAAGTTTCTCTTTGTATTGATATGACATTTCATACGACTTAGTCTTTTGTAATATTAGACAATCAGAATGTCAGAAATATTTCTCTTGTCCGGTCCTATGTAAGTATCCTAGTTCATTCAATGTAACCTTGACTCCTATTTATAGGAACTTTCAATGCAAAGTCAAATACGTATCTTTCATTCAATTTTAGTGTTTTTACTAAGTTTCTTTATCTCTCTCAAAAACATTCTTATTGCTCTTCATTTAATATTTTTTGCATTGATCGTTATCTTCTCTCTTCATTTATATCTTGAATACTTTGTTTAAAGTACTTATTCAGACTTGACTGGAAAACTTATTAGTAAGAAGACATTGATCTTAAGCATTCATTCAAGGCTTGAGTTTTCAAACCTTGTCCCTGCACATAAGATCATCCTTGTTCTCACAATTGGTATCAGAGCTTGAGTGGTTGTCCTTTAAATCTACAAGATCAGATTATCATTGATTTGAAATTACCTTGGTATTTCAATCATTTAAGTTCTCCTGTATACCACTTTTTCTCAAGATATCTAACTTCAATGGTTGCCTATAATCCTCAACAAATGTATTCAATGCAAGTAGCAAATAGCGTGGGTTGCCCTACTCATGCCCCCATTGCTAGTTGTTGAAGAATATGATCACTGGAAAGTAAGAATAGAGAGACTTTTACTTGGAAAAACCTCAAAATCTTCGTTTCAATCCAAGAAAAAACCAATGCTCAATAGGAAGGATATTATAGATCCCAAAGTGGAAGCTCGAAATGCTTAGAAAAAGGAGGTTATGTCCAGACAAAATACCAGGTTCCGTGAGTACTCCAAAAAGAATGTATCTCAGAATTCTCGATCCTCAACCCCTAGTCAAAACTTCTTCACTCCCAATAAGATCTTCAAGAAACCATCAAATTCTACTAGTCCTGTTGAACCAAAAAATGTAGTCAGTTCCACCCAACCTAAAAATCATATGAATACCACTTCTATCCAAAAGACCTCTCCTCGGATTGTTTCATCTGTTTTCATTGCTAAATCTGGTGGCACAATTTTTAAACCAAAATCTTCAAAAACCAATATGCCATCATGCAAACCACAAAGTTTAAAGAAAACAATCTCTTCGAAATCTTCAAAGCAACATTTTGTGTGGAAAATCAAATCTCGCATTGATGAAACCAAAGTTCCGAAAGGGTCAAGTACTCATATTATGAAGCAAACTACTCCTGAAATCCATATCATTGAATATGACTATTGGATAGATGAAAGAACAATGTCATTCTATTTATTTCCCAAGGAATCTCGGAATCAGCCTTCGAAACCCTCAGTTGCTGATAAGTCACTTCAAAATTCCATGACTCGTGCCCTGGTCCCAAAATCTAACTCTTATTGGCTGCATCAGATGAAAATAAAGGAATTGACATGTTTATTATAAACATGTTATACATATACGGAATGGGTCTCCAAGACAATTATGAGATAACATGTAGGAAGGATAAAACAATAGGCAACACCAACATTAGGCAGTGTGTCCATAAGGTTGTTGATGGTTATTTTACAACATAAGTAAAAAATTTGTGCTCCTCCTATGTTACTCTATATTATGGTGATACTATAAAGGATTTTGAGGCTAAATATCGTATAACCAACCAATCCAAATGAGCACGATAATTTATGAGTGATCCCTTGTAGTGGTGGCTGATAGTGTCTTTGGTTATGTGAAATTGTTCGTGTGGGAGAGTCCAATTGTGGGCCCAACATATTGTAGATATTCTATGTGGAAAGGGGTCAATTGTGGAGGAAAATATTTTGTCCAATCACGGTTTTCGTTAACTTTTAGTTAAGGGAGGATGTTCTTCGATCTAACATAGTTCATTCCAATTGCCCCTCTCACACCGCTCTTAAAGCCTGGAAATAGGATCGTTCCTATTGTAGTGGTAACATTATAGAGGCGTCTGATTTCTAAGGTTTTCATGAAAGGTGTTCGTAAATAAATGGAAATGTGCCTTTATGATTTTTAGTTTAAGGTCAATGTGTCAAGTGGCACAAATGTTATATTTCATAGCATCAAGAGGGTATTTAAGTGAATGCCATGATGATGAGTCTCTTGCAATGCTTATAACATATTTCTCAAATGCTTTTAATTTAGTGTATAGATCAATATTATTTCATGAAGAGGGTAAGAACATAAGAGATCAAAGATATAAGAGAAAAGGTTTTAATATTTTTACATGTAGATATGAGTTTTTCAATAAGTTTTTTTTTAAAACAATGTGGGATATAAATACATTTCTCTCTTTACTTATACTTGATTGCTTTCACTTCAACTTTTTTCTTAAGTGGCATGTGATAAAAAACATAAAACAAAAGACAAATGATAAAGTTGAATTTGATATCACATCGTCATGGTAAACAAACTTAATATACTGTTTTATTTTATAATTAAAGTTCTTATTTTAAAGTTAAAATACTTACATAATTAATTAATCATTTTTTACCATTGGCAACTTTTCCAAATATTAAAGTTTAAGGAAAAAATATAATTAAACATTCTATTATTACACCAAGTGGGTTTTAAGTATAAATTATCTATTTTTAGCAAAATAGTTTTAACATTAATGTTATTTGATTTGCATGCAATTTAATTATAATAATATAAGACATAAATGGTTTTTGGAATGTTGTAGTTAATTCTTAAATCCTTCAAAATCAAGAGCATAAGACAACAAACATATAAAAGAAAATGTTTAAGCCTATTTAATCATATATGTGTGTTTTCTCATGCGTTTTATTTCTTAAGCAATACGACATAAAAAATGTATTAGCCTCATTAATTATAACTGATTGCTTTTACATGAAAATTTCTTTTTCTTAGTGACTTGTGATAGAAAAAACATGATATAAAGAGACACATAATAAAGGTGAATTTGATCTCACATAATCATGGTAAACAAACTTAATATACTCTTTTATTCTATAACTAGGTGTAAAACCCATGTATTATATGAGTTAATTAAAAAAAAAAAACAAAATATAAATACCAAAATATTTAAGAACTTTGAATTTATAAAAAAATAAGAAAAATAGTGAAATATTATAATGAAAATGTTTTTTATCTTTTAAATTCAAACAAATAGTTTAAATAAATAAAAGAAACTAATGAGTTTTAATTTTGAGAATTTTAAAATTAAAAAATAAATTTATTAATGAAATTGATATTCATGTATTACTACATTTATTGCAATTATTAAATTAAAATATTATGTGTAATTTAATAAAATAAAACACTCATAAAATGATACGTGGAAAAAAAAATTCAAAATAAGAACAAAATGACATTTGGCTTGGAAAAAAAAACTATTTATTTATTAGAGAAGAAGTAGAGAGGTATCCTTTAAAAGTTAAGCTAATTAGATAACTCATTAATCATTTTTATCTTTGAAAACTTTTCTAAATATTAAAATTTGATTTTTTATATCAACTTAATGTATAAATTATTATTACATTTAATTTAATGTCAATGACTAATAATTTTCAACAACATATAGGTGTCAAATTTATAACTAAATAATTTTAGTCTGTTACACAAGATTTCGCCTAGTTATATTTATAAGACTACTATGTGTGGGCAACATGTTATCACACCCAAATTGTCCACCTCATCATCTTAGTCACAATTTGGTGTTATAACATCAATGGTGGAAATGGGCAACACCAAATAACATGGGATAACACATACTATTTTCTATTTCTTTTTATTTTTATTTTTTTTGGATGTTTTTAATTTATGTTATTCTAATTTGTTTTATTTTTTATTTACTTCATATATTTCTAATTCATTTTATTTTTTTAATATATGTCATATATTTATAAAAAAAACATATAAATTAATAAAACATAATTTCATTAACTAGAAAATTAAAAATAGCATACAAACTTAAAAAAAAAAAAAAACATTACAAACTAAAAGAAAACATTGAAAAAAAACACACAATAGTCATAATAATTAAAAAAAAACACCGACAAACTATTCTTCGCCCAAGTATTTTCTCTCTATCTGTGCCTTCATCCTTCGTATCACTTCAGCTCGTCTCGGTGGTAAGTTTTCTTCGTTTGTCGTAAGAATTGCCAAATCCTTCGATATGCGATCTTCTTGGGCTTCTTGACGAAGGAAATCCAAATGCTCCCGTTGCAATTCGTATCTTTTATTTGCGATTTCCGTGTGGGCGTCATTTTTTTTTTCATTTCCTCGTGCTCTCGAAGCCGACTTTCATTCTTCTCCGCATGTCGTTGAGTGCGCTTTGCTTTGTCGCACCCCATAGGTCGTCGTGGCGGAGAGATTTCCTTGATGTCGTCAAACTCGTTCGGGATCTCAACAGTGTCCGCGTTGAGGTCGATGTTCGTGTGTCCATCGGAAACGTCAACCGAACCCGAACCACGAGACCTTTTGGATTGGTGTTATGATAATGTTGGCGTTTTCATCCATTTTGGATCTTTCCTCACTAACTCCCATACTTTTTCATACTTAAAAACGTGCCCCATTTGCACGTGATATTCCTCCCTTGCGGCTCTAAACACATCGAAATCATTGGCACCCCTTTGACATTGCAAAGAAAATTTGTTGTATATGGAATTGAATTTGGTGCACTTCCGGCTAATTTGAGTCAATTTGCCACTAAGCATATCATTATTGCGATACGTGTCACCCTTGTTCTAAATTGTGCGGAACTTGACAATTACGGCATCCCAAAAAGCAACTTTCTTCATATCGTTCCCTATAGTTGGTTGTTTTGAAGTATCTCACCAAGCTGTCGCCAATGCATGCTCTTCCTCCTTTGTCCACCATGTTGGAGGTGCTTCCGTTTCGTCCGTCCCGACAACGACCTATTTCCCTTTCTTTTTTGGTCTCCCTTTTTTTACCGATGCTTTCTGACTACCCCCGGCTTCCGTCTCGACAACGGGTTTTTGCGTGGGTGTGGGTTGTGTGACTGTTTGACACATGAGACCGAATGTGTTAAAAAGGTTTTTCTTGAATGTTTGCGTTTTGTTGCACAAATGGTGAGGTGAAGAATTATAGTGGGGTGAGGCGGGATTAAAAAAATTGTCAGAATATGGAATTTGTGGTGAGTTTTGCGAGTTTAGAAGGTTAATGTATCCCTCATATCTCGCAAAACCTAATGGAGTGGATGTGTTTGTCTTCGGAGGAGGGGTATTCGGGTTTTGATCCATGGTGATTTTTTTTGTTTTGAATGATAATAAAAGAAATAGAGGTAGATATAGAAAAATAGAAGTGTAAAAACATATATATATATATATATATATATATATATATATATATATATATATGTATATATATATATATATATATATATATATATATATATATATATATATATATATATATATATATATATATATATATATGAGTAAATTACACGAATGGTCCATATGGTTTGGGGTAATTTGCGCGTTTGGTCACTAACTTATTTTTTTAACTCGAAAGGTCCCTACTGATTGTTTTATTACGTGTTTGGTCCCTATTGTTTGTTTTTGTTACGCGTTTAGTCCCTATCATACCTAAAAAGACTATTATTTAAATAGGAAAAAATTATGGGGTACGTAAGGTAAGGTGAGAAGGGTGAGATTAGGGGTGTGTTTATTTAAATAAATTAAAAAATAAAGGGAAAAATAGACTTTTTATGTAAGACAGGGACCAAGCGCGTAACAAAAACAAACAGTAGGGACCTTCCGAGTTAAAAAAATAAATTAGGGACCAAACGAGCAAATTACCCTAAACCATAGGGACCATTCATGTAATTTACTCTATATATATATATATATATATATATATATATATATATATATATATATATATATATATATATATATCTTTTACAATTCATCGTTTTTAACGGAAATATTACCGTTTTTCAATGGAAAAGTAAATGCAACGGTCGAATAGTTGGCTTTACGATACATTACCATGGTCACGGGGGCTTGGCGTAACGCCTCATAACGGGAACCTGGGGCGGTGTTTCCGCGTTATGACGCCGTTATGGGTGCGACACGTCAGATAACGCTATTAATACGTTGCCAACTCCCGTCGCTCTAAAGATACCTCAATTTTTTGATTTTGTTTAAATTCTGATCATATACCAAAAACACCTTTTGCAATCCCATGGCGATGAATCTGCCATTTCTATTGCCCTTTAATGGCTGCCTACCGCCCTACTCCATCTACTGTCATGACAACCATTTACTTTATGTTCATAATTCGAAGTTATTTCGGTTCTTAGGTCACAAAATATATTCTTAAATTTTACATAATGCCCAGGTCACTAAAAGATGAGTATTATGGTGTACTTCAACTTGAAACATGAATAGAAGTGTAATAATTCGATTGATATACACATCTCCTATAATAAATAAAGGTTTTTTTTGCCAAATGTCATCATCTCATTCATTTGGACACATGGTATATTCTAGAATTTTTAAAATTTCTATTTTCCACTTGTCATTTTATTGTATTTTTTATTTTATTAAATTAAAATTTCACATTTAATGTGTAAGGTAATATATATGTAAAGTATTTATTAAAAAGAGTTTATATATGTAATGTATTCAATACATTAAAGTGTCATTAATTTTAATAATTCAAATTTTTTTTTTCATTTTTCTTTTAAATTCAAACTTATCAGTTAAAATTTTATATTTGTTTTTTTTTAATTAAACCCATGTAATATATGGGTATCACACCTAGTATTTTAAAGAACCAAAATAATCTTTTAAAAGTAGGGTGTACGTCCTTCAGTTTCAGTCTACTTTACTAAAAAAATGTAATAACATTTCTATATGTTATATAGAAAGAGGAATTTATAGTTAAAACGTTGAAATAGTTGTAGCAAAAAGAAACAATTAATTGGATAGATGTTTTATCCAATTATTTCCTATTGGTTGATTTTGGTTAAATGATTTAAACGAGTCTCATTCCTATTGGTTGATTTTGACTCAATATTAAGCCCAAGACATTTAGAAGGCATTTTTACAAAGCCAAATATCGTCGCTACTTCTCAGTCAGCCCAAAACTTTCCAAATTATATCGTAGTTATGCAAAACCAAGTGCGGACAGGACCATAGCCGGTTCTGCATGTCGTGGGTCGACAAGAACTGATTCTTATTTGGGTCCAAGTTGGGCCTAAAGATATCAACAAATATACAAATAATAAGAATTTTCTTAAAAAACAACTAAATCTTTTTCATTTGTTATATTTGATTATAGAGCACAAGAATTGTTGAACCTTGTTCTACGTCTTCAACTGACATTTATTTGGTTGTGCTCAATCATTTGGTTAGAGAACTTTAAGTGCTACAAGATGTCGTATGCGTTCCATCTTATTTAAGTAATAATCATATTCAGAGCCTCAATTGTTTAGACGTTGCCATTTCTCACAAGTCCATGTTAGTGTGTCGGTTAACTACACATGCTCCACTAACGACTTTGAGAATGCAAATATCACAATTGCTATCTACTTAAAATCTACTTAGTCAATGCGTTTCCTCATCATCATTTTCATGAATCGAAGAGAAACCTTATGACACTTGGATTTTATTGTGTGTGTGTTCATATCCATGTGAATTTGTCAATACCATGATCATAAGAGGAGGTTAGTGACAAATCCAAACTCATATGCACTGAACTTGTTTAACCTTAACTTCTTGCCACCTGGCATCACAAGGACCTACCATTGCTTCCAAGTAGTTATGTAAACAATTGAGAACTCATAGAACTCACATGCATAGTCAACTTTAACTGGAATGGGCACAGAAACAAGAATATGTCAACACAATGTGCTATAAATCTCAAGTCGTGTGCTAGTGATAAACAATAGGTTTTAATCTTGATTAGTTCTTGAAACTTTTCAAGATCTTTATGACTCCCACTAACCGCTTGACATATAATATTCTCTTATCAAGAACCATTCCTTGACAAATCAAATATTCAAGAGTTAGTGCAAATTCTTATCAACACAAACCCTTCACACAATTTGTCTTAGTTGGTCTTTGTTTTATCCAAAACATCACAACTTACCAATTTCAAATGTACAAGAGTAGAAAACATTTTACTCTACATTTGACAAGTGTTATAAACCTTTCTTAAGATTATGTCACTCGACTTACAATCTTGGAGTATGATTCTATGACTTGTTTTGGAACAAAGTATGACTCATCTTCTTGATTTAACCATTTCAACAATTCACGATTCCTCTCCTTAGCCATACAAAGGCACTAAGATATCCTTAGAGGATCAATTGTGATATGGTTTTCCATAATCATTAAGATGATCATAAAACACAATACTAAAGTACCCTCCCGTCTCTTCAGATTGGAGAAACTTTTATCTTTCCGCATAATTTGACTTTTCTCATTCGTCCTTCCATACATTGAAACTTTTCCAATGTTTCAGAGTTATACTTAAAATTTTAAGCATAACCATATTTACTAAACTTTACTAAATCATGACGAATAGTCTTATCTATCCTTGTGGTGGACCTTATCAGCGCACAACCAAGTATACCCGATCCCTTAATCCTTCACTTAACTCACATATACATGTTAACAAGGAATTAGTCTTAATTTCCCAAAGATGAAAATTCTCATTCATCTCACAAGTTGCATGATTCCAAGTTTCTATCCAACTGAAACTTAGGTGATGAGAATCTTTCCTTATTTGCTAAATTATACCCCTACCACAAATGAAAGAATCAAATTCATTTTCCAATATTGCTATCAATGGAATCATATAAACAAAATTTTTTTTTCACAAATGCCTTTGTAAGGAAATTTAAAAATAAACAAAATCAAAAAATTTCCTTTTATATTAAAATTGCGGAAAAACTTATCCTTAAATTGCAAATACATATGCAAACAATGTTGTTATGTATTCCTAAGCAGTCTATCATAACTCTTAAGTAGCAGCTCAAAATTCTGATATTCAGATCATGCGATAGAAATCCATCTCTTCACGATCAGAATTAGCTGACTCTTCCTTTAAGCTTCCTTTCTTCGATTCTACAAAATATCAAAATGTGACCTAGTCACATCATGTAATAATAATCTCCAAATAGGAACTTAATAGAGTCAGATTATGGACTTTACCTGAAGCATACGCAAATTTATTGACTTTTACCATTCTTATGGACTTTCAAGTAAATTGGGCACCTTCGCAACCAATGCCCCTTCTTTTGGCAATAGAAACATATGGACTCTTTGGTAACGGTACATGGGACTATCTCAGACTTAGCCTTTCTCTTTACCATTTGGTCAACCGGGTTGACTATGGTCGATCCCTTTCCATTGGGAAGAGAAAACTTTTCTGGACTTCCAAGGTTTCCATTGTCAATGTCCATGAAAGATTGGGAAGTAGATCTTCCAAACAAATTTACTTTACCACTGCCCTAAATCATTGTTGATTCAGCAGCAACAAGCAAATAGGTAAGATCAATGAGGGTCATGTCGTGATCTGTCATCAGGGAGTGACTAAAGAACCCAGTCAACAGCTAACTTCCTCGGGACTTCGACGCCCAACTCTCCCAGCTTGTCAATATGTGACTTCATCTCCAAGATGTGAGTACATATAAACATTTCTTGCCAATAAAGATTGAGTGACCTTGAACTTTTCAAGAACTTGTGGGTTAAGGAGAATAATTGGAGGAGGTGGAGCAAGTGAAGTATTATTTCCATGATCCAATCGCGGGATATCATCTTCATTAGGAAAGCTTCTTCCAAGGGATTTGGAAAGACCATAGTTGTCTGAACCATACGTCTAAAATGGGAGAAATTCAAGTTAGTTGATTTAAGTCCTTAATATAACACCCAATATGAAATATTAAGGCTAGGACCTAACAAAATATTTTATAACTTGGAAGAGGGATGCCATAATCCAAGCTATAAAATATATTAAGGTAGGTAAATGATGAATTATCAATTTCCACCATGATAAACGAAATTGTTCATTGGATTGAAACTCCTAGATCTTTTGAGATTCATTGAACTTTTCAATGGCAAGTTTAAATCTCGGTTGCGCCCTCTCAATTTTGTGACTGGGATGTCGAGGATCACAAACAAGTTGTGAATAACCATGCAAATTAATTTGGTACCCTTAACTTTATCACCTATTCGATGTGCCGGTTAACCACACGTGCTCCACCAATCTATGATATACATTAAGTTTCCCTTTGCCACTCTTACTAGTCCATGTTAGTGAGCTGGTTAAACACACACGCTCCACCACGACTTGGTATGGTACAAAGTGTAATTTCATGGGTTCGCACCAAATTCACATTTTCCTAAAGTATTTAACATTTGAAATTTAATAAAGTTTAATTACTTTATAATTATCATTATACTTTTACTGAAAGCAGCATTAATGCCTTGTCCTACCCATTAGGCTAACGACCCTCCACCAGTCAAGGAAGCGGTGGATGAGAGTGGACACCCATTAAACTGCCATTTTATAGGCAGTAACCTTATACCCCCTTATAGACCGGCTTCATGAATGAGGCATACTAACGGTAAGACTGACTTACTATTATACATACATACATACATACATACATACATACATACATACATACATACATACATATATATATATATATATATATATATATATATATATATATATATATATAACCTATAATATTATAATAGTATAAGGATTGAATTTTAAACTATTTAAAATTCTAGGTTTTGGAACTAAAGTATACATGGGCGGTAACTTTACAATTTCCAAAACTTGATGGCAAGTTTTGAACAAGTCAAAAAAAACCTTTGGAATCTATAAAATATGAGTTTAATATGTCTTTTAATGGCAAGACTCATGAAAATCCATAACTTGAGGACAAGTTATGGATGTCATAAAACAATTTATGGGACAAACTCTTCAAATACATAACTCATGACATTTAAAGACTCATTAACAAGAAAGACTTTTGGTTTTCCATAACTTGAGGACAAGTTATTGTTGGATTAATGTCTAAGTCCATAACTATAATTGGTAAGACTTGACCCGACCCGGCATGGTCCATTTGGGTTGCATGGCATCATGCACTTGGATAGACTATAATGAGAGAAATAAGACACTTATGGTTATTAACATATTATAAGTTCTAGTATATTAATAATAAGAATAATAAGATTATTTAATTAGTATTGATCAAGAATTAATCTAGGATTAATTAAGTGATCAAAAGAAGACTAATTAAATATATGGGTTGATTGTGTAAATCATCCATACTTGTATAGTGGGCTAATGCTCCATGGATTATCTAGTTGGGCCAAAACCCATATGATGCTCCTTGGATGCTCCATGGTGTATCTGAACCCATGGATCCAAGGAAATGGAAAGTCATGACAATTAGGGTTTACCCTAATTGTAACACTATATAAAGATATTATTCTTCCCAAAATCGGTCACTAGATTATTCTAGAGAGGGATAGCCGATTTTATGAAGTGTAGAATTCTCTCAAGTTATTCCAAGTGTATTTGGTGTTGTGTGAACCATTTGAGGTGTCACACTTGGGGAACTAGGCACTCAAGCTTCATGAAGACATTCTACATCAAAGAGGTATGTATTCTATCTTGTTATATTGATAGTTTTGTATGCTAGATTAGGATAATACCTTGGATGTTCATATTTGCATGTATAATAGAGAAAACATAGATCCAAGGTATTTAGGGTTGCATGTACACTTAGGAGTGTTAGAATGCTCATAATCCAACAGTGGTATCAGAGCCTAGGCTTGTTTTCTTGTTATACTTGCAATAGAAGCTGAAAAATCGAAATTGATGTTGTCAGCCCAGTAGACTCGCCGAGTCCATGAAGGGACTCGACGAGTCCAAGGCAAAATGCATCCAACTCGCCGAGTTGTGTTCATGCACTCGACGAGTTGGACCCCAGACAGCATATTTTCGAGGTTTTTGGCTAGAAATGGACTAGGAACATTACCCTAAGTTGTTTTTGAACTTATAAACTTGTTTTTTGATGTGGTAATGTTCATGCTAATCCATTTTCAAAGATAATTGTCAATAGATTCATGTTTTGTATTAGTTTAAAGGTTAGACTAATTACATGAAAAAGTTTGATTTGAATTATCTTGTTCTTATGAGTTTCTTAGATTAATAAGAAAGTTGAGTGAAATAGTTGTTTTCAATCCATTTTAATCTAAGAGTTGAGTATAAAATGTGTTTGTGTAACTTATCCTCAAGTTACATGAAGAGTCACATTAAAGACTCATAAAACTCATAAAGTTGGCAAAGGTTACAAAATGAAGAGTCTAGTTCTAATTAATTGGAGTTATGACTCCATAAGTTGTCCTCAAGTTATGGAGGACCAAGAGTCTCTTCATTTAAATAAATATAAAAAAAATGTAACCTTAATTAATTTCATAAGTTATAAAATAAAGAAAAAATTAATTCTTTATTAGTTTAAAGTCTTCCATAATTTGTCCTCAAGTTATGGAACTTGAAGAGTTTTTGGATTAAAACTACTTTAAACACATAAGTTATGGAATTAATTAGTTTTGAATAGTTTCAAAACTTGCCCTCAAGTTTTGGAATTTGTAAAGTTTTCTCATATGAATACTTTAATTCCAAGTTAGCCCTTAGAATTTTAAAAGTTAAAATTCAACCCTTATACTTTATAATATTATAAGTTAATAATATTTATATATATATATATATATATATATATATATATATATATATATATATATATATATATATATGTATAAGAGTAAATTCAATCTTACCGCTAGTACGCCTCATTCACGAAGCTGGTCTATAAGGTGGGTATAAGGTTGTTGCCTATAAAATGGCAGCTTAATGGGTGTCCACTCTCACCCACCGCTTGCTTGACTGGTGGAGGGTCGTTAGCCGAACGGGTTTGACATGACTATAAATCTCCCTTCATTAAAAGTATTAATGATAAATACTAAGTAACTAAACTCTAAATAATACCCAATCTTAGTTACTTAGGAAAATGTGAATAAGGTGCTAATCCATGAAATTACACTTTGCACTTTGTTTAAGTCGGTTAGTGGAGCGTGTGTGGTTAACCGGCACACTAACTCGTATTTAACAAGGTATGCAAAGGGTAACTTAATGTTTATCATAGTATCGATGGAGCGTGTGTGGTTAACCGGCACATCGATTGAGGGGTAAACACTTAAGGGTACCAAGTAATTTGCATGGTTACTTCACACCTTGTTTTGTGATCCTCGGCATCCCAGTCACAAAACCTGAAGGGCACACTCGAGATTGAAACATGCCATTGAACAGTTCAATGAATCTCAAAAGATCTAGGAGTTTCAAATCCAATTAAAACCTAATAATACATTTCGTTTATCTTGGTGGAAATTGGTGAATCGTCATTCACCTACCTTCAAATTGTTTTATAGCTTGGATTACGGCATACCTCTTCTAAGTTATAAAATAGTTTGTTGGGTCCTAGCCTTAATATTTTCATATTGGGTGTCATATTAAGGACTCAAAGATCAACTATCTTGAATATCTCCCATAACATGTCTGGTTTAGACATTTATGATCTTCCCAAATCTCTTGAAACAAGCATTCCTAATGAAGATGATGTCCCATGGATATCATACTTCTTTCACCTCCTCCAATTATTTTCCCTACCCCACAAGTTCTTAAAAAGTTTAAGGTCACTCAAGCCCTATTGGCAAGGCAAGGTCTAGGTGTGATCACATCTTGGAGATGTAGTCACATATTGACAAGGCGGGAGAGTTGGGTGTCAAAGTCTTGAGAAAGTTGGTGGTTCAACTACTTTCTAAGTCACATAGTGAGTTCTTTTTGGAACACCTATGAAACAGACTATGACAAGAACCTTAATGATCTTATTTATTTGTTAAGATCAACTTCCTCAAAAACTTGATGGACATTGACAATAGTGACACAGGAAATCCAGAAAAGCATTCTCTTCCCAATGGAAAGGGATCGGCCATAGTCAACTCGGTTGAACAAATGGTAAAGAGAAAAGCTAAGTCTGTGATAGTCCCTTGTACCATTATCAAAGGGTCCATATGTTTATATTGCCAAAGTAAGGGTTATTAGTTGCGAAGCTGCCAAATTTACCTAAGGATGTTAAAGTCAATAAGTTTGACTCTACTTCAGGTAAAGTCCACTATCTAACTCTGTTAAGTTTCTATTCTGAGATTCTTGATACATGATGTGACTGGGTCACATGGTAATGTTTTAAAAATCAAAGAAAAGTAAAGGAACTTAAAGAAAGAATATGCTGAATCTGATCGTGTAGATGGATTTCTATCGCGTAGTTTGAATATCGGATTCTTGAGCTACTTCTTAGGAGTTATGAGATATTGCTTAGGAATAGATAACAACAAGTTTTCATATGGGTTGTAAGGATAAGTTTTTCCGTATAGTTTTAAAATAAAAGAAATTTTTGATTTTATTTATTTTAAATATCCTTACAATGGCATTTGAGGAAAAATTGTTGCTTATATGATTCCATTAATAGCAAGAGTGGAAATATGAAATTGATTCTTCATTTGTGGTAATGTCTAAATTTACCAAATAAGGAAAGATTCTCATCATCCAAAGTCTCAATTGGACCGGGACTTGGAATCATGCAAGTTGTATAGCATGATGAATGAGAACTTTTCAAGTATTGGAAAAATTAAGACTAATTACTTATTCACATGGATGTGTGAGTCAAGTAATGGACTAAGGGATCGAGTACATAGTCATGTGCACTGATTAAGTCCACCACAAAAGATATAAGGCTATTCGTCATATTTTACTAGAGTTCAGTAAATATGGTTATACTTACAAGCTTAAGTGTAAATCTGAGACATTGGAAAAGGTTCCAATGTAAGGCAGAGCGAATAAGAAGAATCAAATTAGGCAGAAGGATAAAAGTTTCTCAAATCTGAAAAGATGGGAGAGTACTTTAGTATCAGTTTTGTGATCATCTTAATGATTAAGAAACCATATCAAAAAATAGTTCTCTAAGGAAGTCTTAGTGCATTCTCGTGACTAAGAAGAAGGGATCTTGAATTGTTGAAATGGTTAAATCAAGAAGATGAGTCATACTTCGTTCCAATACAAGTCTTAGAGTCATACTCCAAGATTGTAATTTGAGTGACATGTCTTTAAGAAGGTTTAAAACACTTGACAAATGTAAGAGTAAAAGTTTTCTACTCTTGTACATTTGAAATTGGTAAGTTGTGATGTTTTGGATAAAACAAAGACCAACTTAGGCCAATTGTGTGAAGTGTTTGTCTTGATTAGAATCCACACTATCTCTTGGATGTTTGACAAGGGAGTCTTATAGGTCAAGAGGACAGTGGGAGTCTTAAAGGTCTTGAAAGTCTCAAGAACTAATCAAGAATAAAACCTAGAGTTCTTCACTAGCACACGACTTAAGGTTTATAACCTATCGTGTTGACATATTCTGTGCCCATTCCAGTTAAAGTTGGCTTTGCATATGAGTTCTTAGAGTTCTCAATGTGTTTCACAACAACTTGGAAGCAATGGTAGGCCCTTGAGCTACCAGGTGGCAAGAAATTAAGATTGAGTTCAGTCCATATGAGTTTGGATTTGTCATTATCCTTGTCTTGTGACTATGGTTTTGACAATTCACATGGATAAGAACACATACACCATTAAATCTAAGTGTCATAAAGTTTCTCTCCGATTCATGAAAATGATGGTGAGGAAACACTTTCACTAAGTAGATTTTAGTTAGATAGCAATTGTGATATTTGCATTCTCAAAGTCGTTAGTGGAGTATGTGTGGTTTACCGGCACACTAACCTGAACTTGTGAGAAGTGGAAAAAAAGGTCTAACCATTATGATTACGGCATCCGTCTTCATAATTGTTTAGACACACAAGTGTGCTATCTAAGGGAAGGTGTATGATTTTGATAAAGTTCTATCAAAACAATCCAGTATCAGAAATCTGAACTTTGGTAAGAAAGTCAATAAAGTATTGATTTCTAGAAGTCCAGCTGATTTCTGAGTACATGTCAAAGCTAGTGGGAGCATAAGTGTTATGCTAATAATCATCATGTTAGTGGGAGCATGATAATTATGATAAAGATTGCAAGTTAGCAATGTTAATTATAGAAAACAAAAGGTTTCAATTGGGAAAAAGTTGTTTTGCTATAATTAAGGGAGAGGAAATTATACTTCATCTCAAATCTATAAGCTTAGATCGTGAGGTTTTAATCATTTAGTCAAGGATATATATGAATTTCATGTTGGAATGGCTCAACATAAGGAAATTCTGTATATGGGTCCATTATTTGCGTTCTTAAATTCGATTATGATTACGGCATCCCTTTTCATAATCTGAATTATGAGAACTTGGCAAATAGAAATGGAAATGTTATAGCAAAAGACTGGTTTAGTCTTTATGTGAGACATCATGAATCGTGTCCCATATGCTTCGGATATAGGACCGATTACATGTGCTATATTCATCCTTTCTAAAATTTTCCAAATGCCTAGGGCATTAAGAAGGGAAAAGGTTTAGAACTGGATATGACTAAAAGGATTAAACAATTGTCGAGGACAATCTAAGGTTTACCAAAGATTGGTTGCTCAAGGACAGTTGGAAGTATAGTGATAATTCTGGAAGGACCATATTGATATAATCTGTAAGGAGGCAACTCTTATTCAGAAGTGATAGTCAAAATGAATCTGGAAATGTTTCAAAGTCAGAAATTTAAATCTGTGTAAGATTAAGGAAACTTAATGCAAGAAGGATATTTCCAAGGAGTTGATCTCCTTTGGAATACTCTGTAATGATTGTTGCCAAGTCTTTTTGAATTTGTGCATAATCATTACAAGAGGATCAATGCATATAAGTTTAGAATCTAACAGATTTTAGTAAATGGCATGAATTTGGAATTCTTGCATTTGCAGTAAGGATTTGGGAGTGTGAAAAGAGAATCATTGAAGATTATGTTCAATTGATCTAGTTCACAAAGTAAAGATCATAGACAAACATAGTATGCATACTTGGTGTATGGCATGACTAGTGTTTAGAAAAACATAGTGTACATGCTTGGAGCATGGGACAACCATTGTTTTAAATTCAAAATAATGTTGATAGCTAAAACAGTATACAATGAATAGTGTGTAATCATATGGTGATAAATAAAAGGTGTTTTATTTATATTCATAAGTTCTGAGACCATATTGGATTCAATTATTATTGTGTTTCACTTTGCATGTTTTGACTTCCCGAATAAACTAGGTTATTCTTCCGGAATGACTAAGTTATTCAAACCATCCACAGTCGGTCATATGTTGGAAGTAGATATGAATTAAGACTCTCATGGGTTGGCTTGTAGAGGTCTAAGGTGTTGGACAAATGGCTACAACACTCATGAGTGCTCATAAGTTCTGAGTATTGGATTCAACCCACGCTCATTGGAATCACTTCATGGATTTTATCACGAGTGATCATGAGACGATAATATCTTATATTCTTCAAACCTAGAGATATGAGTTGTTACTATGAGTTGATAGTACATTGATTACACGAAACGCATTGGTAACTCGATGTTATAAAACGTGTCTTTGTGTATGATTCAACAAGTAGTAGAACAAGCCATATGAGTCGAAGTTTATCCATTCCTTTTAACTTCGGGATAAAAGCGATATCTGTGGGCCCCTCGATGATTTGATGATGACAAATGGAAGTGCTCGGAAGGGCCAGGACTGATTTGATTTGTTCAATTAGCCAGTCGTCATAAATCGGAAATCGGGAAACAACAAATGGACAGAGAGAATGATTATAATCCATGTCTCAGTCCATACGATATCTAGAATGGAGGAATATATGATCCCTTATCTAATGGACAAGTCATTGACAAGATCAGAGTTCATCTACAAGGTCAGAGTTCGACAGAAGCTTTTGAGAGCTACGATTGCCAGTTGGTTCCTGAAGTCATATGCAAAAATAGTTTTAGACTTATCCAAGTGGGAGACTGTTGGATTAATGTCTAAGTCCATAACTATAATTGGTAAGACTTGACCCGACCCGGCATGGTCCATTTGGGTTGCATGGCATCATGCACTTGGATAGACTATAATGAGAGAAATAAGACACTTATGGTTATTAACATATTATAAGTTCTAGTATATTAATAATAAGAATAATAAGATTATTTAATTAGTATTGATCAAGAATTAATCTAGGATTAATTAAGTGATCAAAAGAAGACTAATTAAATATATGGGTTGATTGTGTAAATCATCCATACTTGTATAGTGGGCTAATGCTCCATGGATTATCTAGTTGGGCCAAAACCCATATGATGCTCCTTGGATGCTCCATGGTGTATTTGAACCCATGGATCCAAGGAAATGGAAAGTCATGACAATTAGGGTTTACCCTAATTGTAACACTATATAAAGATATTATTCTTCCCAAAATCGGTCACTAGATTATTCTAGAGAGGGCTAGCCGATTTTATGAAGTGTAGAATTCTCTCAAGTTATTCCAAGTGTATTTGGTGTTGTGTGAACCATTTGAGGTGTCACACTTGGGGCACTAGGCACTCAAACTTCATGAAGACATTCTACATCAAAGAGGTATGTATTCTATCTTGTTATATTGATAGTTTTGTATGCTAGATTAGGATAATACCTTGGATGTTCATATTTGCATGTATAATAGAGAAAACATAGATCCAAGGTATTTAGGGTTGCATGTACACTTAGGAGTGTTAGAATGCTCATAACCCAACAGTTATGAGATCCATTAAAGGTCATTTAGATCACCTAATAAACAAACAAACATGTCAATAAAAACTATGATCTAGATTAAACTTATATGAACAAGACAATACAAATCAAACAGTTTTCATGTAATTTGCCTAACCATTAAACTAATACAAAACATGATACTTTTGACAATTATCTTTTGAATTGGATTAGAATGATCATTGCCGCATCAAAAACAAGTTTATAAGTTTAAAGACAGCTTGGGGTAATGATTCTAGTCCAATTCCAGCCTTAAAAGTCGAAAATTTGCACTAAGGGCCTCCTACTCGCCGAGCATATGAACCTACTCAACGAGTTGGAAGATTTTCCTCTTAGACTCGGCGAGTCCCCCAGTGGACTAGGCGAGTCCACAGCATAGCAAGCCAAAAATTCAATTTTTTTCAGCATTGCATAGTGTATAATTGAAAACCAAGCCTAATCTCTGATACCACTGATGGATTTTAGTATACTAGAACTTCCTATGGTACACATACAACCCTAAATACCTTGGATCTATGTTCTCACTAATTATACATGCAATGATGTTTCCAAGGTATTAGGCCTATAACTAGCATGCAATTATCATACACCATACAAAAAACTAGTTAGGGTAACATACCTTTTGTGTAGCTTGAAGTCTTGATGTATTTGGCCATAAGAGATTAGCACTAATAGTGTGGAAGCCTCAAATGAAGTCACAACACATCGTGGACAAAGTATGAAACTTGATAGAAATTTCATACACCCCAAAATCGTCCATCTCCTCCAAGAATACATTAGTAGTGACTTTGGCTATGAAGTAACATATTTACATGTGGAATTCCGAAGGTCATGGATTAACCCAAACCCATACCCATGGGTTTATGATCCATGGTTCATGTGGCCCAACTCTTTATGTATCCATACATAAACTTGCACCAATATGGATCATAAGCCCAACACATATAAATATAAATAATTGCCATAATTAGTCCCCATAGATTTAAATTAGTCTCCTTTGATCACTAAATTAATTCCAAATTAATTCTTGATCAATACTAATTAAAACATATGATTTCAAATTAATATATTATAACTTATAATATATTAATAAATCATATATAATCCTTCTCTCAAGAATCCATCCTAACAAATTGTCCTGATGATATGCAACCCAAATGGACCATGCTACTCTCGGGTCAAGTACATACTAATAATAATTATGGGCTTAGACATCTAGTCCAATAAGGTCTATTCAGGTTGTGAA